>NW_012026795.1:2035657-2061336 GCF_000956235.1 Wasmannia auropunctata | reverse complement strand
TCCCCCCCCCCCCACACACTCCAGCCTTTTCTTGGCTTGTGCATGAATCACGACGCGCCCGTAAGTTCTCTGTGGGACCGATTTTTCGTTTCGCCTACATTCGTAGGATCGTCTTCGAGAAGACGTGAGCGGAATCTCCCGCTGCCGCTCCCGCTCACGCTTCGGCTCGCGATCGGCGATCCGCGAGCTCGCGAGAGGTCGAGAGAGCGAGCGGAAAACGAGCCGTGCGAGTGAGCTGAGCGAGCGAAACGCGAGCCCGTCCGGGGACCGGACAATGCGCAACGATGAATAATAGATCCGCAAATAGATTCCGTTCTCTATCTCTTTCTATCTCGAACAGGAGAAGATTTATAGCAGGAGGACCGTAAGACAGTGAAAAATGTACGGACGCGTCGGGCTCCTCATTGCCGTGAGCGGTAACTAGAGGACAAGAGAGAAAGAGAGAGAGAGAGAGAGAGTTCTTCGCGGAGAATTTAAGCGTCGATGCGTTCGCCGTATCGCACCCAAAGTTTGGATTACAAAAGCGTCTCACGTGAATGCCGTCGGTTTTTCGAGAGACAGGAAGAAAGAGAATTTCAGTACATCCTGAAAGGATAGCCCCTTCAAGCACACAATAAGAATACCTAATACATGTAAATATTAAGGAGACGTACGATAAAAAATGTGCATAGAAGCGCATAATAAATTAATAAATAGATGCAGAAACATTCGACAAAAGAGTGATAAATTATAAGTAACAATTAATCACTAGAAATAATTAAGTGTAAGAAAATAATAGAAATTAATTATGTTGGTCATTTTTATTTTGAATTTAAGAATAAGTATAAAGAATTATATTAAAAAAGGCGTTAAAAAATGTTTCGCATCTGATTATTCACAAAACAAAATTTTTTAGTAAAATTAATTTTATAGATTCCGGAAAGTTACAATGAAAATATATAAGAGCGAGAGGAAAATTTGATAAATTCATAATGCTGAATCTCTCCAGAATGACTGTCGGACAATTAGCATTCTTTTTTGCTCCGTGATATGTCTGGTCGTCGTCAGATTAGAAGAGCGAGAATCGAGCGAACGTCGTGGCGGCAGCCACGATCGCGGCCACAGGGCGGAATCAGTTTAAGCTCCAGCACGAGAATCCCGTTGAATTTTTGATGAAATTCTGAAAATTCGCGCGATCCTTTTCCGATTTCGTATACCGTCAGCTCGAGAGCAGGCGTGAGACGCGTTACCGACATCGTCAGATTGAATTTTAACTTGAGAGAGAGAAAGAGAGAGAGAGAAACAGAGAAATTGTCCCGCGATCGCGGCGTATATTTCCTTCCCTCCCGTGATCGCCGAATTTGCAAAGCTAAGCGAGCTGGGACCTTCTTGATTAAAAAGATAATTCGATCGCAGCTATACTCCGTCTTTCCGTGGAATTGAAATGTTTCGAATGCTTCGATATTTCCGTGCGCTCTCCATCTCCCTTGTCGATTGATTTATTTCATTGTTACGCGAATGCCGTACGGAAGAATGCCTTAATTAAAAGTTGTATCCATTTCGAGGCACCGTGTAATTATAAATGCGTCAATATGATTCTAGATTCTCCTATGAAAAGCATACTGAAATTTTTAACACGAACACACACATACACAAATTTCTCTGGCACACATATTGTACTTTGCATAAAAAAAAGACAAAAAATGAAAGATACTAAAATAAAAGAGCAATACGTTAGTTTGTATAAAAAATGATAATTCGCATATTTTTGTATAATGTTAGGATTTTAAATTGGATAATTTTCCATGAATGAAAAGTATGATTCCTAGTCTTTAAATTTTCTACACAAGAGTAATATAAATACGGATTATACGATGTTCTTTTTAATTCACAATTCTCTCTGATCTGTATTCATACCTTTTATCAATACCTAAATGCGTTCATTTTTTTCTGAGATATCATAGTATAACATAAACAATATAAGCTGTAAATACATTTATCGATAAAAGTGAGATATGAATATGGACCTATACATCTTTTACATGAGATAAAAACTAATTATCTTTTGCATATAACATTTGGTTAGTTCGTTAACAGTTCGTTAACTATTAAAAGTTCGTTTTCTCTTCTTTCTTTTCAACATTCATATTTTCCGAATCGAAATCAAAGAAACCAAACTTAATAAAATCGTTCAGAGGTCTGGAATCACAAAAATATAACTTGTAACGAAGAATTCGCGCGACCGTATCCGTCGTTTGTACATACGTCGATCAGCAACGTATGCAACGCAACTGAAACTGATTGTATTTTACCACGAATCGATATTTACCCCGGTGCACATAGTCGCGCCCTACTGTGGCCGTGTACAAAGGTGCCGATTTTCCTCTTCTGGCCTCTCGTGTCCCGATTTTCATCGCGAGTGGCGCGCGCCCCGTGAAAACACTCCCGTGTGCTATCGGCTCTTTGTCGGTTCGAATAAAGCGTCCGAGCTGTTATCATCGCGTTGATAGCGCCCGGGCCAAAAAACAATAACGCAATAGAGTTACCGATCAGACCTGAGTGAGGTAAAATGCGCATTCGGTCGGGACGATTAACGAAAATTGAAAATTCAACAGAATTCTACACACGCGTGCTTAAAAAATAAACAAAAGCTTTACACAGAGCACGCATCTTCTGTATTTTCCCCTTAAGTTAATATAAAAAAAAGTAACTTTATTCTGAAAAATTTTATTTTTGTCATTTACAGAGCGACCTCTCTAATTATTGAAAATATCGTTTGCGACCGATTGACAAAGTTTCAGAATTGAATTGACCAATATGTGCATTCGGCGACTTAAGATATCGATATAATAAAAGTTTCCTTCGGTTACGATTGGCAAGCGTTCAAATTAAGGCTAGATAACTATGCATTCTCATTCGGAATATCAATGACAAAAGTTTCTTACTGGACTGGCAACGGTTCAAAATTACATTTTGATTAAATTCCGTTTGGTGCCGATCGCGGCGATCGTTCAAAGTCGAGCGCGGTGAAATGTGTATCCACTCAAGATGTCAATGATAAAAATTTGCTCGGCCGCGTTCGACAGACTCCGTCGACGATATAATCGACAATACGTACATGAGCCATGTACCAGAAATTACGGATCCGTGATGTGAACGCCCGACGATACGAAACGAAAATCGAACGATAGCGAACGAAGCTGGATATATCTCCGTGAAAATTCGCGCCGCGAACGTTACGCTGTATCGAAATGAAAATCTCCTGGAAGGTAAAGCCTGGTCGCGATCTAATCGGCGGTATACGCAAATTACGTCGAGAATATACGAGTTCGATTTTCGCAGAAACGGAAATTTTTTTCGTTTTCATCGAGCGCAATCGCAACCGCGATACGATCGACAAATTAGACCACCAACTACGCGGAAACATAAAATAATAACTAATTACTCTTTATCGGTTAACCGTTACCCTCCAAACGTTCCTCCAAACGGCTCGTTCTCTCTTATATCCGTACTCGCGATTAATTTTCGACAGAAATAGAAATAAACTAATATACAAAACCAACAGTTTGTTAATTAAAATTGCAAAGAGTTAAATATCACGTTTTGCACGTCTCAGTTAACATTTCTTGCTAATATTTTTATCTCATCACCATTATATTATTTCATCCTTTTCCATAAGTTTATTTTGATTATGTATACCTGTAATGTACAAAAACTATTATTAAAAATATTATTAAAAACATTATTTTTAAAAAGGGGTAAAAATCGTTCGTATAACAATTAAGTTCGAAATAATACATAATTCTTTATCATTTCCCATTTTATCGTTTATCAGAACAGAGAACAATTTATTTTCACGCACTTTGCGTAAGCGGTTTGCTTTGACAAATGTTCTTTTATTAGCGTCCAAGCACGGTGTATGTTCGTTGTCGCGATTCTTTTTCATCGTGCAGATGGGTCGGCCACCCGGCCGGCGCGGCGCGGCGCGGCGCGGCGGCACAAGCTCGGGCCCGAGTGATAAATCGTCTAATTATCGGTCGTTTTCTCGGCGGAATTGTTGCCGCGATGGATAGGAAATGCGAGTTGCTCCGCCGAGCGTTTACTCGCGCTAATTGCTGCATCAGCGATCCGCGTCGCGAACTCTCTCTCTCTCTTTCTCTCTCTCTCTTTCTCTCCGTCCCCGCAGGCCCGTAATTGAATTGCATTTTTCGTTACCGCGCGGAAGGATCCGATTGTCTAGGGACGCGCGCGATTTTCGCGGCCGGGCGCAGTTGTATCGTTGCGTGTCGAGAGCCAATCGATGAATAATATACGGCGGAGTTATATCTCTACTATCTCTTTGCCTCGGTCTCACAACTAAATTTTCTCTGTACCTTCCGTAATACATATTCTGTTTTTGTCTAATCTCAAAAATTTGCCAACAATTGTATAAAATTACATCACATTATATCACATTTAATCATTAATAGAAATTCTCATATACGAGAACAGAAATTCGAAAAATGTAAAAAATAAAAATATAAGAATAAAAATTAAATAAAAGTAGATATTGTTATAATATCTAAAAATTCAATCAAAGAATTACGTAATATATGTACATATATACATATATTATAAAGATAAAATGATAGATAATAAAAGAAAATTTCATATAAAATATTATAATAAAACAATGAGAGAGAAAGAGTGACAATAATCCTCGTCTAACACATACGATATCCCGAATGGATTTTGCTTCACAAAGCTCGGCTATCTTTAAAATTTACCGCCGGATGAATAATGAATGGATCGTCCTTGCATTGTCTTTCCTTTTGATTCGCATTATGTCACTTTGGATACGCGCCCAAAGGGCGGAGAATAAAATCGACGGGAGAGAGAGGAACACAGCGTGCGTGTGCACGCGCACCATGGCGAATGCCATTCCATAAAACGAAGCGTGACAGCGTTTCGAGGTACGAGTCGGCCCGTAATAATAGTCAACCGTATATGCCGACTAATCCAATTGATCGTGCGCTAAAGTGCGTTATTATCGCCTTACACTTTCCACTATGGAACATTGTAACGCCGGACATTATGTCGTGCCGCATAAGAGCGCGTGCAACGCACGCATGCACGCACGCACGGATGCATGTACATGACACCAACTTATATCGCGTGTCCTTTCAATCGCTATATCGTATATAGGGATCAGATTTAGGGAATTGACGATTATTTTAATCCTTATAATTAATATTAAAATTACTCATTCTTTTAGAAATCACAGAGAAAGAATTTTATAACAATAAGTAAAGATATAATTAAATAAGAAATGATATAATATAATATATAAAATCTTCTTTAATATAATTTATAAAAAATTGGCTTTTACTTTAAAATATTTTTATTACAAAAATTCGAACTTTCCCTACTTTTGTGAAAAACTGTATGTGCATGGCACGATTTTCCGTTACACAATTATACGTTTCCACCTAATCTATCTGTCTAGAATTCGTTTTGCGAGTTTGCATCTGTCGAACTATAACGTCCTGGGACCTGAAAAGCTTTACCAAAGTGGAGGACCACGCTTCGTCTCCTAACTTTCTCATTTCGTTTCGCAAACGAGAGTATCTAGAGACTGTCGCGAGACTAAATCAAATAACGCAGAAAACGTCGGAGAACCGGCTCGACAATCTCTCGTCCGCATGGGACAACGCATCGCGATATCTCATACGAGATGAGACTTCGTTTGCGAGCGAGAAACGCAATATGAAAACAGTCTAGAATAATGGATCGCGCGAATGTGTTATTTCTCCCGTGGTTTACGTTACGCATTTATTAAAGAAATACAACGTATTGCAGCAATCCGAAATTAGTCTTGTATCGAAAATACTTTCGCCCCGTAGGAAAACGACGCGATGTGGAAAGGTGGCTTTTTCCGTGATCTCTTTATTTCGTGATTTCCCGTTCAAACATATCCGATGAACATTCCACGCATTTGTGCGCCTTTGCCTTGATAATGTGCAACGATCAACCGCATGTGGGTGCGACCGCAGACTATCGCGTTACTCCCGATATATATATATATATATATATATATATATATATATAAGCAACGTAACTCCACTCTTCTCCCCGCCGCGCCGCTTCCGCAAACCATCATCGAACTGCACGCATTTGGCGCATTCGACGTTAATGCCCGACATTCGGCGACGATGATAGCGCGGGTACGCTCGCGAAATGGAAGGCGCGTGCATATTTCTGTTTACACCTCAACAGATATGAATGGCTGGATGAGGCATAAAAGCGACGACGCCCCCGTCTACCAAAGCCATCCTCTTCCGCGTCCGTTTTATTTCGACGTCGCGTCCCCTCGGCCCGTCGCGTCGCGTCGTGCATGCATGCGTGCATGCGTGCGTTCGCGCCCGATCGCGTGTCGAAAAACTCCGTGACTTTTTTCCCTCCCCGTAAAGCTGCATAGTGTGCCAGAGAAGGAGAGAGAGAGGAGGGGAGGCGTCCCCGAACGAAACGAGTGGAGACACGGGAGGGGGAGAGGGGGGAGGGTGGTTTCGAGTCACCACGAGGCTGGAAAATAGAGAGAATAGATTAGCGGTGCTATTATGAGCTGAGCGCAAACGAGCGTGCTTCTTGTGGTGCACGTTAAAAAGGCATTAACATTGTTGCTGCAACAGCAAGCACTGCGATCCTCTTTTCATACTTTAGCTCTCTCATTCCCAGCATAATTATATGATCACGGTAGAAATATGCGTAACGACGGACATAAATTATGTATTACTAACTGTAATGATGCACGGCGATATTCATATATGTACATTAATCTTATCGTACATTAACTTGGTAAAAATTGCGGTCGCCAGATATAGTCGAAATTTTTGTAAGGTCATTTTGGAATGAGATGAGTTAATCTGCAGATTATGCATTACGCATGTAAATGCAGATGACACGTTACAAACAGCACTCAATGGTGAATAATTACATAAAACGATTTAACAGACGACATGAAGCGATTTAAGTTTAGAAAATAATTTTAAAAATTCGAACAAAACCGATGTAATAGATATTATGAAGCATTGGATAAAATGCATTATCTCGGTCATGCAACGTTTGTGATATCGATGTGGGAGGATGCGGATTCGCTTAGATCTGTTTTCGCAGCTAAAACAACATAAGACGCGTGTAGGAAAAAGAAGATGAGATCCTTAGCGCCACGGAAACGCACCTGGAGTACACGCGTTTTTTTGCGGCTTTCCATTTTCGCGACAGATCGGTGAGACACACACACTCTCTATCTCTCTCCCCTCCCTGCTGCCTCTCTGCTACGACTTGCGACGATGTGAAATTGATTGGCGAAGAACGGGGCGGCTCTTATAATAACTTCCGCGGACGTACCGGGACGTATCGAAAGTATGACGCGAGACCGAAATGAAATCGCGGGATCGAATACTTTTGCAGTAGAAGACTTCTTCTTCGAGCATGACGATAACGATCGTGGGATACGATCGACTTTATCGAAGTACTGTTGAAGGAGCCGGTACTTTCTCGTATTATTCGTATTCGATATACAGTGGTTGAGTCGATCCGAGTTCTTGAATTCCGTTCCTCGCCGAGACCTTATACCATATTTTCTCTCTTTCTTTTTCGACGCTATCCTACTTCCCCGCGCCGTTTTGCCTCTTTAATCTTGTACCCTACTTTGAAAATGGTTTACGTATTGTCGCGCTCCCGCGTACAATTGTTTTATTTATTAACACTATACACGCGGGAGCATTAAAGTCCTTTAGCACGCGCGTTCAGTGACCGAATTTCTTTCTGTAATATTTAAAAACGTATATATTTTTTCGTTGATACATGAATATTACAGCTCAATTACTCCATTCTGCAAAAGAATAAATGAAAATTGACGAATCGCAAGTAATGAAGTCTTTTTGTGAATGCGTATCGACATAATCGGTATTAATGCATTCATGTCCGATTGCACATGTTATTCTTTGTTGGCCAATAATTTCCAGCCGACGATTTTTTTACTATACACGTAAGATATTTTTTCTACCGTACTTGGCTGTCATTACCATTTTTTTTTTTAATACAAAATAAGCCTCTTCCGAAAGTCATTTTACGTAATGGTGGCAACTTCACGCGAGATGAAGGAGATAAATTCGATCTTTCCGCATTTTCTACGGTCGCCAAACCACACACGCACACCCGGCGCCCAAAAACGTGCAGCTGCAAGATATTGACCCACGAATTCTTTGGATCGTGCGCAGCTGGGCGCGTCCTCGCAACACGCCCATCGCAGAATTCTATTTTCGAAAATTCGGCAGCGCGTCATTACAACAGGATGAGCCCTCAGCTGCGTTAGCCTTTTTTCATACTGTCGGAAATTTCTTCGCTACGAGCGATTTCAGGAAACTATTAACTGGCATAATAGCGATCATATTACTTGAAACGTCAAATAATGTATCGTATTTGTAATAATAGCGATCATGTTACTTGTAACGTCAAATAGTGTATCATATTTATATTATTATATTGCATTTATATTCCATACAAAAGAATGCACTGTAAATAAACTGCAAGTGTTACCCCAAACATTACTACTGTTCTACGATCACTCGAATGGCTTAATCATTATCCGAAATTGCTCGTAGCCGACAGCACTAATGCACTTCGCAAAGGAAAAAGGATAATTAGCTTTTCACATTTACGTCGACTTACGGCTGCCGCTTGTCGACGCGATTAACGACAGGTCGATAGGTCAATAATGATCGCAATTTATAATGGCATCGATTCCAGCATGCCTTCAAACTCGCCATCTAGCCTCTCTTCTTACCTTCTTCGAATCCTTATGTTCTTTTGCACTCCGTACGCGTGAAAATCGTAAAGCGTACGATTTCAATATCACTCGTCCGCATTTCTAATTCAATTTCGATCTGACGACAAGGTATATCGCCTTTCCACTTTGTAAAACAGAGCAGACTATATATGATAGCCTCGCGACAATCGCTCCATTATGTATTATTCATTAATCCTTTTAGACACTTTGAAATTTATCTCATTTTAATAGGAATCTGATGAAATCTCGCATTCTTTGTCGCAGTTCTTACTTTTCATAATTAGATACTTCGACAAGTACAGCTTAAATTAACAGATATTAAGTCAAGCGTACATAATGTATCAATCGTAGAATAAACGCAAGGCAATTAGCGCAAGTGTGTTTATCAAATGTACGAATAATTGAATAAAAATACTTTATCATGATTTCCTAGAGAAAAAGTAGTGTCTAAGTAAATAATAGTATCAAAAGATAGATCAGAAGAAAGAACTGTTAAAGCAAAGCGGTATAAAGAAAGAAAGATCTGTGTTGTACATGTAAACTTTTCTCAAATTCTCCGGACTGATAAAACTTTAAAGAAGCGAGAAAACGCACTCCACCCTCGTCTGTAATTTTCTGTCGCATCTCCCGCTCGTCTCTCCCGTTCAAGTTAATGAAAGCACTTTTCGTTGAAACGATATAAAGAGAGCGCGGACCGTATACGAAAAGGGATCGCGCGGGACAGAAAAAGAAGGGCGAAAATGGACGTTGTACACGCCGGCGCTTTTTATTGCCCCGTTATTTCGTTACGAATTCACCGTCGAGCGATCGCGAAGTCGAATACACAATTATCTAATTAGCGCGGCAATTACGTCATCGGAATTTCATTGGGCGTGCTAAGCGGCTAAGGTAAGGCAAGGCCGCGCGCACATACCCGCGCACACAATCGCCGCGCCGCGCCGCCGGCTTCGATCGGTCGTCGCGACGTAACTCGATTTTCCGAGACGGCCCGAGAAGGCGGGCAGGGAAGAATGAGGAAACTATTTTGCCGGCAATTACAGAAAACCGACCTTGCGGCTCTTTCTCTCGCGCCGCCACTTCTCTTACCGTCTTTTTCTTTTTCCTCGCGGCAAAAAGTACATACCTTGGCGTGCCCGCGATTAATTTGCTGACTCGCGCGATCGCGTGATGAACAACGGACTCCGCTACTAATCGACAGATGCAAGACCGCGGACTACTGTGAACTGTTGCTCGTGTGCATGTGTATGTACATCGATACGGAGTGCGGTACTTTTGTACCGATTGATTTCTAGATGCTGCCCATCCTGCAGCGAATTCGCGTGCGTTACCGCCTTATCTTAATCGGTCTACATCTTGTAGAATAATGTAGAATAATTCTCGATTGTGCTATCGTTTATATTTTTATCGAAATAGCTTGGGATGTGATATATACAGTATATGTATGTAATAAATGGATGTTACATGCTACAAGCGATAATTAATACTGCAACGTTCAGAGGACGACATAACTTAGGAGGGCGAAGGAAACGGGCGAGAGAGAACGAGGGAGCTACGAAAAGAGAGGGAGAGGAAACGACCGTACGTGAAATATCGCGTCGCGTGTTGCACAGAATTTTTTACTTATTCCGAGGTTAATTTAGCATTCGCACGACGTTATTCAGGAGTAAGGAAGTCGTTTGTATCGCGGAAAGGCCGGGAGAGAGAAATACGCGGGTATGCGAGAGTATTAGCAGGTACTTATTATCTCGCGCTCTCTCCGCCGGACGAGCGATGATTTAAAACTTAGATAGAATTAACGGCATTTTCTAAATAGGATTTAATTAAAAACAGCATCCTGCAGCTATAATAGTAGCAGGCCTATCGAGGCAACGTTATTCGTAGTGAAATTGGATGTAGTTAACTCTATGTACTTGTTTTGAGAGATAAAAAAAGAGTGCTTGTACAATTACGGCTTATACGGTTTTAATGTGTTCTGAATGATTGTTGGATTATACTTTAAATATCATATAGCATTAAAAAAGCTATTCTAATAGAAAATTTGTCGATTTAATAATTCAAAGATTTTCTGCCACTTTTAGTATTGCAATATGTGTGTTGCAACTTGGAAATGGTGTGTATTGTTCGTATTGAGCGAATATGAATTAAATTGTAAACTTCATTCTTTCTTCAAAACATTCTTGTCTTCTATCATCCATTCATTAAACATTAAGTGCACATCATCTGATTCTAAAGTTTAAAAATTTGATTAAAAATCAATTTGTTTAAAACATAAAGGACACATATAATATATAATTATAATATTATTCAATGTTGAGTGTGTAATACAATACGTTACATTTAAATGTAAATATTATATAAATATCGTATTATTGCTATTAATATCAGAATACAATAAGAACGACTGACATTTAGAGCTGAAGCTCGAGAGCTCCAGGATTCATACTCATAACTCACATTTCACGACGAACATGCATGTTATTCAGAGATTTGTTTCCGCTACTCGAAGATCGCACACGCAGCGTTTATCTCAGATCGAGAACCGAATGGCCGGAGTGTTTTAACGTACGACGCGATGGGGCGACAGCCCGGGTCCAGGAATCTATCCGAACCAATTTTGTCCTGCCTTCCCATCCGAACGTGCCCGGCCATCCGTCGCTCGCGTTGCTTTCGCGGAAATTTGCATGAACGAGCGTGAACGATTGCCCGACGCGCGAGCTCTCGCGATACCCGTCGGATTCCTCCCTCGGCGGTTCGAACGGTACGTATCGCGCGTTCGACTCTGCTCGTGACGTGATATATCCGCATTTAATATGGGAATTCGTGCACTCCCGCGATGGGAAGAGGTGTAGGAGGGAGAGGAAGACGGGGGACACAAGCGGTCCGGTTTGCTCCGATTTCAACGATACCGAACGACACGGGAGCGGGATTTTGATTAATGGTTCTTCGTTTACACGCATTCCCGACCTTTTAGAGGAGGACTCGCGTGCGTCTCGTTGCGTCTCTCCTCCTCCCTGCCCCGCAGTCGGATTACATTTTTGTCCCTCCCTTTCCCCTCCCCCAATCGGAACCATTTTAACATCCGTCTCGGATTCTCGACTATCGCGTCTTTTTTCCTCGCCATTTCCGGCAACGCCCTCTTTCTTCCATTTCTTCTTTTTCCGAGGTCCCTCTCTCCTTGATCTACCAGTTGACCCTCACAGAACCGGCAGATTACGTTACTCACACTCACTGGGTGTAATGTCAAGTATGAAACATTATACTAGACGATGACACTTGAGTCGAAGAGGTCTGCGAGAGAGAGAGAGAGAGAGAGAGAGAGAGAGAGAGAGAGAGAGAAGCGGTCTGAACATCGTATATCGTGAAACGGAAGAAATAAGTTATTATGCGACTTTATATGTGGATTGGCGATTCAGCGTATCGTGTGCTTGGGACACTGTAACAATTTTTAGACATTTCAATGCAATAACAGAAATTAATTTGTCACAGTCGATCCTCCTCCTACTAGTCAAATTCGCATTAATTAGCTAAAAAATGGGCGATAGTCTATTTTTCATTTAATCGATACAAAGTGCGAGAAGACGAGGTGCATCGCGATAACGCGGACAGATCCATCAGGGCACTCTACGTCATTCCTCTTAGAGCATCGATAGAAGGGGAAAACCAATGAAACAACGAATCCAGAATCGTTTCCGATAAAACGCTCATCCATCATCTCGTCTGCTACTTAAACCGCCTGGCAAGCCGGTTACTCGCGTAACTCATTTATGCAGTTGCGCATATAAAAGCGCAATCAAGTGGATATCCTGCGACGCAGTATAAAATCCACGAGTCTGCGTTGCTCAACTGCATATCGCTAATGGAAACTCGTCGCTCATAAACTGGAAACTGGAAACTGAAATTATATTATTATTTTAGTTATTACTTATATATTTCGCTTTTTATTATCACCATTAATATTATTATTATTATTATTACTTTAATAATATAATTATTATTATTGCGTTATTATTTTCTCTTGTGTTAATATCATTAATAATATTAACAAATATTTCTCTTGTTAATGTTACAATCTAGATTATCAAGTTCGCTAATGGCGCTTGCGTTAACATACCAGAATCTATAAATAAAGCTATTTATTTATCAATGTATTGCGAAAGAACATGGCAATATTTCGTCGACAAGTAGGAAAACATCGCACGCATGACCCGATTCGTATGAGCACGAAATAATTTATATCGCTCCTCTAGAACCGATGCATCTTCGTTCTTGGAATGCGTTCAAATGCAGGAAGCGGCTTTACAGTACAAACGATCGTTTGATATCTATCGGTGGCGTATGAGGTAAACAGCATAGCGATGGATCCTTTATATGCCTTTGAAAAAGGGCGAATTGATTTTTTAAAATATTAATATTTATCTCCTGTGTGGATTTAAATCACTGCGCGGAAAAAAAATGGAATGTTTCCCTTGAAAGAGAGTAAAGCGAGTTGGAATACATTATTGTTCGGAAAGGCAATATTTATTGAGCCGTAACTCTCAAATCTTTTTGTGAACTATGGTGAACTGAATAATATCGTACTCGAGTTGAAATATGATCATAGAAATCACAAAAATTCCTTTTAACTTTCATCATAAAATACAAGATTCCATAAGAAAAAAGACAAATCTTTCTTCTCTCTCCCCCGCACTCTCTATTTCTTTCTATGCGCGCAATTGTATCAATTGACCTAAGAATATTATAAATAGTTATCTCACAAACGTTAGAGAATATGACAATTTCATTTGTGGTTTTCGTCGACGAGTAAAAGAAAGCACTGCCGGAGATGACGGCCCCGTTTCACCCTAAGCGTGAAATAATTCATACCGCCCCATCTAGAAACGATGCATCATCGTTTCCTTGGAATGCGCTTGGAGCGCGCGTTTTAAAGTACGAACGGCCGTTTGATTCTATCGTCGTGGCGCGATAAAATTGTCATGTTTGTAACGCCCGCGTATATATATATGTATATACACACACGTATGTACGTACACGCGTACACGTGTACGAACATTCGCGCGCAACTGTACGGTCGTTAATGCAACAGCTCGCCGGTATAGCGACGCGAAAGTGCACAAACGCGAGATCGATAAATTCCCACTTTCGGCCGCCGCGCCACATGGAAAAATGTTCATTTAAGTCCCCCGCCGGGTTTCCCCCTCGGGAAGTTCGCACTCTCGGGCCGCCCGTCCGTCCGACAGCGTTATCGAGTATCGGACTAAGTCAACCTCGAAGCCGCACCGCTAATGATGAACTTGCTCTACCGTGAGCACTATACAGCATACTAACTGACTAGACCGACCAAACTCCTGTCATTCGGTCTTGGACTCCACTTCCATTGTTGGTGGCAGCTTCCTAGTGAAATAGACGCGAGAGAGATATATATCCGAGAAAAAGAACGCGTAAACACACGAAATTTGAGAGTGCAGGAACTTTCTACAAAAACTATCCGGTTCGTATAATAAATATTTTTTTTCACTTCCTATCGTATCGCGGCGCGCACATGATCACATGAATTTTCATAAAAATATGGAAAATATGAACAATGAACCGAATAATTAAAATAAACATTATAGAAAGTCTTTTTACGAATTTTGTACGAATAAATTATGTCAGA
The DNA here is from genome assembly GCF_000956235.1 of Wasmannia auropunctata. Taxonomy (NCBI): domain Eukaryota; kingdom Metazoa; phylum Arthropoda; class Insecta; order Hymenoptera; family Formicidae; genus Wasmannia; species Wasmannia auropunctata. The sequence continues at coordinate 2,046,874 of NW_012026795.1, read as the reverse complement.
ATGTTGAAACATTCGTTTTGTAAAAATATCAATGCTCTATGAGTCTATGTTCTATATATAGCGATATCTCATTAATGACGAATCATTACTTAATGTTGACGCGAAATCTTATCTTACGTAAAGCAGAGCCGCGTTCGTTCACGATGACATCCAATAATTGTTTTGTGTCGCAGCATTGCGGTCCGAAGATCACTCTCACGTATATCTGTATGTAACGAAACCGACGCAATGGAAAGCGTCAATTTTTAATAAAACGTCGCGGCACATATCGCGAAATGCTGGCGCGAGAATGGCGCGCGGACGTAGAGTCCTTCGATCAATATCGAAAGCGATATCAATATCGAGACGAGAGAACCGTCCTCGTTCGTGAACGGCGTTTTCGACAGTGTTGTCAATCGTTTTAACGTTTAATCGGATTTCCCATTGGGATGCGCGCACGCGTGACGAAAGCGACGTGTTTAATCACGACTTTTTTTCCAGTCGCGTGAGCGCGAGATTTTTCGAGGCCATCATAAAGAACGTCCGCGTATCACAAATCTTAGAAAGAAAGAGAGAGAGAGACACGGTTTACGTTACAAAGACACTCGCGGAGAGAAATAAACCAAGATCGCGGCGGACCGAGAGATCGCGATCGGATTAAGTCGACGTTGAAAATCCCGACGCGTCGTCTCGGCCATCGTCATATATTTCCGGAAAACCGCGGGACGCGCGCGGAACCCCGCGATGAAACGCGTCCGCGTATTTCCTGTGCGGAAGCGACCGACAAAGCGAACGTTCTTTCTTTCGTATCGAGAGCGGTCGTCGACCCCTCCCCTTCCCTCCTCTCTCTCGCTCTCTCTCCTCTATCTCTTGACATTGTCGCGCTAGGCGCGGCACCTTCGTGCGTCACGAATGCGCAGCTTTTAGTCATAAAGTAATCCAAGGGAGATTACACGGTGCTCTCGACAAACAGAAGTTAATTCAATTCCAGACACGTTTTTACGAAACCCGGCGGGAACTTCACGCGTAATTAAATTGGACGTGGTCACGGAAGAAGAAACAGGCGGCCTCGGTATCTTGGATTCGCTCTCTAAAATGTGCTCAGATATGTGTATACGTATACATACGCGGCGACTTACGTTTTTACGGTAACGCGTAACGACAACCAAACGTAAAAGCGGCCACGCCAGTCCGAACGGAATTTTGCAAAGGATAATCGGCTATCGATCTCTCTACTGCAGCCACGTGTCTATATTGCGCGTAATGCGGTCGGACGTACATACTAGGTAGGTAGTTTATCGCGCGCGCGCTGCAGCAGCGTGTCGAATAATTGGTAGCAGTTACATGGAACAATAGTCGAAAAACAACGTTTTGTAATTGGTTGCCCCACGGCATAACTGCGTGCAATCGTAATTATGTCACCGCGATGCGCCTCGCGCGGCGCTGCATTACGCGCGAATTTGTTTTCGATGCACGCGCGCGATCGGGACTCCGCCCGCGTCGCATACGACGAGTCCGCGAGTTCATCGATCCCGAATTAAAGTTCGAAAACGTATGCTCCAAATTCACCGGCGCGGCGCGATCGCGCGGCGAAATGTAATAGCCGCGCGGTATTTTCTGCCGTTCCGTTAATGCACCCTGCAAACTCGGGGATATATTTCTCGGTTGCTCTTTATCCGGACGCGCCACGCTTTGGAGCACAAAGCGTTTCGCGGTTGTTGCAATTCAGTATTAACGATGCGCTAATGGCGCGGTCCGCGCGCGTGATGCGGCCGAAACAATTAGATATTTTACCGATGGCGCAATCAAAAGACAATGGGGCTTCGCTCGCGGATAAACTCGATTAATAATATCACGCTCGCGCGCCGAAAGACCGCTGACAGCAGCGCGATTCTATATTTTGCCGTTCATCGGCGTCGGCGATCAACGATTTAATTGCCGAATTCCGAGTGATGTGTACGCATGGATGTCTTCGTAATGCAGAATTTTTTTTTACGATTATACTCAACTCCTATTTCCGTTTTCTTGTCATATTACAATTAAAATTAAAATAATAAATGTATTAAAATTATTAAACGACTACAAGTATGTAAAGTTAAGTTGAAAAATACATTGTATCATCTCTGTTAAATGTATATTTATTATTTTTCTGACGTGCGCGGTATTTGTTTTTATTATTGTTTTCCTATTTATCACCTTCGATAAAAATTAAAAGACTTTATTATTCCGTCATAAAATTCTAGAGTCTAGTAACTTGACGCAATCCGAACTTGGAATATTGAAACTTTTCCGAGTCGCGGTAATGTCTTTCAGAAGACGTAATATCGCGGCTTTCTTCGTCAAAATGGCGAGCGGAAGCCCTGGATCAAAACCCGCGTTGTCGCGGAACCCGCAGGTAAGAAACTAAGTCAACAATCTGACACGCCGAACAATACCTGCCGCCGTAAGCTGTCGCGCTGTAGCCGCGTATTTACGGCGACAAGTATGTCTTTACGGCGTCGTTGCACCGCCTGACAATGCAGTCCGTGAACTATACCGCACTGACGCTGCAAGGACCGTCGCTCGAGGCGAAGCGCAAAACCTTTTCCACGCGAATCGTTTGCCGCGGCTCGGGTTACGAAGCAACAAGTTTCGCGATCGAGCTCAGCGCGAGTAAACTCTCTCTCTCTCTCTCTCTCTCTCTAGCGGTAATCAATAAATATATTGTGGGCACCGCCTTACGTAATCAAAGAAAGACGTCTGCGAAACCATTCGTGCCAATCACTCGTGGTGTACACAGATGCAGAATATGAATCTTAATCTCAAGGATTTACGATTCAAACGTGGAATTTGTGAGAAGTTGGAACTCCATAAAAACGTATTAAATATCTTGTGATCGATCATTTTATCAAAAAATTCTAAATTAGCAATATGGCGTAAAGGCGAATGGCGTAATGAGCGAAACGAAAACTTATCCAGGTATGATATCGCGGAAATTACGCGGTTAAGGAAATTATACGCGACGCGCCAGGATCATTTCGTGCCACCCCTAGAGTGCACCGGAGGACTAACGTTGCCAGCGGAGAGCGAGCTTAACGTCGTTGGCCCACAAACGAACGAACTTCGGCGCATTCGACGATGTTCGCGAGTCCCGCGCGAGCTCAGCGATAATCCATGGCTCTCTAACGCTAACTCAGACGTTTGCTTCTCTCTCTCTCTCTCTCTCTCTCTCTCTCTCTCTCTCTGTTACTTCTGTCCTTCTCTCTTCTGGAGCAAAACCATACCGCACACGACGTGTGTGCGCCGCCGCGGGATAACCAGCATTAATTCGCGTCCCCTCGGCCCCAAAACTTTCGGGCCAACCAGCCTCAAAGTCAACAAAACGATTCGCGCATTAGTAACGTTAATGTTCCAGCCGCTAAGCTCGTAACGTGGCCCGACAAGAACAGCCGGTGAGACTCCTATCGCGCGCGATTATTGTTACATTCGTGTGTATTAATGCGTTCGTTATTATGGATAGACGAGCGGACCATCTGTCGTTCCCATTAATTTCTGGTCTTGTTATTATTGTACTATTGTAGTAGCTTAACGAATCTTAAATCTGCTGACTAATCTTATTGGTAAAAGTGTAGTATTTATGTCTGCTATAAATGTGAACTTTTATAGCAAGTACATTAAAATATATAAGTAAAAATAAGTATTAAAAATGTTTATTAATTTTTTTTTCGCGTCTTATATGTCGAAGCAATTGTGGTGCACGGAGACACGCAGTGTGCGACACGCAGTTTACTCAACTCTGCAAATTACCATAAATGACGACATATCGATGACCCGATTCATCTCTCTTCGGCAATGAAAATGTTTAGCGGCGACGGTATCGCACGGCGGCGCCATTACCGCGAACTCCGAACGATCACTTACCGAGAGCGGCGTCCCACATTTGTCATTATTACCATTATCGTATGTTGATGAATCTATCGTCGTAATTAATTCGATCTCGGCCATAATTGGCACCGTAATAGATACGTTCGGTAATTTAATAGTAACAAGGCTCTCGATAAAACAAAAAGAATGCCATTCTCGCAATAGGTCAGATAGATCTTTGTGAATCTAATTCGTTTAAAACGCGCGTATATATAAACGTGCTCCAGAAAGCTTGTTGTACACAGAATAACGGCGAGGCAGAAACCGTGTCTGTCGGACGTCGGCGAGATGTATTTTTCTAATGTACGCTTTCAACAATAAATTTCTTTTTCCCATCTCTTCCTATTCTTTCTCTCTACTTTTATTTTTATTCGTTTTGCTATTGCGTAAGAAAGTTCGATGTAAACTCGGGAAAATAATAGCGCGCCTTTCATAAAAATTCTCTCCCCTTTTCTCCACGATATTAAGATTTTGCATGATGCTGCGGAGGATCTGCTCGAGGTACACGGCAACCGAGAGGTGTGCTGCAGCGCGCGAGAAATATTCGAGGAGTATACGAGGAATATCAGAATCGAATCGAGACATAAACGCGCCTCTCTCTCTCTCTCTCTCTCTCTCTCTCTCTCTCTCTCTCTCTCTCGGCGCTCTCAAGAGCGCCCGGGCTGAGTTTCATTTCCTACGCGCGAAGAATCATCGTAAGAGAGCAACGGGGGATACAAATTCCCCCCATTTAAGTTTCAAATTAGATTTTTCCCCGGCAATCTCGGCCGCGCGAGCGCTCGGATTACATTCGGAGCCCCGCTCCCGGCTTTGATCGGACTTGGCTGATCGATTTGGCATGGAATGCTCCACTTACTTTCTGTCATTCGCCCGTAAGAAATCTCCCCTCCCGTCGGATGGATCTCAACAACGTCGCTCAATTTGCGCCATGATGAAAGTATGGCAAATCTACACGGGACGGCAGGCGGGCGGGAGGGGGGAGGCCGGGGCCGAAACAGAAACGATGGGAAAATGCTTTATTATGGAGCCGGTTATAATGAAACTTCCGGAGAACGGTTGCGTTTGAGCGCGCTATAAAGGACCAAATTATATCTCGTTCTCCACGGGCTATCTTGTCAATATTTCCAGATAAAATCGCGATAAAGCGTACGCGCGAACGCTAACCCGTCGCTCGATTTACTGTTGCTGCTTCGCTTAGTAAATAACCGAGAGCGAGCTCCGGGTCGAAAGCACCAAAGAGAGAGAGAGAGAGAGAGAGAGAGAGAACTTCCAGCGTAGAGAAATGTTTGATCTGGGCGGACGCGCTGGATAAGAAATGATTTCCTTGCGTATTTACGTGTTTGCACGCAGCAAGATGCTGCTTCTTTCTGCGATGAGCGCCGTGCATGAGAATTGGTTCGAAAACACGAGGATTCGCGACGTATATTCTTTCTATGCAGCTGACATTGCGACTCCGTTCTCGCCACTTATTTCTATTCCCTTCCAAAAGATTTCTTACGGGCGCTAAATGAGATTTGGCTAACATTTCGCTTCCAACATTCACTATAACAAATATTTAATAAACATTCTTGGCTATTAGATATTTTAAAAAATGAATTATATATTCTTTATTGATGATAATAAGCGTAAAATGTATCGATATTTATTAAATTTTCTATTGTATATTTCTATATAAAATTCAGATGTATGTAGAGAGTATATCTTAAATAGTGCCTACTAATTATATAGTTTATATTATTCCTTGTAAGAAGCCGAGTCGAAGAGTCCTAAACCATTTTTTTTCTACATGGAATGATTTTATTAGGTCTGAAAGTTTTCTTGCATACAAATCAAAAATAATTTCGGTAAAAACTTAAAAATGATGAACATTGCTGTAAAACGTTTTGATATTCTAGCAACCAGTTTGAATTTCCAACAACATTATTTTTAGGTCTGTATCCAACAAAATCGTTCTTTCCATGTACAATGCACAATGAAGCTATTTTACTATTGTAGAAAAAAATGGTTCAGGACTTTCTGATTCAATTTTTTTATAAGGAATAGCGCTATATTATTAGTGAGCACTATTTAAAAACAATTCTGTTCTACAATGCTCAATGAAGCAATAATTACTTGCCAGTAGCGACCCCGCGTTATTGGGCATTGTAGAAAAAAAGATTCAGGACTTTTCGACTCAGTTTTTTTTACAAGGAATAACGCTATATAATTAATGGGCGCTATTTAAAATACACCCTGCATATATATATGTATATATTCTTTATTAATAATAATAATAATAGCGCAAAATGTACTAATGCCATTAAATTTTCCATATATTAAATATTCTTTTCAAATTATTTAAATGTAATTAAAACTACTCATCTTCTATTCAGCATTCGCGAGAGAGACGGGATCGCGATTAATTATCACACCAGCCTCGAACAAAGCGCGCTCTAAAATTTCGCCGCGGTTTATCTTGCGAGGAAAACGACCTCAATCTCTTTCTCTCTTTCTCTCTCGGGGCCGAGAAGAAGCGCACGCGTGAAATATGCTTATTGCGCACTTTCTTCCGCTAACATTTAAAAGACTCCCGCGTCGCATCGCATCGTCCCCGTCGTGTCGTCTTTATGCACCGAAAGTTTCCGTGCGAGATAAAAACTTCTCGCCTCGGGGCGACATGCTGGACGACGGTGGTGGTGGCGGTGGCAACGGCGACGGCGAAGGCGGCATATAGCGGTGGTTGCGGCAACGTGTAATTATTTGTTGATGACACATAAGCTCGCGATATTTTCCCGGTAGCAGGCAGCTTGGTATGCTGAAAACAGAGGCTGGGGGAGAGACGAAAACTTTCCGCGCCGCCGCCGTCGCCGCCGCCGCCGCCGCGCCGCCCCCCGTGTGGCGTTTGCAGATCGGTAAGAAACCGCCGTGGCGTATGGCGCCAAGTTCGTTGTGACAGATGGCGAGCCAAAGTCTGGGATTTACAGCGAGCGCGTCAGCTGATGTCGCAATTATTTCTACCGTCCAGTTTTGTCCCCCGCGCTATCTGACCCGATTGCCGAGAGAGTCGCGCGCCGCGCGGCGCGCGATTGATAATCCCAATTATATATCGCTCGGCGGCGCTCTCCGTGTCCGACGAACAACGGGAATAAATTGTGAAGTTTCCGGCGGCGGAATGAGACGGCCCATTACAAAGAGAAACGAGTATTAACGAGGGGGGGGAGCCCCTCCCCGTTTAGAAAAGTGGGACTATGCGGGCCCAGCTGTAGCGCTGGTTACTCCAATAGCATCCACGGAAGAAACAATAAAATAACCATTTGTGAGGAGTACATATGTCACTTGAAGCATTTGAAGTTAAACGTTAAGTATTTTTGAAACTTCCGACGAGAGGACTTTATAATAAATGTAAACACGCTTGAATAAATGTAGGTATTTTATTTTATTATTCATTTAATTATAAACAGACTTAAGTGTAATAAGATTTTAATTTAGTTCTCGGTTATTAAAATATAAAATTTTAAAAGTTCACAAGTTGCGCATAGCTCAACTAATTTTGCGAGATAAAATTATACCAAAATTAAACTTGATGCTTATGGAATATTCCGTATCAAAATTTTCAACCGCATCCTCTCTATAGTCGAATTAATAATATTTTACGAATTGTGAAATCCTCATAAAGCTTTCCACGAGCTTTCCATCGTTGTTTAATCGCGCATTCAGTTCTGTAATACCCAGTAAATTCAGATCACCGGATTTTAAGTGTGCCTCTCCGGCGCGCTGTAAAGTTTGATATTTAACTGATCGCGTCATAAACTCGCGTTAAACAGTTGTCGTAACGCCCGCATAGCGAACTCGCTTTAACTCGGAACGGGTCTCGAGTCATCGAGATTATGGTACGACGAGCATAAGCTTCGTTAAATTCGCCGTAAATCACGTAAATATTTACGGCGCTAAAAATATGTATATATACATATATAGATACAAGGCGATGGGGGACGGGCGACAAATCCAATAATAAATAGGCGCGCATGCGGGTCGCGGAAAATCGTAAAACACCCGATAATTGAAGACTTGTCCCAACACAACGGCCAGGATTTTCCCTTTCAGCAAAGGGCTTCAAACGCGATATCACCCAAAAACGATAATCACCATAATCTCGTTCGTCATTAGCATCGCCTGTAGTGCCTAGCTGAAAGCTAAAAATATTAACCGATCGCCCCTCGTGTCTTTGTCCCAGTGCCGGGTCGCAGTTAGGGTCGCTTATGTGGGTTAGGGTTAAGCGAAGGCCGTAAAGTCCAGCGGGGGTATCTCCAGTGAGGGAATATCACCGGTTAGGTTACCGGGGGTATAGGGCCAACCCCTCTCGATGGGGCGCGAATATTTAGGGTGACGGCGCGGCGCGACGCGGTCTGTTCTATTCATTGAAATTTTTGCGCGCGTCCCGGACACGGGAATTCGACCGTGCCGCGTATGAATACCCGGTGCTGCGATGCGTCGCAATTGAACACGTCCGGTAAATACAGCGTGTACCCCGCTCGTTTCTTTCCCCGATCGCGCGTACGAGATTTCGCTAATTAATATCGCGGGGAAAAAAATCATCACACCGGTGACACGCCCGGGAACGGGACATCCCTCGCACGCGTAAAACGCTAATAAAATCCTTTTTACACACCAATCGCACGGCGGTCGATCCTGCTACCTACGTTCAAACGCTCAGATCATTCGCAATTTCACAATTTACAGAATGGACCTACACTGCATTTTGCTGTGCAATAATTTTCGAGTGTAGAGTAAAAATGTTTTCGTTTTGTTTTTCTTTCTATTTATTCATTAAGCTGCTCATCGTATACAGTTTGCGTAATATGTACGTATGACGTTTATTTTTTTTTTTTTTTAGAATGTTGTGTTTTTTTCAAATTTTACAATGGACAATTTGATCAGCGTTGGAAAGGGTAATTGTCAACATCAATATAACAGCGAGAACACGAAAAAAAAACAAAAGCGGTTAAAAGATAAAAACTGTAATATTTTGATGGCAGTCTCGATTGCTAATTTTTGAATATGAAAGCCGCCTACTCTTCATTCATTATTCTCTCTATTACCCGGCATACTAGAAACTATTATATGTTCATTTGACTATCGAAAATTTTTTTCCGACAAACTGTCTGCGAGCACAATTGGTTGAACTGATTAAACCTTTCTTTCTCGGTTAAAACGCCGTTCGAAAATAGCGCACGTCCGCGTGTTTGATCCAGCGCGATCGTGCTCGGCCGACAATGCACGCGCGCGTGTGTCAGGTTAACAAATTGAATTAGATTAACAAAATACACGGATGCGTTCGTCGCGCACGGGCGCGTGCGGATACCGTTCGATGCGATTTCGCGTTTACTGTTGTCTTGCGAGCAAAGCGCGTAGCGCACGGAGCGAAATTAAATCGACCGACCGCCCTTGCGAGATACCGCCGTATTTCATTTTCTCTCAGCCGTACCCTTCAAAGCGTTTAATGTACCATTGCGAGACCGATCAAGAGTGCGCTCCGATGAGAAGCTTCGCTCGGCTAGCCGTCGGCATCGATAATCGAAGGAGAGTATCGCGTTTCCTCGCTCGAAGACGCCTCAAACGAATCCGGCGAAATAGCGACGGCGTAGACGGCGCGGACGATCGTCTCCGCGTCGCATCCTCACGTTCACGCTCTCATCGGAAACGGATGGGCATGGTATCCTGCAGGCTCGGCGATTTTCGGCGACTGCAATCTTAATTGACCGTCTGTGTGCACTGCCGGACATCTCGTTTACACGCTGCCTGCCAGTCACGTATTAGCGGCGTGATCGTTTTACCTGCATGGCGCGATGTTTGCTTGCGAGCGGTCGATCGGCACGTATTTCGCCGTTCTACGGGACCAGTTTGATACGGTCGGTGGTACTCCATACTAATCGCGATTAACGCGCTCGATCAACGTCGCGGGAATTTTCACCGCATGAAAAAAAAAACATTATCGCGTGTACTTCTTTTTTACGTGATTGTTAATCATTCTGAGGATATAAGCGGATATGGGCAGTGACAGTTGATGTCTCTCTACGACATAAAACATGATCGGTATTCTAAATGCTGTGCGATATTCCTGCCGTTTGATTTACAGATCTATTAAAGATCACATGTTTAATTTTAATGAAGAATCTTTAATAAAAAATAAAATGATATGAAATTGATTTTGTCTTCGTTTTAATATCGAGAGATCAATTATTCGCAAATAAACACAAAAAGTTCATAAAAAGTATTTGTTGAGATTGATATATTTTTAACATAACTTTCCCGAGAGAAATATCTATTATTGTAGCCAAATCAGTATTATTTGTCTACATAACGTGTTTGCATTATGAACAATTCACGTGTGTCCGTGAGAGATTTTAACAGCATTGCCGTTTATTGAATAAAACGTATTTGTACGAAACAAGGCTACTGGAAATTTTTAATCTCCATCCACTCGTATCTCGTTCCATATCCCGCGTGACAAAAATCCGTCGGGTATTTGAAGGGTTAACTCGCGGGAATTTGACGGCTAAAACTACCGATTTCGCTTCGAATCCCGTCCGCGGAAAATCGTTCCGGGTCGCAGGACATCGATTTTCCGCGCGAGGGATGAGAGAGGCATATAAGGCACGAGCCAACCGCGTCCGTTTGACGAGAAAATCCCACTCGGAAAGTCCCCCGCAGTTCCTCCTCCACTCGTCGTTTCTCCGTCGACTTCGTGCGGCGAAATAATTTAAACTTTCGATAAACCGCCTCTGTAACCGAGTGCGTTGAGAGGCACCCCGCTCGGGCGCGGAAGGCAATAAGAGAGCCGCGGTCGCGCGCCACGCCACACCGAGAGGAAGAAAGAGAGAGAGAGAGAGAGAGAGAGAGAGAGAGAGAGAGAGAGAGAGAGAGAGAGAGAGAGAGAGAGAGAGAGAGAGAGAGAGAGAGAGAGAGTAGACGACGTACGACGACGTACGTACGTACGTACGTACGTACGTACGTACGTACGTACGTACGTAACGTACGTACGTAACGTACGTACGTACGTACGTACGTACGTACGTACGTACGTACGTACGTACGTACGTACGTACGTACGTACGTACGTACGTACGTACGTACGTACGTACGTACGTACGTACGTACGTACGTACGTACGTACGTACGTACGTACGTACGTACGTACGTACGTACGTACGTACGTACGTACGTACGTACGTACGTACGTACGTACGTACGTACGTACGTACGTACGTACGTACGTACGTACGTACGTACGTACGTACGTACGTACGTACGTACGTACGTACGTACGTACGTACGTACGTACGTACGTACGTACGT
>NW_012026795.1:2025255-2035637 GCF_000956235.1 Wasmannia auropunctata | reverse complement strand
AGAGAGAGAGAGAGAGAGAGAGGCAGTCTAGAAATGAATTTCCGCCTGGTGCAGTCCCATCGTCGCGTGTTTAAGCGAAATACAAAATTAATAGCCTACCTAGGACAACGCGTACGTCTCGTTTTCGTCTTCTCCCGCCTCAGCAGCGCTTGTTCGTTGGGAGATTTAAACCGCTTCGCGCTTAATGTCAGGGTAGCCTGAAACTGCTATTCGTTCGGAAACTACACTCAAACCACACAGAAGGAATCCTTCCAAATTTGAAATTGATTCCTCCTTTTCTAAAGGAAGAATCGATCGATACACGCTCGTACTTTTCCGAAAACCAAGGGAGGCCCGAGGTCAGGAGTGCAATAAGTCGAACTCCTGAAAGTTCGCTCCGAAGACAGCATGAATAGGCACATTCAAGATAAATGTTTCCAATATTCTATTCGTGCCCCATTCTGTCCGTAAGGAAAAAAAAACCGCGTAAAAAGGAAAAGATCGGCTGGATACCGCTGTCGAGCGTTCGCCCTCGAAATACCGTGTCGAGCGTCGAGAATTGCGCCGCCGAGGTAGATCGAATGTTATTCACGTTTCCGAGTTAAGCCTTCTTCACACTGATTTGTCACCCATCGACGACGGACCGGTATCGATCGCCGACCGAATGCTACGTTGGCTAGATGGAATGCTACTTACGTCGACCAGATATCGGATGCAAATGCAGCAGGCACTCGCCGCGCGCGCGAAAGGATTCGTACGCTTCAGACATTCATGTATTCCACATCGCGCTTGTATTTTCAAAAGCGGAGATGGTCGACATCTCTCCCGCGGAATAATTTCGGTTGTCTGGAACATGTCGCGGTAACCCCCCGTGCCGTCGCGCGTGGGAGAGAAATCTCCCGTTGGCAGTGTTAACAGATGATAATGTACACTGATGCTGCCACAGAAAATAACTGCGCGAACCGTGACACACGCGGCGCCTAATGCAGCCAAGAGAGCTGGATATTCGTTAAATACGAGTTATCTCGGTAGACCACGAATGTTACTTTTGTCCTGCTTTTCTCTGTGAGATATAATATTTAATCGAGCTATTTAACTTAACCACACTATCTAGCTTCACATCGCGTACTTTTCCCTTATCGAGTCGGTAATGCTTGCTCTATCGAATGTCCATATATTTTTACCTACAGTTCGCACGTGCTTAGGTTTCACGTATTTGCAATACCTATATCGTCTATAATTATTTTAATATAAAAAAAGCAGTATAAGAACATCAATAAATTACATCCAATTTAAAATTATACAGAGAAGCGATCGAGAAAGATTTTAATTATACGATATAAATTCTTTTATATTCTGTTCTCTACTCGAGAATCAATACTTTTTCTCATCGGCGATATCAGGTATCAATAAACCGAACATCTGGAGGCGAGGAAACAATTTATTCCAGCAACGAGATCGCTGGAGTCCTACGGGAAGAGTTAACTCGCCTTCCAATTCGCCATAGCGGCGTCATCCGCGCGAAACGACTGCGTCGCGACGCCCGGCAACGAATTCACAATTACCCGGGACCCCAGGAGGAATCGCTACGTCGTCGCCAGACGACGCGGATACAAAAGACGGGACTTTCGTGCGCCACGAGGAGGAACAACGGCGCACGGGTCGAGCTCGTGCGCACTAAGCGACGTTTAACTTTGCCCTCCCCTGCTGCTCGGCCGAATGCACTTAATTAGGCGCAAAGAAGCGCCGACGAAGGGAGAGGCAGAGTACACAACAATTAACTCGATTAATTCACCCGGCGTGCGAGTCGAAGACGGTTAGCTTAAATTCACCGTCGTCGTTGTCGTCGTTGTCGTCGTCGACGTCGTCGCCGTCGTCGTCGTCCTCCGCCACCCTTGTGCCCTCCCAACCGCCCGTGCATGCGCACGCCGTTCGCATACTTACACCGGGGGTCGTTAAAGACGCGATACCGGGGCGTCTGGATGCAGATGCGGTTACTCGCGAGATAAGATACCCTAGTTTAACGATAGTTGCAACGACTCGCATTTAAATGCGGCGCGTAAACAAATGTTACGGCGTGCATTGATAAATATTCCTTTTCAATCGTATCTTTTTTTCAAACTAAGGGATGTAAATGAAAAAGTGAGTTTTAGCTTTTGGTATGCTCCATCTATATTCAATACGTATCTCTATATTAATTTTATTTTTATTATTCTTAAATTAGAGATTATATCTAGCTAACACTTTCCTTCAAATGCATTGATTTTTGGTTGTTAATCACAAAAACTTGTACATGGATGTATAATATATAATTTGTCCGCAAATATACGTGAGTGTTCGCAAAGTGATCTCGAATCTGTGGATTTACTAAGCCTAAATGATTGTCCGGGAAGATCGGACATCTCTATGGACTTTTTATAAAAATATCTTTGAACTCGAGGTATAAAAATACAGTATGAAATCTAATTACTTAGATAGTTAATACAAAAAACATTATTTTATGAAAGAATATTTTAAAAATACCGAGTAAAATATAAGCATACATCTAATCAGTAAATTTCTGTCGATAAATAATAATAGCAAGAATAATACGACAGACTTTTACAAACTAATGTATCCCCTTCAGAACAAACCGTAATATTGCTCGCATCTCTACCTGAATATTCGTGCATGGACACTTAACGACACCGACATACGTACGCATTGAAGCGACGAGGTCGGGGTGACAAGCCCCAGTTTCGTGCTCTTTCAACTAAGAACGACGACGACAAGAGCCAGCGAGCACAATTAGCTGCCTTGGAGAAAGATATACTCGCGGGGGTGTTCGGGGTGAGGGACGAGATAACTCGTGGAGAAAGGAAACGGAATAGCGGAAAAAAAGGCAGGAATAAAGGACACGAGAGATGGGAAAATAAGGTGAGAAGAAGCGCGACGACAACGGGTGCTCAAGTGAAGTCGGTGGTTTGGAAGAAAGGAGAGGAGAAGGGCAACTAAGGGGGGTGGTGGAAATAGCAAGGCGGAAGTGCACAAGGACGGCAGAAGCGAGAAGGAAGAAAACGGGCGAGGAGGGAGGAGGATTTTCCGACAAAGCCGATAAATAAAAAAGTTAGTAAGGTCGGCGTTATACATACATATAGAGGTTTTATATTATATATGTGTTTTATATTATATATATATATATATATATATATATATGTATATACAATATACGGAAAAGGTGCGGAAGGAAAGGCGAGAGGACAACAACGACTGCGACGCGGACGCGGACAAGAGGACGACGACGGCAGCGGCGGTGGCGCATCCGAGTTCTTCGAGTTATGATATCGATAACTCGTCCGTCGAGCGAGAGGCCGAAGCTGTATTTCCCCATACATATCCTGCACAAGCGTGTATGTCTCCCGTTCTCCATCTCCCTCCCGGTTCGCCTCTGCAAGAGGCCGCGTCCTGTCGCGCGAGGGTGAGCGCACGGCCATATTTATAGAGGCATGCATTCACCGCGGGTGGATCATGTGAAACTCCGACGGTCGTAGTGACGCTGGTGTTGGCGCGACGGCGACGGCGACGGCGACGGCGGCGGTGGCGGCGGCGACGACGTGTGTGTCGGTGGTAGTCCTCTCTTTAACCGCGACCGAAACCCTCCTCCTCCTTTTGCCCACACCCTCTCTCTGTCGCGCGTCGCGCCCTCCCGCATATTCATATTTTCCCTCCACAGCTCTCTATCTCTCGGCCCTACCGTCTCTCGTTTCGTCTCGACTCACGGAACACCAGCATGCATTACGAGGCATTACTCGCCGGACACGTGTAGTCGTTATTTATGCCGCGTGCACTCTCGTATGCACGTACGTGCGAGGTGCACGAGTGCGCGTAAGAGCGAACGCAAGAGAGCGGCTGCACTATGCGCCAAGTGTATAGCGCCGCACAAAGTATCGGTAAATGGTATAGAGGCGACACACAGCGATATCGGCGTGATAGGACGCCGCGGGGCTTACACGCTCCCGAGCGTCTCAACAATCGAACGAATGATTTAATCAATCAGTAGCGCGTTACCATATTGACACGGTTAATATTTTATTCCACGCTTTCGCTTGGACAGATGAATATTCGGAGAGATGAAGTGAACGAAAGGAATTCTTAATATAAAAGCCGAATTGATTTCAAACAGAAGTAATCACACATTTACTTCGCCTTTTGTTATTTTAATGGCAATATTTTCATACGCGTAGATGATTCACGACATTCACGACATTAGTTTATTTCGCTTTGGTCGTTGATTTAATGTTAATTCTGGTAGACTTACACAGCAAGTAAAAAATGTATTTGCACATCTCATTTCTTTGAGATAATTCTGCTCAAAGAAGAAAACACACGCGGGCACGTACGTACTTTATTTAATATATTATAGTAGAATGTATTTTAATAAAAACACTTTTTAATACTTTGTAATATCCTTTAGCTTCGTATAAAATTCTTTCAAAACAAGATAGAACGTGGAAATATCTTTTTCCTTCTTAAATTACTAAAACGTGTATTCTTTACTCAATTAATATTTTAATTATAATTATTTAATTTATATTAATTTTAATTACATATAGAGATTTTCACACAATGCGCTATTTTAATATCAATGTTACTTCGTAAATAATAAGTTAATAAAAAGCAGACTTGAAAATGAAAATTAAAATTTCTCAACTACGGAAGTGGCATTACACGCTGTGCGGAATTGCAATACAGAAGTTTGCAACAATAAACTTCTGACTTGTAATTAACAGCACTACAATAACCGCTGAATTACTAATCTGGCGAATACCTCGCTCTCGATTTTACGACGTAAGTACTGTGTACGACGTTTGCGCTATTGTTTCGAGTGTCCTGCACATACGCGTGCACCGCAAACAATCACGAACGGGAATATTGAACGGCTTTAATAAGTTATAAGTTCAATTACTGCAGTACCTATCAAAAAATCAAAAAAAAGCACGATAAGTGCCCAACTTATTCCATCTGGTCGCGATATGCAACCCCAGATACAACCAGTACACCAGTTTATCGTATAGATACATAGTTTGACCAACATTATCTAAGTTCAACTTACTTTACGTTATTAACGATGCGCACTTTCGGTCAGAACTATCTTACATATATGAACGAGCTGGCGGGCGACGTTGATACAACCATTCAGCTACCGCTGTACATACTGCGTTTTCCTGTGTCGTAAATATGTTGCGAGATGGAATGTGTATACACTCTACGAAACTTGCCGGGGACCTTCGTGTCGACCGTAGAATGCCCCGAGTTGGCCTTCGGGCTTTTAACGGCCCCCTCGGACGCGCACTATTATTCGCAACCGTGTACACTTTTGCGCAACTCGCCGCAGCCGTGCCCGACCTTCGTCGCGCGAATTCTCTCGTGCTTGACACTTATTGTTAGCGAGACGCAGCACTTACGGACGCCTATTAGCGGCTCCCTAATCGATTCCTCGGGTATAAAACGGTCCGCAGATGGTGTTATCCGCCGCTGCGCTAGTTGTGCAAACCGATAACGGTTCGAATCGTTTATTTCCGGAACTTCCGCGCTGTCTGCGGAAATTCGCATTTTTTCAGGAGATTGAAGAAACGGGCGAAGTAACTTGAAATGAAAATTCTTTTAATTTGACATTTCTTAATAAGAATGCCGTTAGAAATTGCGAAGCTCATTCGCGTCCCTGTAGGTATATCTTGTGTCATATTAAAATTACCTAAATTTTCAATTATTAAAAGTCTACACGATAAAATATTCCATTTCACCGTTTATACCTTTCAACTGGCCAATACAAAATTTATTGGATTGTAAGCGGTGGAAATGCGCACACAATCTCTCGCCATCGTCCGGAAGACAGAAAAATTGGACGCTGCCGTTCTACTTGACGTTCAATTTACACCTGCCGGACGTAAATTGCACCGTTGCGTTGCTGCGACGTGGCTCTCTTCGAACGCTGTTTTGTTTGAGATGAGTCTCGATTCGCGCTTTTATGAGATGTAAGAGGCAAACACGAAGCTATGTAAAAGACCGGCGTCTTCTCGAAGATGAGAAAATTGGTTAATGAAGTTTACCTTGAATCTACCGAATATAAATTGGACATTTAACAGCGTGAACGAGGCTCGAGGCACGCCTATCCCGCGTCTGCTTTATTCGAGATGAGGCTCGAGTTCGCGCTAATGCGACGTAATAAGGAAGCGTAAGTGCAGTAACATTCTACTGAAATTTAAATATCCGTCATCCCGAAGGTGGAGGAGAGATACTCGCTAAGGGGAATTTTTATTTTGCATTCCGCTGCGCATTAATGTTGAGCTGACAAGGCGCGACGTCAAAAAGGCGCGTACACCATTTACATCTGTTAATAGCGAGAGATAACGTGCGGGAGAACTTTTTACAGTATTCTTAATACACACGTCATAATAAATAAATATCAGAGATGCAGAACTCGACCGCGATATGACGCGATAAACAAAAGAAAGTGTAAATGAATTAATCTTTCAGAATCGCACTGCGATGGTTAAATATTAAATTACACAAAACAGTTTTGCTTTCTGCCGCGATACCATAAACCGACCACGGCGCGCAAATTTTATTCAAACTAAGGCCAAACTTCGACATAAATTCGCGCATAAGCGGGGACGCTTTTTTCCCCCCTTTAATGCAATGCTGACACAGTTCCGTCCAATCCGGGGAAGAAAATTAGCGCGTTCACGTTCCGCGGAAAATTTAAACAAAAACATCGCCGTACGTCGAGACGTTTAATTAAATTTCCGACAGGAGACGCGCGCGAGAACAAACATTTTATAATTACTATTTAAATCTAGCTCGCACGCGCCATTAAATCGAGAGTAATTCATAAAACGCGAGACATCCCGACGTAAAAACGAGTGGACTTCCGCGTGGCATTTCATCGTTTATTCGCAGATTAAAAATTAACTGTACGATGAACTTTTCAGAGGAGAAGAGATTCAAGTAATCGTACATATCACGTATATTATAACATCTTTTTTTTCGCGCAGCAGAAAACGCGGTAAGATTTTCATTTTAATTCTTCTACAAAGAGGACATCGATATAAATGCTAACAAGGAGATGCAAAGTTTAGAATATTGGTTTTAAAGCGTCGCCCCGCTGTTTTCAGTCATACTGGATATTGATATCGCCCCGAATAAAAAGCCAAGTTTTTCAGCGTCCCATCCCGCGGAAGCGCGCCCCGCTTTTTACCTCGAGTCTCTTGCCTTCGTTATCAACTTCTATCCTATAACAAAAGACAGAGCCCGGTCTCATACAGGCAAAGTGGAAAGCACAATGTGAAGAGCCGCGAAGTCACTTTGCGGAATAGCACGCGGAAATAAAAATATATACACCAGATGCCTCCTCGCAAAAGTGAATGTTCCAAACTTCGCGAGCATCCAATTCCCGGTCGCCTGGCCCGCCCTCCCTCCCTCGACCGGAGATAAAACCGAAGCGGAATTAAATTAACTCGAAAATAATTTGTTCCGCGGGCACGTCACGGTAGGTTACAAGCGGTATCGAGATCCTCGTCAGCTCGGGCGAATGCCCCCGGGGAGCTGCGCTCGCAAAGCTAAGCTCGATGGAACCCCATAATGCGCCGCATTAACGAACCACTCCGCGTCTTCTCCTCGTAAGCGGGGGGTTCATCGTCAGGCCGTAAAACCATCCGACATCCGTGGGACATACAGGGTGTCCGCGAAGCTACCATCGATTGAATACATTTTTCCACGAGTTTAGAGATGATTAAAGAAAACAAAGGAATATGAAAGTCATAAAAATTAATAGATACGTGATATACATCGAAAGTCCAGCGAAAAAAAAAACTAACGGATATTGTAGTTTTAAATTATCGATGGATAATTTTTTTCATCCAACTCGTGTAATAAACATAAGCTAAGCTTTCCACGTCGCTTCACGTGTTATTGGCGGTATTGGCCTTCAATTCTCATAAACCTTCTGAATCCCTTCAACGTGAGGAGTGCCCGATGGAAAGCGGATCCGGCGCAGCGCGATTTCAACGGTAAACGGATAGAAGAAGTTCCGTGTACACGAACAAATAAAAAGTATTTACGATCGTGTGCTGGAAACACATCCGGCGCGCGCGAAGCTGCGGGAGACACGAGGGAGAGTTCACCGAGCCGGCCAAGTAAGTTTCGTCTTCGACAACTTTTCCGCGCCAGCGGATGTTCCGAAACGACAGGGATATGACACGTACGTACGTGCACGTGTGTGTACATAAAAGGGTGGCGCCACGTCCGTGAGTCCCTAAATCGACGCGGCGACTCGGAAGGGCGTACAACCCTCTTTTGTCGCGAGAAAAAATAAGATGGGGACGTGGCACGGCAATTTTTCGGCAAGGCGTAAATTTATCTCTTCTTTTTTTCTTCGGAGCGAAGAAAAGCATACGTTCGCTTACGATATACGCGATTGATAAATGAGATTAACCTCTCGTACTTTTGACCCGTTTCCCGCGAAAATCGGGATGAGGAAAATCGCGGATATTGCGCGAAAGAGATATCACATGTGTTTCCCTCGTTATTACGTTAGTATATCGTTTCGCGTGTTTGAACTTTCGACCTGCGGCGCACGGGGTTGTGTTATTCGACACCCCCGTGGTCGGTGCGAAGAAAGTATTATTAAAAAAAGCGCGCCATACATTCCCATTATTACTTGACGGCCCGCGCGAATACGCACACGCAATAATTCAGCGACGTAGGAATGGCGCGGGAAAAAAGTCGTCTCGTCTCGCGTCTTATTTTTTTTCACGAGGGATCTCATCCGTTTTCGGGCTGCGCCATCAATCTCGCGCGGACCCCGTGGATACACGCGAGCAAGCAGGGTCGGATTCCGGTCAGGTGGTAAGCTCGGGGATCAACCCTCGTAAAGTGCACGAATTAAGAGGGTGCAATGCATCGTATGATATCGTGCATTACAAAATTACAGAGAGAATTATGTGTTAATTTCGCGAGATATAATTTCGAAATAAATTTGTATATACACGCGTGAATAATTTCGCGGACGCCTTGAGGGAGTTAACATTCATTCAAGCCCTCATTTTTTATGCATACGCAACACGTGTGCATACATCGATTATTAATTATATTCATTACATATATTAATTATTTTCGTGTACATAGCGTAAAATTATGGAAGTCAAAAAATATTTAACATATGAGAGAAAGCAACATGATACGGAAATAAAAATGAAGCAGAATAAATGTGATATTTTGTAACATTCCGCGTATTTTCCTCTGAGAAATATATATCCATGTACATATCAAGAAGCCTATATAAATTATAAATGACAATTGTCAAAATCCGTTTCTAATAAATACAAGAGTGATGCGAATTCGAACGTTCATTCAGGATGCACAGGATGCGCTCCGCGACCGGCCCTAAAACGCGAATGCGATTTCTCCATGGACAGCTTCCGGACGTACGTACGTACGCGTAGATATTCGAAACGCTCAGTCGGATGCACGTTCTGAGGCAGTTTTATCCCGCTCTGGTCGCGCTCAACCGCCGAAAATTCGGACCGCCAGACACGTAGGGTATTGATTGGCGGACACGACGGTGCGGCGGTATTTCGCGTGCGAGAGAACCCCCGGCGAGAGAGCAACACGCGAGGGAGGGCGAGGTCTCGATTTGACCCTCGTATGATAATACAACGGCAGGTAATTTCCGGATCCCGATACACGGGCGGAGTAATGGGAAAAACGGTAACGGTAACCCTTCTGTCATATCCGTTATGGATTCATTCGATTCGGCCCTTGTTTGCGTGCCCCGTCCCCGTGCATACGTGCGTCGCGTCGTTCTTGTACATCCGTGTGTGTGCGCGCGTGCATGTAGATATCGCATGCACTCGATGCGGAATCGAGATCGTTTCATATGCGTTCACGAGTGTTGACTCGTCAAGTGGCCAAAAATGTAACGCGTATTCGCAATGGTCTTATGGGACTCTCGGACTAATTATCAAAAACGCGGAGAAACGAAGGTTTCGTTATCAATTGCAATTTAGCACGAAGATCCCGATTATACCAATCGTTTACAAATTCAAACTCTCCGTTAAATCCTCTACTTTCAAACAAGCAGCATTCTATCTCAGCCTTTAATATACGGCGGTCTTCGATAGCCGCGGTAATTCTAGGAAACTCCGTGTTCCAAGCGCGAGATAGTAAGTTTCTAACGTTCACGGATATCGCTCAAGATTAATGCAGCATTCTTCACAAGAACTAACTGGAAGTATTTTACACCGCAAAAACATCAAACGCGGCGGTAGCGGCGGCGGCGGCGGCGGCGAGGAGTTAAGCTCAGAGAAATTAACGCCCGGAACAGTTATGCGTTTTGACGCTCTCTCTCTCTCTCTCTCTCTCGC
>NW_012026795.1:1992430-2025235 GCF_000956235.1 Wasmannia auropunctata | reverse complement strand
CCCCCCCCCCTTTCTCTCTCCTACAAAGTAAAACGGCTGTGGCTGGAGTAATTTTTTAACGCTACGTACGTTCCACGAAACGTCATGACGTCGTGCGGAAATTTCAAAAGCCATGCGACACGCGCGTCCACCACACGGCGCGCGCGTTTGTTGCGGTCCAATGAAAATCGCGTTGCAAATTCAAAACACACACACACCCCTGGCCATTGCAGGCTCAGTCGCCGTTATCAGGAAAAACACAGGGGGTCTTCTGACGCCGGGAAGGGAGGACGAGAAAAGAGGGACGTGAACACGAAGCAGAAACACAGAGAGTAAAACGGCAGACGGTCGACAGCCGCGGGTTACGAAGGGAAAGCAGAAAAGGGAAGCAGAGCGGGGAGGAAAGGGGAGAGATTCACGATAAAAAGGAGGGGAAATACAAGGAGCACACGAGGGTAGGAAGGGCTCGGGACTGTTCCCCACGCGGCACGCAGGAGGGTGAAAAGAAAGGAAGCACACCGGAGGGAAGGAGACGGCGAGCGAGCACGCGGAAAGGAAAGAAGAACACCGACTTCAAAGAAGATAACGATCTTTGCTTACGTTAATTACCGTCTGACAAGGATGAACGACCGCCCCACGGTATTTTCGCCCGCCGGTAGATTCCCATCAAATTGATTGTCTCGGGAGAAGGGAGAAAGGAGGAGGAAAAAGAGGAGGAGGCCGTGACTTCGGGCGATCACGGGTCGCGCGCATCCGTCGACCGTGCCGGTCAAGCCCTGATAAATCATCCCTGATAAGTGTATACGTATTAATCCGCGACCGCGAGAGAACACAACATCATCGAGGGAAAGAGGGAAAGGATGAGCGTAATTGCGAAGCGCACCGTGAGGTAATAGTAAAATAGAACGATAAATCAGGAGGTAGCGATCGTCTTGGGAGTAGCTAGACCGGACCGACTGGATATCTCGCGCGCGTCCGGACCGATAGATCGCTTCTGCCGGAGTTTCGAGATGGATGTAAGATAAGTCGGCCGAGGAGTGGCTGGAAAGCTTCTTCGATCGTTCCCTCGAAAATGGCGTGGTAACGCAAAGTCGAGCAAAACGTTCGCGGACAACGACGCGTGAATATTAGATGGAAGTTTCTACCCTCCATCACAGCAGCGTAATGTCTTTTTCTCCCACTTTCTCTCGAAGAGACAGTTTATTATATCCTAGAATAAAATAATTCAATTCCACTTAATTGAGTTTACGTTGCTGTAATTTTAGGTGCAAAAATACAATGCATATCCTCCACCAATAGTAATCAAGAAACAATCCGCACTGGTTGAAAAGCGTAGCAAATTTAGGAGATGTTTTATTGATTTGTATAAGCATGTTTACCATGTTAATTTGATTTATCGCGGGTTTACTGAAAATGCTCCCAATGTTCGATTATATTGCTATTAATGTATGTATTTTAGTCTAAACACATCAATCTTACGGATCACTTTAAATTAGAAATAAATTTACACACAGAAAGTGGCTTGTGAAACAAAATTGCTGCGAAAAGATACCGTCGACGGTGTTTTTATGGCATATTCAGCCACCATGCATTAGATTACTCCGAATTAATATAAATAAATTGCCGTCGCGCGACGCGACGGTCGGACGCAAAGCTCTCGCGAAATAAAAGGCAGCCGTGACGAGAAAACCGTAATAGCTCGCGGTTGAATATTCTATAGTTGAATATGACAAGGCTGCTTCGGACAGCTACCGGAGAAGAAGAGGAAAAGGGGGGGAGTGGGCTCGGAATGGAGAAGAGAGGGCAACGGCGAGATAAAATGGCTTGCTTGAAAAAAAAAAGGGAAAGAACGAAACTGGGTCGATCGAACGAGCCATTGGTTTTCGTAAATAATACCGGACTCGGTAAAGTTTCAATCTTGCTCTTAATGAACGAATAGTTGCGAATAATTCGTAACTGTACGGCAATCAGACCACTTTGCGACAATAATCAAATTGTAAAACTTGCAAAACTGTCGCTACGGTCGTTTTCCTTATGCCTCGTCCACGGCTTTTACATGAAGCCACCCAGATTGTAATAAATTTTTAATGAGCCGCTCTACGCGCGGTATCGTAAACGAACGAACGAACGGACGGACGAAGGGGATGGTGGTCGGTATGCTCGTAAGAATAAGAGATACCATTACGCGAACAATTTCTCCAACTGTAGCAGCAGCTCTCGTGAGGTATTTACTACGATGCGCCGCGCGGCAACGAACGGTACCTACGGAGAATACGCAATAGTACCTGTTACAACCTCGCAGCGAAGACAATAACGAGGAAACGCTTAGCGCCGCGAAACAAAGACGCTCGGTGTTACTACAAATTATCCGCCCGAAGCCGCGCGCGCGCGTCGGAAAAAGAAGCATCGCAGTTACGACGTTTACAATACCGATGTACACGGCTGCTGATGGTTTTTGTACAAGGCCATTTCTATGCCGCGTTTGTATTTCAAAACGGATTGTTACCGCGGAACGGAAAAGCCAGTGCACGAAGGAGACGGAGGTGCACGAGTGCGCCTGTGTATAATGAATTTTCTTGTAATTAAATAAATAAGAAAATGTTAAACGTGTATACTTTTACAAAGCAGGGATTTTATGTCATAAACAATACTGATTCCTCTACCTTTCTTTTGTTAAAAAAGACATCTGATATTTCTCTTGATTTGTTGACGGAGCTGCATAAGAACACACTACGCTAATTAAAATTTAAGGGAAAGTCGTGCTAGAAATGTCACTCGCGAAATTAGGACTGTGGAATTTCTAAGTTGCGGCAAAGACGAATCGAGCGCCTTATACTTATTTACGTGCACGTTCGATACTTTCCACCTTATCGGCGAATCATCTTATACCCGGCAGTTTCGCGATGCAAGGCAGGTGTACCTCGGTAATGATCGGCACCATTTCCGTAACCGCTGCGTTTCCTACTTCTCGCTGGCAACGAGAAGTTTCCTCGATCTTCCTTTTGCGGTAATCGCAAAGTATTCACGATCGCGTAAATATATCGGGCTTGGCTCTTCTCTCGCTATATTCTATCCACTCCCTTTGTACACTCATCACGTATTTACCATTGAACGCGGTACATTTTTCTCACATTTATTGTACGTGGCAATTCTTTAATTACATAAATAATGTTTTGCCATTAAATAAAAATTTAATTTAAATGGTAATTATTTATTAACATTACATTTAAATGCGATTTTCATATATTAGATAAATCTGTCGAAAAAACGGACGTTGTATACCAACTACAGCGTTAAATACTGCACAGGAAAGACGTGAGACTTCGTCATTTGTCTCAATTCCAGCGGGCCTCTTTGAGGATTCTCTCCGCGGCACATTCGCAACCCTACAAATATATGTCGCGTTAACTTGTCGATCACGCTCCTGCATCGCGCTCTCCGTCTCCGTCTGCGCGGTTAGGTACTGCGTGGCGGGAGAGCCGTAGGAACGAACAAAGGAACAAAACCGTAAAACCCCATGCACGAACGACGGCCTCGTTGCAGCTCCGCAATCTACGTCGGATCTTGAAAGGCGGGAACACCGGGAAGGCCGGAAGTGACGTCAGAGATCAACAGAACGACGGCTGGGTTCAGAATGCGGACTTTTCAGGCTGCTTCAAAACACACGCACGCAATCGGATTCGGAGCAAAACAGGACGAGAGCAAATCTTCGGGGAAAAGTGCCGATATCTATCATTTGACGTTTTCGGGTCGATTCGGTGACGTAGGAACATTTGATCGGGTGAATACGAGGGCGAGGATATTCCATTCAAATCTGAACGAGTTAGGGGATATCCCCTCCCATCATAGAATATTGATAAGCCTACGATAAAAATCTAGGATTTGCGTAACATTTGCAAAAGACAATCTCAAAATAAAATAGATAAAATATTCTATAATCATTATGTGTGCAATGAGAAAGCAAATAACTTGTAATAAAATAATAAAAAAAATATATTTCACGGAGTCCCTCTTTCTCCTGGTTATTTTATTGATCCATGAATATAAGAGAACGTATGCCAAAATAAATAAGCCATTGGTTCTCAATAAATGACCCAAGGCACGACCATCAAGCACACAGAAATTCCTAATAGCCTTCATAATTATATCTCAATAAATGTAATAAAATTAATATAAGTCTCAAAATGTTCTAAGAAAAAATTGTATCTATCGAACACAAGGCTATTAAACTTTTATCAAACTTAATAATGTTTATCGAACGAAAGGTTCTCAGTATACTCATCGTATTAATAAGCTAACATAATCGAGGCATTTCCATTGCCATCCGAATTCCACTGAAATAAAAATAACGCGATGTGTTATTCTTGCGCGTCGCAAAAAATTACGTCCGTTAAACGATAATCTCGCAATCGGGTGATCACGTCGAGTGAGCCTAATTACCGGCGTAAGGCGGAAGATATTAGGAACGCGTAATTACACGCGCATGATAACCCTCGCTCCGCAATGGCAACACGGCCGCTGCATTATCTCGCGTCGTGATTAATAGACATGAGGCAGGGGACGATAAGAGACACTGTAGTCCCGCTCGCAGTGTAACGACATTCTTTCAATTTCGAGTCAATTACCTGGTCTCGGCGCGAAACAGCCGCGCGTAATCTCGGAAAACCGTTTACGTCGTAAAACGCGCCGAGAGAGTTTTATCGGAGTGGCGTGCATCGTGCCGCGCGAGATGCACTATAATCAGAAGGCTGCACCGAGGCCTCTAGGTCCGCGGGTTAAGTGTAACGCGGGTTGCTAAACGCAGCGCTGCTTCTTCTTCCACGTACAGCCTAATGCCTTCCAGGAGGAGGCGCAGAACAATTCGCGTTTGCATAATCTCCGCCAGGAACCAAGCCAGTAAAGAACGCTCCGTGAAAGGGACAGAGATCTGGTGCGTGGAAAATTACTCCCTCGAAATTCGTACAACGCTTCGACCGCGATAATTTCGCGACACGAGTAGATAGAATCGCAATATTTCGAGTTTAAAACGATATTAATGCACATTCAATTATAAATTGTTAAATTACGTGACAAATCATCGAGCGGAATGTTGTAACGTTTCGATGAAATTTTATTCATATCGCATCTTCTATTATAGCTATAAACCGGCCATGTTGGCAAATATAACTGACAAAAGAGGAAATTACATCGCGTTGACTTTTAATTAATAAACGCTAAATTTAGCGCTATAAACAGGTACAAACGAGACTCATCGTCGGAGTAAATTCTCTCTATAGAAAATTTCTTCCGACAAATTTCTTTTAGCTAAAAGTGCTTATATATTCGGGTGCAATCTTAATACCTCACGATCCTGCGCATTCTTCGACATTACTGACGTTACAGTCATCTCCGCTCCTTCCATCTTATTTCCAATCCCTGTATGTACGGTCGAGGAAAAGTACACGCTAGTTCCGAGACACTCTGTACATTGTAGCCGTCGCACGAACACCTGTGTACGCCGTCAACGAAACTGGCGTATACACTTCCGTCACGCGCGTGTAGAGCGTTTGCAGCGCTAGGTGCTCGTTGCTGTCCTGCCTGGTGAAGGTATCGCGATGATAATCGCGCGCCGGGTGGAGTCCTGGCGGACGATAAAATCCACCGCCTAATGCATGGCCGGGCGGTTATCCACGCGGCCGGAATTACCGGGGAGCACGCACTGACAGTGACACTGTCGCTCGCGCACACGGAAAGCACACGGAATTTAATAACCGGACACCACTTCGGTCTCTCGCAACGAGGGGGTCTAACTGCGAGAGAGAGAGAGAGTCCCGCGGCTCGCATTAATTGCGATTAGAGGGACGCGACAGCCGACGACATGTACGGTTCGACAAAAGTAATAACGTAAAGAGCGCCGTTCGTGTATAACCTCGCGGGAGCCATGAGGATTTTACTACAATGTCGTAATTGCCGAACACGCTTCGGCTTTACGATGAGCCTTATCACGTTAGAGATATAATTAATAGCGTGACTTTTAGATAGTGACACCTCGAGACAGGAACGAGCAACGCATTATACGTCTCAACTGAAAGTGAACTTAAAACATCTGTCTTCCTTTTTTTATTTTTTATTTTTTTTTTTAGATATCTATGTATACATTTCTTCTAATAATGTATATAAGCTTGATGGTAATGGGATTTTGATTGATGGAAAATCAGCGCTGTCAATTAAATATTTACAAACAAACAGCAACAAAATATTAGTCTCTTTGAAATCGTATTATGTTGTGTAACGATGTGTACAGTTTATCTTACTTATTCGACGTTAATAGGAATCACACAGTTCTGTTATTTTAAACGCGAAAGAGATAGAGACTAGAGAGAGAGAGAGAGAGAAATTAACGTATAATAGATAAAGATATAATTTCAAAAGAACTTCGAAAATCATGACTACAGTATTCATAATTGTAAATATGTTGCTATCATATTGCTATCATATTATTAGAACAATAAATGGTAGAGAAAGTATTACGGTTAATTATTAGGTTGCTAATTATTAGAAGGAATATAGATACATATCGTATCGGTTAATGAGATTATAATGAGATGCATTAAGGTACTTTAATGCGATTATTAGAAATCTTAATTAACGATATGTTGCTTCTTTATCTCTCGCGGAATATTAATAACGATAATTTCTCGGATGTAAATTCCGGTGAGAGTACTAATTTTTCCGATATAAACGATGCAACTTCCACTGCAGCGGCGTGCGGCGCGACGCGACGTTTAATGCGAGAGCGATGGGCGTGCACAAATGGAATTGATGCAAATTAAAATTATATTTCAGATATCTTGCACATTTAACAGGGAACAAAACCAAAATGACGCCGAGCCAAAATTATGCAATAATATTGCAGAAAGATAATTATGAGCGAATTAAATAAATGAAATATGAGGTAACATCTGTAATGAATTTCAAATAACTGAACTATATACTGGACCAATAATCAATAAGGACGATATGCCACTGTGCGATGCATAAATAGCGATGCATAAAATCGACTTCTTTTATCGCGCGAGATCCCAAATAATCACAGTAACATTATATTATCGTCTTTTTTTATCTGCAGTAAGAGAAATATCATCATTTATTAATATGTTTCAGTTATCGAGTTTAAAGTTCAATGGCCACTAGTGTGACCTAATATCGCGCATGGGTCATTTAATATGGGCCAACCTCATTACATACTATTAAACCGATAATATTATAATACAACGAGAAATAATGATTTATCTGTGCAACATAGTTTCTCCCTAAATTCATCTATATATACATATTTATTACGTTATAGATATAAGTATAATATCTCTCTCCATTTATTTATTCACGTATTCGGTATCTACAATAACCATTTGCCCGTTCGTAAATCCGACTGCGACGTATCACCGGCGGCTAATCATGTTACCGGCAACAAGCAATTTTATAGTCCCCACGTATCGCGCGCGTCGCGAACAAATAACCATGGAAGAACGCGCGATAATTGGAGCGGTATAGTCGCGTCGGTCAACTCGCGTCATAACAAATTCATGTCGCGTTTCCGCTCGAATGACGGAATAAGTTGCGGGGGAAGGCACGCGCGCGATTTATACGCGAAGTATCCGCGAAATTATTAATGCACGTCGCGCTACGACGCCCGACGGGGGGATCGTGTGTACTCTTTTTATCGAGCGGTTTATTCAGGTAAATAACCCGGCGAACTCTCCCTTCGGTAGAGAGAGACGGGGAGGCTTGGTGGCGCGGTGTGCTTAGACCATCGACGCAGATCGACGCCGCCTGCGAGCTTTCGATAAGGGCGCCGAGGACCCGCCGTGGCCAAAGGACGTATTTTCTTCGCCCTTTGCATTTCATCCCCATCAGAGAGACGCGGCATTTGCACTACCTTAGAATATTCGACGAAAAACCGGTCGTCTCCCTCCCCCCTCCCCCGTGTGAATTTCAACAAAATCTTCATTTCGTTAATTATGGAATCAATTACTTTCCAGAGGATACGAGAGGCAAATGAGTTGAAGTGTCATGTGTAAACAAATTTTAGTTAATTTAAACATAGTTACTAATTCATTAATCTCTAAATGCTGTTACGATTAGTCTGGCCGAGTATTGGAACAATAACTAAATATGTCCAAATAAAATCTTAAAGAAGTTATATTTATCACTTTTACGTACAATCATATTAGGTATGTGAAGTGTCAAATTGATTTTTAGATCACGCCGATAGATTTTTAAAGAATTCTGTTTGGTAGCTTGAGCATTGTCGTAACAATGATCTTATAAAAGTAATTCCATCGGGTGGTTTATCGACCGGTCGCACGACGCCATCTTTCATTCGGGAGGAACCGAGCAAAAGTCAATACACGCTGTCGCCGATATGAGAGGGCTCACAACCCGCTCGCCGGGAAAATCACATTAGCGATGTTTCGGTAATCGCTTTTATATCCGGCGCGCCGTGATTGACGGCGTCGACGGAATCGGCTTTCACGCTATGTCGTATCACCGCGGGGATCCGTTCTCCCGGAGGAAAAATCTGTAAGCGGTAGCGCGCGCGATCGTCATCCTGTGGACAATGCCGGTCGGATGCCTTGTCCGTCGTATCGCTTAGCCGGGAGAATTGGAAGACACCGATCGAACGCTACGATCGATGGAAACTGCATCGGCGATATGCATATTTGAACAAAGTCTCCGACGTCAAACACGTTCGACGTATTTTAACTACGGACGAATAACGCTTTAAAATTACGATATGAGGTAGTGTGCAACGCTGGTCGGTTTTGAATTACTTTGGAAATGCTTTCATATAATGTAGAAAAAAAACGCTCGAGAATGAAAAAGATAAAGATAAACCACTTACAAATAACAACAATATATTGTTGTTATTGTACGTGGTTTATCTTTATCTTTTAATTCTTGCGCATTTTTTAACAACCTTATTTCTAATACAGAATGATTTATTTTATTGCAGATACGCGTTATCCAGTAAAATTATGCTTCGCACAAATACTTATCGCAAATATGTTGATTCCAATTCTGCCGATAGAAAGAAAACACCATTCTGCATTCTATGCGAGCTTCGCTACGCTTTTAACGATTCCGGGCGTCTGTTCCGCTGTTCTCTCGCTTCTTCGTTACGTTCACCTATCCGTTTGCAATACGATCTTTGGTATACAATTCAACCATCGCGCGACGCGTAATTGAAGCGCAAGTGACACGTATGGAAAAAGAGCGTCGCTCGAGCGAAAATCGCATTACCAAGGTTTTACAATCGCAATTTTTGTCCGTGCCTCGCCGTGATTGACGGCGCCGATGCAATCAGCATCCGCGGCCTTTCATGTCGAAGATATCGTGATTCGAGGCGAAAATTAGAGTACAGACGGCTAACAGACGGTTCGAGCGATCATGATTAAACGTCACGATTGTTCTATCTGCGGACAGATAGAAGTTTTATTTAGATTGTCAGACACAAATTCCCCGGACGTCATGAACAAAAATTTGTCGAAATATATGTATCAGCCATTCTTTCATCAACGACACATGCAACCCAAAATTTACCAGATCCTCCGATATTGAAATCGACGCCTATTTTTATACTTGTCTTTGAAATCTATTTTGATTGAATGAACACGGCTCGTATAGTTCGCGCGAATATAAAAATCGGGTTTATTGAAATTAATTTAGCGGACAAAATGGCTCGATTGTCCATTCGTCGCATCGGGTGGAAAATAATAACGCTACATATAAAGTATATATATCGAGAGGGATGTAGACAGAAGAAAAAAAAACCCGTTAAAATAAATAACGGTTCGTTTAATGATCGCGACGGACCGGTTAATAACAATCGTCGCCGTCGGGGTTAAAAGGTCGATATTTCGCTTCGAAATGTGACGATAGAATGCCCCGCGCAGAATCTTTATGGACAATAGAAAGAGTATCGCGGCCGACAGAGCGACGGTGCCGCCTTATCGACCTTTCTGCCTTCTTGTTGCGCTGCCTCGGCTGCCATTGACATGCGATCGCGGACTGCAAGTAACGTGCATATCGGGATATGGCCGGATGACGACGGCAGGGGATCACATTAGTGAAGTTTCGGTAATCCCTTTTATGTCCATTGACCGTGATTGACGCTGTCGGCGATCGACCTTTTTCGTGTCACCGACGGCCAGTGGCTATATACGGGAATCGAGGAAAAAAATTAGACAGCGGACAGCCGGCCCACTGGTTTTCCACCGGCGCTCGCTCGTTAATTCGCTCGTCCACGGTGAAACGTCCGCGACAAAACAAACGCGATTAAAGCGACCATTGCGATCCATATTTGCTACACAAATAACACGCGAGCGTGTTGGACGTACATCTATCTATCTATAATATCCGCGCGGGTTTATCAAGCGAATCCGTTATATATTATATCCGATAATATAACTCGCTGCAACCTAAATTAGTATTTTGGAGTTTTGGTACAACTAATATCGGTGGAAAATGGAGGAAAATGTACGCTTACAAGTGGAATACGCACACACGCGCGCGTAATTTAATTTGTTTACAATTAAATTTGTTTATCCATCTGATAATCTTATTAAATAAAAGAGAACGAAATTTAAAAAAAAAACGAAAATAAATGTTTCTAATTAAATTTCTGATAAATCGAAAATTACAGAGAAAACAATACACACAAATTGAAAAGACTTGCTTGATGGATTTATCTGTCTAATTTCCGGTATTTATGTACTCTAATTCGCGACAGGATACGATTCGTCAATAAAACGAAACATTACTTGCATCCAGGCTGTCATGATTAAGCAAATCCGATGTAGAATCGGGAATCGAGCGTGATGTAACATCGAAGCAAGGGGCACACCGAAGTGCTTAAAGGTTAACGAGGTAGCGTATCCACTTTATTTTTCCACTTCCCTTTACACGTATCCGTTGTACCACCGGCGGCCATTGCACGACCTGTAGCCAGCCGGCGAGTCGACGTGCCTCGAAATCAAAGACTGGAAAAACACGTCAGCAAACTTTCGATAATCGCTTTTACGCGTCGACCGATCGTGATTCGCGTCCTAGGTGGAAAACGCGGCGCTGGTTCTTGCAAGCTTATTCGCATCGGCTACCGGTCAGCGTCAGCGGGGAAATATCGGTCGACGACATCGGTGACGATGACGACGACGATAGCAGATTTTATGATGGCGATCGAACGTCGGAAATGATTCGATCGATATCTTACGTTCTCGTGCAGGTGTGGATAACTATAGATGACGAGAAATCGCCAGCTTTAACGCGCCGGCGGCGGCCCCTTATCGCGCGTTACGTTTCTTATTATGTCCGGTGTTGGGTCAAGCCGAGCCGCACGTTGAAATGTACCGACGACTCGCGCTTGCTTTTACGTTAAAACGCGTTAAAGCCAACGCGTGAATGTGCACCGCGAGATGTGGCGTGACGGACGTGACGAATTATTCAAATAATGCATGGCGACCTATTAAAATTAGCGTGTTTTTGAAAGCGAATTTAAACATAAAAGGAAAGGAAGGAAGGAGAGAGAAAGAGAGAGAGAAGGCGTTAATCCTTCTCTGTTTTTCGAGGCGAGTATAATCGTTGCCGTGCATTCAGGCTGTCGAGTACGTGCGCAGTCAGATTCGCTTTTGTCGCTGCGGCGCAACCAAGAAATAATTAAATGCGATTCACTTTGGTCTGTATGAGCGCGCCTTCACTTCACGATCAATTTTTCAGGAGATGCTCTAACCTACCGTCTATTTTACCTCTTGCGCTCGTCTATTCATCGCTATTTAACATCGCGCATGTTAATCCGAGAGTTGCCGTTTCTGCTTTAAACCTGGTATTAATTTTCTCTTAATAAAGGTATCACAGGCAACGGGAAAGCTAAAAGCAATAAATAGCCGGCTCTTTTCGTTGAACAAACTTCTGGATTACAGCTATTTAAACAAAACAAAGTTTCAACTACTGCTTTCACCCGTTGATCAACGTGTGAACGCGGTGCGCGCTCGTATTGAAACCGTTTGAAATCTCTGCTATTCGCTGACCGTCGGAGCTGAACCGCACCGAATCCTCATCTGCCTTCTCCGGAAGAACGTTGCCAAAGTGAAGGCAAACTCAATGGTTTACCTTCGACAGTAAGCGAATAACGGAGAATGCAAACTGAGTGTAGATATCGCGCTTAACGCGCGTTGATTAACGGGTGTTTAATTACTAAAGTATTTCATCTCAAATATTAGATTCTCTAGTCTACGAAATCTCTTGCCTGGGGAAGAGTGAACTTAAAACTTGTTACAGAATTTAAAATCAAGATTCCCACTTGGAACACCCTGTATATCGATCAATCCTGCCGATGCGTTTGCACGCCTTACTTCGTCACCTCGGGCGAACGTCGTGTTTCACGCCTAAGATAGAGAACTCGGTCAGTAGCTGGCTGCCGCGACCGGATGTCAATGGCGATTTTTCCGGCCGTGATATACGGAGCGACCTCGATATTCCAGACGGCGCCCGGCCGGAAGAACAGGCTTTTCACATAACGAGAAAATCGAGAAGTTCAATTAAATACTCGTCCGAGCGCCGAACTCTAAAGTCGAGATAACGAGGAACAAGGATTCGATAGAAAAGCCTGAAGTAGTATACAATAAAATTGGAACACGTATAACGATACCTGAAGACGAGAAGATCGGACAAAGAAAAAAATTAGTAATCTAACTAAAATATACATAGATTTGCTACATTTAAAGTTAAAGTTTAGATAACGTTATTTTATATATATATTATAGAATCTATAAATGCGCATGATTCGACAAACAGAGCGCGTCGTATTATTGCGAGTTACAAACATATATTGCTGATGTCACAAACATATTCTAAGTCATAATTTTGAATTATATTATATTATAATTGATAATTTGACAACTGTGCAATTTTCTTGTGTCAAGCGTCGCCTAAGTATCATTCAGTACTTTATACTTTTTGTTACCATTAATTGATGCGTTGTAGCTTAAAAACGAAATTAACTCAAAATGTAAAGTAGCTTACAATCGGACGCTTCTCGACGGGACACCTCGCACTCTAGTGCAACACATTAAAATGTATTCAATTTAATTTTCGAGCGTTAAATCGTTTAATGTTCGGCCGTTCGCTTGCCGGCCGACACTTGAGCTGCTTTTAAATCCGGCTCTTCAAATGCACCGCCGCACGTTTAACGCGGTCGTGCACCTCGTCAGCTCGCGGCGTGAGTTTTACTATATCCGCAATGCCGGCTACTGACGTGCAGTGGAAGTGCAGGTGACACGTGTACGGCGGCGATGGTGGCGGCGGTAGTGGCGGCGGCGGTGGTGGCTAGCCACCGCGATGCGGCATGTGTGTGTGTGCGTGTATGCTGCGTTGGGGCGATTCCCGTCGCGCGCACAATCGGACACCTGTGCGGTCGCACAGAAAATGACCATAATTCGAGTCATTATTCTCGTTCTAAAAAAGAAGCCTCTCTCTCACCGGTCGAGACCGTCTCGACTTCCGGTTGCGGCGAGGCTTTCCGCTCCGCTGCCCGATCGCGCGCACGGAACGGAACGGGATGAATTGGAGATCGAGGCTTTTTCACGAGGGCTTTCCGGAGGATTAGGTGGTTTCTGCTGACTGCTGGGACCCGAGATCCTCGAGCGATAACGAAGGATCGAATGTATTCCGGTCGACGGGGCTGACTTTACGATAAACGAGACTCGAGGTGCAACCAATAAGAAAGTTTATCATAATAAAAGCGTATCGCAAAGAATATATTTTTCATTAAGGAAAACATGTTTCGTATAAGTTGTAAAATATAATATTCTGATATACAAGTTCCAAAAAATTAATTGATATTAATTGATATTAATTCCTACATTTTCTACAATAACATCACTTTTTTTGCTTTTTGGAAAAAAAACTTTTCATATTCAAACAAAGTTATACATAACGCTACCACGAAATTAAACTTTCGCAACAGAATTATTAGTGAAATATTACATACGAAACGTGTTTTATTTCTACATCATTATTTAATTATTAAATGAATATTATGAGATAGCAAATATTACGCGAGTATATATTAATAAAAATTTAATAACATATATAAACCATAATTTACGATACTTTAGTAATGATTAATAAAGAGAAAGAATTTAATAATAGATATTCATAATATTTGCAGCAGCTTTACACTTTTCGTTCTTCTTAATAAAACGATACCTTCTCACTAAGCCGACATCGTATCGTCCCTTTCGAGGAGTTTCCAATATCCCTCGCTAATCTCGCGTGATTTTTTATCCACGCTTAAAGATTGGCTTCGCAAAGGGTTAATCGCCGCTATTAACCGTAACCGTAAGCTCGGGGCTTAACCGCCGACCTGTCTCCGAACGTTGCTTCTCTTTAATGTCTCGGAAGTCTTGCCAAGACTCGGATAACGAAGGAGCGCGGTTAAGCGGCGAAAAAGCAGCTTAACCTCCTTGCTTCTCGGCCATTTATTTCTTGATGACGCCTCGCCCCGTAGTCGCGATCGAACGATAACTTTCGTCGCCCCGGCCGACGATTTAAGCTTATTGTATTTATGTAAGAAGCAACGCTAAACAAAAGCGGGAACGAGATAACGCAATGTTCAGGCGACGAAAAGCTACGAAAGGACAGGAATCGTCGAGCGCTTTTGTCGACACCGCTCTCGCCATCATCGTCATTGTCGTCCTTGCCGTTGTCGTTGTTGTTGCGGTCGTTATTGTCAATGTTGCGAATGAGGTGTCTTTTCACGCGTCAAGAATTGAACTAGACAAAACCTTCGATAGAGTCTTCGAGCGTTTTTCGAGCTCTTACTCTTCCATTTTCGCGCTGCGAATGAATCGTCGGTGTTCATAAAGAATTCAACATATCGGCAGCTCGCAACGCTCATACGAAGCGGAAGTAAAAAGAAAACAGGAGAAAAAAAGAAGAGGTAAAACACAAGCGTCAGATACGACGATTCCAAGCTAGCCATCGCGCGCCACGTGATCGATACTGGAGCGGCCAAGAGAGAGTCCCGGAAGCTCGGAAGGAGGTGCGATAAATCTGTTTCGAAGACCATCGAAATTCCGCGGACGTAAGGCACAAGGGGAACACACATAGGAGACGTGGAGAGAGATGAAGACGAAGGGAGGCTGAGAGGAATCGAAAGTAGATAGGGATTGACTGACTCGTGTCTTCCGATGCTCTTTGGTGCGTAAAGGGCGCCGTCGGACCCTTCGACGAAGCCGACGAGCGGAGGGGTCTTACGCACGCATGCACCAACGTCGAGAGTCACGCGTGCACACATGACGCACACACGGGTATAAATACGCACGTCGGTGCGTACAAGCGCACGACGGACAAGCTGCGTGGAAAGCGGTAGCTATTGTTACGGGTATTATTTGCCGCTAATCAGAATGGGCGGTCGACCCGAGGTGCGAGGGTGTAAGTTGGAGGATCTGCGTGTGTGCGTGGGTGCCATGCGTGAGTATGCGCGCGGGTATGTGGCAGTGTTTACACACAGGGGGCGAGGGACGAGGGAGAGGAGCGCGCTCGCGCGTGCTACGCGCGCAGCTCCTAGTTTGAACGCACCACCGCACCGCCGCGAACGAGACACAGCCTGATTGCAGACCCCGTTTCGCCGTTGTCGGTACCACGCCCTGACCCACGAGATTTTCAAGATACCCGGCACACGACCCACAAGCCCCGCACTTTATGCGGGGTCAACCAACTCGACCCCTCGTCGTTACGAGCGCGATATCGATACAACGGCGCGGCGCAACGAAACTTTCTTATGACGGTGACGGCACTTAAATACGAATAAGAAATACGAACGATGATGTGGGAAACGTTTATTATAGCCTCGCGAACGAATCCTCCTTAAAAAATGCATGTAACTAGATATAGGATGTCCTCACTAATTACAGATGTACATGTAATACACACTCATTAAAGAATATTATATGTCGTGAGTTAAACGACAAAAAAGTCGCAATACCGAGACAATTTCGAATTATAAGCAATTGAAAATTAAGTAACGTTGGCACGTTAGTTAAAAAATAGAATATTAATTTTCCTTTAGAAATGAACGGAGATAAAAGAAATTTGCATTTAATTTCGAATGGACTTTACTTTGACAGAAACGTAATTTCAAGCTCAATTACCAACTTTGAGAAGTAATATTATGTCTGGAAAGATTTTTATTAAGACAAAGTCTACTTTAATCGAACAAAGCTATATAAGTATAATCAAAAAAAGTGACATAAACATATCAAACATTAAAAATCAAATATTTAAGGAAACTTCAATTATAAGAATTACAATGTTGTTACAACAATATAAAATTGTTGTATGTATAATAAAACTTTATTCGCAATTTTTCCACTCTCTTTGTTATATAAAATACGTGATATAATAAAGAAGAGATAAAAAACGAGCGTGAAAGAAAATGACAGAGAAAAAGCGCGAAAATAGAAACTTACCCGTGTCGAAGAAAGCGAAGCCTCGGCGTTGTGTTGATGACGTTCCAGTGACTCGTAGTTCTGCCAGTAGTGTTTCTGCAATAATAAAATTCACGGTTAGTGGATTGATCGCTACAAACCATCGATTCGATACTTGAGTCTCCCGGATGTTTGTTCCCGGCAATAATCGCTCGCAATGTATGGCTCGCGGTTTGAGTTTGTAGGAGGAGCTGAGGATAAAAAAACCCGAAACTCTCCACATTTCACCTTCGAGGTCGGAGAAATCGCGCGCCAGGTGCCGCATTTTGTACAGGTACACGCTCGTGTGAACTCGAAAATATTTCGGAAATATTTCAATCTACGATATTGCTTTGAAGAAAAGAACAAGTATTGAGCGCGATTTTAAATTCAAGTATAAACGAGTTTAAATTCCTTTATATAATCAAACATTAATATTAACATTATATGATACTGCAATTTTGTAGTATATTTAATGCACAAAAGTGAAATTTTTGTATTTATTAAATAAAAAATCTCTCGAAGAAAATTATATTTCCGCTGTATTTCGCATTTCAATTTTATAGTTTTTGACACGTAATCATGTTTACTTTCCGATATTTTTAGTATCATAGTAATTAATAATAAGGTATTTGACCAACGTATTGGTAAGTTGCTCCGAAATATAAGTTCGATATCGACGATACTTCTCTCTTGCTGACTTTAATAAGTAAATATCACGCAAAATGCATCGCGACATTTCTGAGAGAGCAATGTTTCAAACGCGACACATCGCGCTCTATAGATGGTGTGGTGGATTTTAAAAAGGACTGACAGACTGCGGATCCATATAATATATGTATGTACATATTAGCGGGATAGAGAATGTACGTCCCAAAAATACATCGCGTATTTGTCCCGATGGCACATTATTTTCGAAAGTCGCAAATGCCACTCTCCGCAACGCCATGTATCATTCGTATGCTTTTAGTCTTCATTATACAAAACTTGTCGCAAAAATAACAAAGAACTAAATAATGATCAAGAATGAAATATTCGATGATTGTACGAAATTCGCACGCGTTAAAATTCGATCGATTTTGCGGCTCTGGCTAATACTCTCAGTATGCAGCAAGTGTTGTCAGTAAATTTGCCCCGCGTTATTTCATTTAGATAATCTGAATATCGCAATATCTGGATACTCGCAATTTAATAGGTCCAATAGCTCCGCCTGCACACACATTGCACGAGACATCGTACCGACGCGATGCGTAAGGCGATGCCGCTCGAGGAGAATTATTCCGAGCACCGCAAGCGATATCGAGAGGAAACGATGGAATTTCCGTCGGCCGGAATTCTTGCTCCAACCGAGGAATTTCCGGGCTAAAGAAATCGGGAAGTCGGCATACGGCGCGGCGCGCGGCGGCGGAGTGATCCGTGCATTCCGTCAAATCGACGAAAGTCGTTTCCGGGCTGTTAACGGGTCGAGTTCGAAATAGTTGGGTGAAGAAACCGACAAAACTGACACCCACCCGCGAGCGGTATTTGCAGACGGAATCGCGTTGCGGCCCGGCCGACCGCGGCTTGCCCGGAAGTGCCGTATCTCCGAGGCGATGTACATACATACATACACCGCGGGGTTAATTCGACAGTTGCCGACGTGGACGTCGAGAATGTTCTCTCTCGGATTCTATCCGAAGTATTCCGAGTATAGAGCGTACCCCCGTCCGCAAACTGACCGCTAACCGGCGATTTTTGAGGAATCCGAAGGTGACTGACGCGCCGCCTAAGCTCTCCGATCGCTCGATATCGATCTCTCCACGAGTGGATTCGAGAGAGGGAGGGAGAGAGAGAGAGAGAGAGAGAGAGAGCCCTGTTCTGACCGCCGAATCGGAACATTGGAAGATAATTCGCTCTCACATACAGACATGCACAACGCACACATTTGCATGAAAATCGATGTCCAACTATTCTGGCACGACGCGTTTACGCGCTAATACCAAGGCAGGTTTAACTCCCTGCTAATATCCTTGATTATCCAAAGAGGGTAGATAAGACTTTTAATCCTAAACTCGAGAATGAACTTATGACGTTTTTTTATATATTCACGCTTTTCGTTGCCTTCATGTCTCATGTTATGCCATTAAAATTATTTTAATTCTTAAACTGTGAGTGCCTCTAAATTTATAAATATTAAAAAACAACAACAGCTTTGAATTTGCCCGTGCATAATTAAATTATATGTAATAGTTATATACATTTTTACTTATAACATCACTTTAACCTCACCTCTTTGAAGTTAACATGTTGATAAATGAAGCGACAGATTTTTTTCTATCCAATTTCAAGTATGAACTCTTTCTCGTGCTTGGAAAAGGTGGATAAAGATTAACACTCGCGCAAACGTGAAAGATATTAAAGTTATCTTTCTCATTTTCGTTTCAAAAAGGTACATACAATCTGAATTTTTTTGAAATTGCAAACAGATTTTTTTGCGGCATACTGCACGCGTTCGCGTTACTCAGACGAAACTTTATGATGCATGCCCGCTCTTAATTAAGCTCATACATCTCCTTGGATGCTCCTCTTGAAAAATACTGCTAAAGTTCGTCCCAACGCACATTCATTATACTTCAGTAATACGCGCTCCTTTAACTCTTTGACGCGTAGGATGACTCAAAAGGGCTCTGCGCGATGTTCAGAATTTTCACATCGCGCTCACCTATATCTTCGGACGGGTTAAGTCGGTAGTAATGTGCATCTCCTGTTTTTCAATTCCGGCCGCGAAACCCGTGTCAGAATCGCGGGGGTAAATGATAGGGGGCACGTGAAAACGGGAATGGCGAATTATAGAGCGCGAAAGAAAGCGCGCCCGACTTGCGGAGAGAGCGCCGAGTGCGCGTTCCCGTTGTAATTCGAGCGCAAAACTACAGGAGGAAACTTCCTCCCCAAGACATGTATCTCGGTCTCCGAGATAACGTATAGTCGCGTCGTTTGTCACAGAATCTCGCTACGCACGACCCCGTCCATGCGCCCGCATCTTCTCGTAAAGCCCGTACGTTTCCAGTTACTGCACGAAGACCGGCTCCAATGCGCATCATTAAAGAATTTCCAACTGCGGCCTTGTGGCACACATATTTCTTAACGTGCACGCAATTTAACTTGAATTGATAAACCCGAAAGCATATATCGTACCTTTCTCATGTACGCGCTTATATATTTATGATTCTAAAATTCGGAGCTGTAAACAGAAATATAATATTTAT
This sequence comes from Wasmannia auropunctata, assembly GCF_000956235.1. NCBI lineage: Eukaryota > Metazoa > Arthropoda > Insecta > Hymenoptera > Formicidae > Wasmannia > Wasmannia auropunctata. Next base: position 2,005,506 of record NW_012026795.1, on the reverse strand, counting down.
TACTATTATTGATCGTATTAAACGTTAACTGATAATTGTTTCGTTTCTACAGAAATATAATATTTTAGTATTAATACACAATACATACACAAAAATTGTATAATAGATAAACGAGAATATTCAAACTTTTATTATTAAAATAAAAATATTATTTTATTCATTAAAACCAAATTACCAATGTAAATTTAAAACAAAATTTTCCATTTTATGTTAAAATTTTTTAAAATAATTTTTTTCTATAATTCCATTTTAATTAAAAAAAAAACAGATACAGGTTACGATACGTACAAATAACAATAAAAAAAACCTACAGTACCAACATTGGCAATTTCATGTTAACGCTTGAACGAAGAAATTCCGAATCAAGTGTCTAAACATGAAGAATGGTAAAAGTACGTGAATTCATGTACCACGTGAAAGCCACAAAACAACACGGAAAACAATGTCGATGTGCACGACTCAAAAATTCCAGTAGACGTGAAGCAAATTTGCGGGCGCCGCGTATCTGCTTATAATTCGAGTGTAAAATCGTAAAATAGCACGATGAGAAATTCCAATGCCGGCACGGGAATTCGGAAACAGTGGAAAAAACTAAGTTTTCATAGGCTGCGTGTATTTTACGTCGGTGGGGAGGCGTGGAACCGCAAAATAATACGAGTAACGCCCTTTTTTCGCGGGCGCGCGCGTCTTCCCGAATCGATTTTGTCTCCAATCTCTCTCACGTCGTTTCTAGCCTACTCGGAGAAAAGTATCGATGTGCTCCAGAAAGACTTCACAGAGAAAAAGAGAGGAAATTTACCAAGTTACCAAAAGTAACGCGCGAAGACGAACGACCGTCGTCCGAATTTCGCGCGCCGTAAATCCGCGACGCCGGCTGATCCGCTTCGCCGGTAAGAAGAGAAGATCGTTGGGGATCGGCGGGATAACTAGAGTAGACACATATACAACAGCAAGAAAGAGCGAGAGAGAGAGAGAGAGAGAGAGAGAGAAAGAGAGGAGGGGGTGCCATCGGGACTTCTACGGGAATTCCGTAAGTCGTGCGTTTCTGTGCTGTAAATCGAGCTGGAAACCAGGCAGCAACAACGGCAGCGGACCGCCGAGAGATATCCAACCCCCTCGGTGCTTTCGCGTGTATCTCGATACGTTACCCCTTTCCGGGAGGTAGAGAAGAGAGCCCGCAGAGCTCGAGACGGGTCGAGGCCGGGAGACGATTGCTTTGCACTTCTGTGCACGCCCCCGGGGCAATCGTAAGTTGAGATACCTAGTAGGGTATCCACCCCCGACGGTAGCACCCCTTTGGCGTCCCACACCCTTCCCGGTCTTCCATCCGCCCTCGCTCGTTCGCTCGCTCGCTCGCTCGCTCGCGCACTTGGCGCTGTTCGTACTTCACTCGGTGGCTGGTGCTCCTCTCTCGGTAGCGACGCCGAAGTCTGGAGTCCCGAATGCAACCGGCACCCGCGAGGAGGAGGGTAAAGGAGGTCGGGGGCACCGGGGCCGGGACAGGGAGGCGAGAGATCGATCGCTCGAACGTGCTTTCGGCATCGTCGAATATTACCTACCACCTATATTCCCGGCCACATAGCCGGTGTATGTACGTACGTAATACTCTCCGGGGGGTACGTATGAGTGGGTAGATGGGTGTACGTGTACGGGGTGTCCCGTACCTACCGTACCGCGCGTGAATAAGCCTTCAGCCCCAGATGATAAAGAGTGGTGACTAAGAAGAATGACGGCTGCTAGAGCTGCGAGGTATCAATGGCTATCGAGTTAGAGACGATCGAAAATCGACGAGGGACTTTTGATAAATTAAGCGTCCCGGGTTATAAAATCTCTCTTTCGTTCATTTTCGGGGAAATTTTGGTGGAAGTTTAATTCGAGCTTTAATTGCAAAAATAGCACCGTAATCCATAAGACTCGCGATAATCGATGACTCAGCATAGACCAACCTTATATAATTCATCGAATGACTGATAGTTCGATCGTGCTCGCGTGTTCGCTCCAAGACACCCTGTACACGCGATCGTATGCGCGCCAAGCGCGTATGTTATGTGATATAATACGCGGTGTATGTCCGCGGGGGTGTGTATATAACGGATAGGTAATATATACATAACGCGCGCAGACCGCGACCAAGGACCCGCCGCGCCGCGCGCACGGGGAAGATGAGGTACGGAGGCATTGTTGAGCGACAATGGCTGTGATTCGTGGGCCATCTGTCCGCCTGTGGTTCGAAAATTGCGCGGAAAATCGAAAGCGCTACCGCACCACGATGGAGGAGCATGGGCGGGGGCTGCAGGGGGGAGAGGACTTGCATCCCTGGCGTATTATGGCTCTCGGTATTATCGCGGGGCGCGCGGGATATCGAGTGCTCGAGCGAAGTGGCCGAAGAATTTTCGTTTGGGATATCGATAGTCGCGATGTCACGAGAAAGAGAGAGAGAGAGAGAGAGAGAGAGAGAGAGAGAGAGAAAGGACAAAAGAAGGGGAGGGAAGGAGAGAAAGAGAAGAAAAATCCGTACGGAAAAAATTGGATACCCCGCGATATTTCGCGAGCCGAATGCGATAACTTGTGCTTTACATTTAATAAAACGAAACGGGGACGACGTTGCACTATTGAAGCCTCTAAGCGCGGCTCTTTTCTATCGGGTTTATAATCCAAGCTTTGCGATACGCGTAATTCCCTCGGAATTTGTATCCCAAAAGATTTAACTCTTTGAAACTCTATGGATAGAAATGACATGGTGATTTATATTACCGATATGCATTCTTTAAAATATTTGTGGTATTATGGTGTATGTATATATACACGAGTATTATTTTCTCTTTTATTCTCTCTCATGCGGTCTCTATTTGTCAAAACTTCGCGGATTGACATGAGAATTACGAACAACATCGAGGTTGATAATCGTTGGATATATATGGCCGATAAAAATGAAACGTACAGCAAAAAGAAGAGGATGTTCGTGTGAATTCGAACGTAATACTTCTTCGGGCTCGCAGGTAATATTTCCAGTCGAGTCTGGCAAGCTTCTGCTCGCTCTGAAAAGAGTTCGCAGTTGAAACACGTGTTACACAAGTAGTCCGTGCAGGGAACGGCGCACCGGTGCCCCACGCGAGTAAATTATAGATAAGGCGAGAAGGCAGGCACTTCATTTTCGTGCAGATTATTCGTAAGGCTACACGCGGTAAAGCGCCAGTCAGCAGTTCTTTTTCTTTTTTCTTTTTTTTTGCGAGCAGCTCCCTTGCGTTTTCGGACAAACGATCTCAAAGCGTATACATGCGCGCACGTCATCAGTCGTTCGTCGTTCTTGCGCGAGTAGCTTAGTGTTATCGCAATAATTGACTTTTTCAACTTATCCGGATTTTCACCACCCAACTTCTGCTGTCGCAATTTCCTTCGTCCTGGGCTTCCTTCTCGTTTCTATTGCTTCTCTCGCCCTCTCCGTCCCCTTCTCGCTTCTATTCAGCAGAATTTTATTTTCCCTGCGCGCCGCCACCGTGCCGACTAGCGCCGGATCTCTGGCGCCGCGTTTTTAAAGTAAATAAAACTTTTCGCCAACACACTCCTCCGGGTCTCCCTCAATTCGAATGCCTGAACACCGATGACGGCCGTCACTCCGTGAATGTGCACCCGAGTGACGGCAGGGGACGTTGAAAAACGTATTTAGACTTCGAGTGGCAGCTATACACGTCGCGACGATTAGGTCACGTCGAACCAGAACTTTCTGTTATCGATCCACAGGTGTGCGGTAGGCGAAATAACAAATATAAAAAAAAAGTTTGGCTGCATTTTTCGCACGCATTATACGCTAAAATAATTTGGATGTTTTTTCAAGTCGTGTGAAAAACAAATAGAGAATTCTGAAGAAAATTTAATATTATATGCTAATCTTATCTCTACTAGACTGCTCCCTGCCATAAATGATAGCATTTGAAAATTCAAATGGCGTAAAATTTATTCGATATCGAATGCTAATAAATGTCATAAAGAAACGCGCGAGAAATTGAACTTACGAATCGATGTAGAAATTCACGGAGTGCAAGAAAATGATTTCGCGTCACGATATTCTATCGGAAATTGCAGAGTACACATTAAGTAATACTTTAAGCCCCCTCCGGATCTGCGATTGTTTTAACAGCCTCCGTGCGGCACGCTCTATTCGGCAAATGTGATGAAAAACGAGCAACGACGCGACGCGACGCAACGCGGCGCGACGCGGATCGAGGCAGCGATTCCATATCGAGTACCGAAGGATCATTCGGGTATTAAAGCTGATCCGTATTCGTCGACACGGTCTGCTTATTCGCCGCTCTCGTAATACTCGATAGCTACACACGTATATAAGCCTCATCCGTCCTCAAACCAGGAAAGCGGCGCTCTCGAGGGCCTCTAAAGGGGTGAGTGTCGATTTAAGCGTAACTGTAGCGCCCTACATTCCCCTGTGTAACTGTGTATGCGCGTGCACATTGGCTCGTTACCAGCTAAGGAATTCGATATACCATAGGTATATACGCTTCTGTTGATTAAACCCAGGTTTCCTTCGAAAAACTTGACAGTACATTTGTACGTCGCACAGGCGAAAAATTATGAGATAAGGAAAACAGTGCTTTTATAACAATGCAATAATAATGTTACATTGTTACAATAATCCAAATTTATACACATTAATTCTTTATAATTTCCTTTGTCGAATTATATATAAATAATAAAAGTTATTCAGTTGTATAGCCTGTCATGTTTTCAAAATCCGGTAGTTATTCTTTGCCGTCGACGTTGCGCGCCAAAGTTTTTGTCCAAACTAACGCGGCCCGTCAAAAGAGCCGTACATTGCAAATGCTTTTTCCGAGGTGCACATATTTTCGAAATTTTCTCTATTCGCGACTATTTAAACCTTCCCGTCTGGGATGCTTTTGCTGCGACAGTAACAACAATCGTCCCGTGCCCGTCGTAAATCCCTCGCCAAGTAACTTTAAACATGCGCGCCGCAGCTGCGAGTGTAAACCTCGTCCCGCGTCAAATCACGAAATGCCACTCCGCGTACTGGCCGTAAAGCGTGGATTTAATTTAAAGGGCAGGATACATACGGTCCCTGTCACCGAGCAAACTATGATGAAGGAATTTCAGGAACTCCTATTTAAACGGATCATCCAAACGACCGTGATAATTACTCTTCGAAGGACGAACTTCTCGAGAATCAAATTATCGGACATTATTAACAATTAGATTAATTAACGCGAGATTTTCTAACGTCCTAGAAACTGCGTTTCAAATGTTCTTCTTCAAGCTTCAAATTTTCCAATGAAAATTTCTCTTACCGGATTTTCGGCAGTCGTAAAATTAATCGAGACCTTTAAGAGTTCCGTAGCGTAATATTTTGCGTAATAAATTAAGACACGTTAATCTAGGAGTTAACTCGCGAAGATGCCGAGGGGGTTGTTTTCAAAGTCCATCAAATGCGTTACGACGACGGTGCATAGCCGCGCCGGCGTTACGACGCCTATGAAAACGGTAAACAGGGTAATTAAGGCTCGCCGGGGTAGAGAAAAGGATGATTATGGTGCGGGCAATAAGAACATAATAGCGCGAACTCGATAACCGCGATACGAAGGTGAAGCAGCGCCTTAACGTTGCATGATTAACGTCCCGAAATTGCAGTGAGGCGGTGGTGTGTAACACACCGACCTCACTGACTTCAGAACTTTGACCTTGCCTGAGACTCGCTTTTAGGATAAACTTTATCAGACTCTGTCTAGTATATAACGTTACTACAACGTTGTAGGCATAGAGCATTAATTTTAATCTTAGCTTATTACGCAGTCTTTTTGCCGTACGTTCCATTTTTATTGGCTGTATATACCCGACGATTATCAACCTCGATGCTGTTCGTAATTCTCATGTTAATCGACGAAGTTTTGATAAATGGACTGCATAAGAGAGAATAAAAGGAAGAATCTATAATTAAGAATGTGTACAAATAATTCTAATTATTCGAACTCTCACTCTTATTTAATTGGTTCATTTGTGTTTTTTATTCCTCTCCTTCCATGCTATTTTATTTTCATGTTTAATATATAAGGAAATGTCTCTATATAGCACTTATGTGCATAAGCGTCACTGATTTCGCTTCCAATCTACGTAATGAAATGTCCGTTTGATATTCAAATAACATATCATTTTGATGATATGTGTTTAGAGAATTCTTAAGATATTAAAATTATAAATAAATGTACACAAATATACACATATTTATTTTATATATCTATATATTATATCTAGCAAAAAAAAGCAAATCGTATTTCTATCAGTCATGTTTACCTATCAAAAAGCAAATTTCATGTATTAATTGCCAAGTATTGCGAGCGTTCTGTGCGGAAAAAGTTAAAAGTAAATACATTCCTTATATTTGCTCGCGATACCTATCTGCATGACATATCTTTCATTCTATTCCATTAAGCGCGCCACGTTAATCCCGCGAATTATACTATTCGGTGATTGCACAATCGCGACCATAAATATCGTGCAAAAACAGCCATAAAAATTCGTGTTAACAGCACACAACGAAATGCCAGATGAAATTGAACAATGTACATTCAAAAATAAAAAAAAAAGCGGAGAAAAACACATTGCGAAAAGCGCATTTCGTCGCCATTGCAAACCACAGTTACGTATTTCGTTAAATTCGAACACACACGAACACACGCGCCCGCTGTGTTGCAATGATTGACTCGCCAATGGCGATCGTCGTTGAAAAGTGCATCAAAGCCGCGGGGGAGGTAATCCATCCTCTCCCTCTCCTGTCAATCCCCCCCCCCCTTCCAAACGCAATATGCTGCACGCGCATGACTACGATAAACAATGATTAAAACCGAAAGAAATAAAACAACGTCGAACGTATAATAAAAAAAAAAGAGCACAAGTATCGCCAAAACGCGCGCAACATTCGCGCCCTATGCGCGCGCGTGTAAATTCGCGGTGAATATGTGTATTATTGCGGAGTCCGCGGACGCGCTGGAGTTTGTTAAACATGGCGTGATTTATGGCCGCGCCGGGGATAAAACACGTTCGATGCGACGGGCGTCGGACGCCTCGTTATATCCCACGATATTACTATTTTAGGCCGCTGCATGTGCGCGAGCGTGTGCGCGTGCGACGCTACCGAGTTAACTAATAACGCATTTTTTGCCCTCTCCCTCTCTCTCTCTGTCTCATTCGCTCTATCATATTTTCCCTCTCCTCCCCTCTCTCTCTCTCTCTCTCTCTCTCTCTCTCTCTCTCTCTCTCTCTCCTCTCTGTCCCTCTCTTTTTTTATCTCTTTTTCTTTTCCCGGTATACCCGCGCCGTGCAGATGCCACGCACCGTCCGACGGCTGTAACGAATAGCCTCGAGAGTGGCGTGAATCAGCTCCGGGTTGATCGTTAATAGGACATGCTTTCGGATCTGACTCACGTTTTCCTGGCAGCTCTCTTTTCGCGATGCCTGAGGGTCCATCCGTACCTTAAGGTCGGTTCATGCCGCGCGATAGGTGAAATGATCAATCAGGGAAGACAAAAGAGTAATATTAAGCTATCATTTGGACAATAAAAAGAAACAAAATCAATTTCCGAATGCAAGCGTTGTGTGAAATATATACATATTCTTGAGAATGTAAAAAAAAATAAGCAAACATAATTTTATTTCATTATCGTGGACGAAAGTTAAGACAGATCGTGCGAATGTTAAGATACTCTTGGGATTACGATGCTAATTGTTAATCGTAATGACACAATCCAATTAAAAACCACAATGCCATATATTCCCAACGGTACCAATTACATCGCAGTGCGTATCTCCCCTAATTTAAACGCACGCCAACAAAATTTCATGATGGCCTCAATGTCACATCCCTACATCGCAATTCCCCCTATTACGTAACCTTTCCAGCAGTCTCCTTTCGCAAAGGGACAATTGAAGATTGAAAATTGGATTCCCTCGCAAGAGGGAATCAACGATTGTACTCGTGCTTCGATAAAGAGTTCACGCTTCGGCACGTCCGCACCTTATCGTGTCTCCTTATCAAAATACTCGCGCTGCTATATCCTCGCGACGTGGACCCGCCCTTAAGATGGTTCGCTAGATGCGCAAACCGGGTCGGACTGGAGCTGCGCTTCCAGCAGGATCAGAAAACAGGTAGGTACAGCGGAGAATTTTGGAACGGATAAAAGATACTGTTACGTGAGCTCCGGACCGGATGTCGTGTCATGCGACGATAAGCGCGAACGGCTCGTGATAGGGCGCCGCGTATATATACAACGCGAATATATATATATGTATGTATATATATATACATGCGACGCGCGCGGTATACGCGTATACGGTTCCGGCACGGAGAAATCTCACGTACGCTCGCGCACAATGGCCACCTTTGTCGCATTTAGCTCGAGTTAGCGAGCGCGAAACGGCCGGGCGCGTAACGGGACAGCGGGCTTTCTTCCGATTTTAAGGAATTTCCTCGCGCTCGAGATGCCGCATTCACGACGCTTTGTCGGCGTTACAATGGCTGCGCGCGCGCGGACGCGCTCGCGCTCGCGCTCGGAGCGGACGTCGCACCTTTGACTCCGTGCGCGAAATCCGACGCCTCTCCACCGGAACCTCCTGATGAGACACCGAGCTCCGTTAAAGGACGCGAGAAAATGCGACGCCCATTATCATTTCGTAATTAAGACAAAGCGCGCGGGACTGCGACGTCGGACTGACTAGTTATATATCCTGGTTATGAATTTCTCGTTGCCACGAGATGAATTACGAAAGAGTCTTTGAGTATCGTTTCTCATATGCTGGATGTATATATATAGTAAAAAAATATGTACATTGCTCAACTATACAACATATGTACAATAATATTAAGATTCGTAAATAGATATTAAAAATGTTAATATTATGTAGTGATCGAGGGATCAACCGGTATGGCAATCAGTGTACATTTCTTTAGAAATATACTGCTAGTATTGCGACAATATTAGCAATATGCTATCAATACATAGCAATACTTATTAATATTGCAATAGATGGCAGTACATGAGGTAATAGATGGCAGTACATGAGGTAATAGATGGCAGTACAATACGATAATATTAGATGCAGGCAATATTATTGACAATACGAAAGCAATACAATAGCAATATATGCTAACAGTAAAATATGTCATATTGCCATAATTAGCAATCACTGTATATTTTTTAATAATGGTTGATCCTTCGTTAGTGATATGTACATGTGATATTTCTTGTCTAATGAGTATTTCTACAAAGTATTTTCTGTAAATGTTCTTAATACACCATAATGTATTCTGCACAATGTATTTTCAAAATATAAAAAGAAAATTTATTTGCACAAAATAGAGCAGGGAAGTAACCCTCAAATAAGTCCTCTGTGTAACGTCTCCGGCATTATCCATTCAGGAGAAATCTGGCGTATTCGCACAATGCCTTTTTTCTCGCCTTTAAAGCGCCAGACGACGACGCGACGTTCCTTTCTTCAAATTTTAAGAATTCCCGCGGTTAATATTCTCACCCTTCTTTATGAGCGGCGCGTGAAAACAGGGCTACCTGCGCTTTTCATTATACCTTTTTTTTTCTTTTTCTCTTTATTATACTTAAATAACTCGACGCGTGATCGATCCCGCGTGATAAACTACACCGTTACGAAAGTGAGACTAATAAAGCAAGATTTGTTGATATATGTTATTGTTTGATTCGTTATTATCAGTTAAATGTTAAGGTAAATAAAAAAAGACATTATGGGCTGTAAGAGCGTAAGTTATACTAATCAAAAAATATTAACATTAATAAAAAAAGTCGGGCAAAAGGTATGATGGTTGGAATAATTCACGTCCAAGATGCTGTAAAAATATATATCAGTATATATTTCCGAAGGCAAGACCTCGTCCTCCTTTTTCTCTTCCCCGGTGGACTTTTACGATGGTCAGCGTAAGAGTGTAGTGGATACTTATTCCATATTGAGACTTATGGTTATACGTGTTCGCGCTTCAGAATCAGTGACTTCGCGCCAAATTTTCCACGTATTATATTTCTACGTGTGCAATGCGCGCCATATATATATGAACGAAGTTGCGCTCCGAAAAATATACGCCACCAGAAAAGATCCCAAGTAGACCAGACGAAGGCCTGTCCAAAGAAATTAAAGTTTACGATCGTGAGTTGCGTCGTAATGGCAAAAAATAGGAACATTAAATTTCGGCAACACGATTGCACTTTGCAAGCGTGTTTCTCTCTCTCTCTCTCTCTCTTTCTCACGTGTCTCGTCATCGCCGTAATTGTGGTGGTTACGAAAGAGCGAGCAGCTAATAATAATCGCTGGACCACCATGAAGTTTCAAGAACGCGTTTCTCGGAAGAAACGAGTGCGCGCTCTATTTTCGTTTCTTGCATGCGATTTTATTGCACGTACGGAGCGAACCTTGCATAATAAGAAGAAATTTTGTAGTCCATAAAACTTGTAGAAGCGCACACAAGGATCTCTGAGGAACGGCACGCTCGAAACCTATATTAACTCGGAACAACAACAATGACACACATAATAAACGTTTTAACAATTACAGAGAATAAATATATGCGACGTTATAAAAATGTATTTTCCTTTACACCACGTGTGCCATGATTTCAGCTGCATGACGTTATATTTTACGCGCGTCCAGAAAAAGAAATCTTAAATGACTTTACAAATGAAATGCTTTCTCATATAGGAAACGAAAATAAAAGCGCCCATAGGGATGAAAATAGGGGCATTCGTTTTGCAATAACGCGAAAATCACAGCCCCATGAAGCAGCAAATTCGCGCATCACTTTCATATTCCCCGGTGCGGCGTAAAAGTTCCCGACGAAGGAATCGTCGAACGTCGGAATAATTTGTCCCTAAAGGAGTTACGACCGATCGATTCGCCGGTACGATGAACCGGCTGACTGTAGTCAGAGCGCGCGAATTCTCTTCCGTGGAACGTGCGAGTCGGGAAATATAAATACACCCTACACGTAGAAGCGTACATCTAGGCGGCGTGACCGTTATAGCGATGCAGTTATGGAAATAAAATATTGATACATTCCGTTTTTGATATCGTGTTAGATGGATTCGTTTTGAATGTATCGAAATAAATATTGATATTTTGGATTGTTGAATAATTTTCTATACCTTTGTTACTATGCGTATATATTATTCGGGTAATAAAATATTCAAAACAAATGGTGATACAAAAATAAATGGTTTAAAAAAATACAACCTATCCATATTCCTTACTGTTAAATAATGTTTGCTGCTAATAAAATTACAAAATTAAAAATAAAGATAATAAAGTTAAAAAATTTTTTTGAATGCATTAAAGAACATTAGTGCGATAAAAAATTTATTCGCGATATGTACATATTCCTGACTGCTAACATTTCTTAAACTGTATTACATTTAATTTATCAGAATAGAAAACTTTTTAATCTTCTTCACACAATATGATAAAAGATCATTGATATATTTCATTCCTAATGAGAAGTATTGTCGGCTAATAAAGGATCTAATAATCGATATTTCCGAACTATATTTCTCTATTTCTCTCTTTCTCCTGTAAAAGGAAGAAAATATAGAGAATAATTCATCATTCAGAAATATTACTCGAACTCAGAATCTGTTTTATAAAGCAATTATAAATAAAAAGTTATGTAAATAATAATGTATAAATTATAACTATAACTTTATACGTACGGCTAACTCTTAAAAAACAATATCTACTTACAAAGATATATATATGTACACGTATATCGTTGTAAGTATTGTTTTTTTATGTACATATATATGCTTTTTTCTTGGAATTGCAGATTACTTTGCAGTTCATAAGTGGAACACTACTTATATCTATCGTAATTTTACACATTTATAATAATATTTAGAAATAATTTTCAAAATTATATAGTATCTTCGTTCCGTATTCTCCTATTTCTGATACCGTACCGCGCACGTTTCACCAGTTTGCAGATAGGCGCACTCCAAGAGGCGTGAATAAGTAGGCAACACAGGTATCTAACTAGTTCGATATCCGGCTTGTATTCCGTATACGCCTATCCACTTCGCGGCTTTATTTGCACGCAACTATCCCCGGCCCAGGGAAGCGTATAGAATTAGAAACAACGTGTAGAGCAAATTCCCAGAGCCCCCAAGATAATCCTGAAGTTTGTTTGTTTAAAGCGCGCCCGCGATGTCAGTCGGTAAACGCACACTTGGACGCGTTCGCGAAAAGAAACTAAAACCGCGACACACAATCGAAACGGGCGAAGAAAAAAAGAGGAATGGAAAGATCGGTATTTGCAAGCTTTATAGAGTTTCGCGGGGGTGTTCATTAACGGAGCTTAACTCTTTCCCTTCGCATGCCCGGGGATTTAAACTCCCCGCTCGAGCTTATCCCCGCTTCGCCCCCTCCCCCTTCCTGTTCCCTCACTCCTCTAGTGGGATATTTGCATGGAAAGTTGATTAAAATAAACCAGTCGGGATACTTTTTGCACGATCGCATGTTCCGTACTGGTAAACGACAATAACGTGGAGAAATAAAAGGACCGTTTGAGCTAACGAGTTTGAAATATTTCAGTTTTTAGAAATTGCAAATTTAAGGTTTTTATAAAATTTTATTTAATATTTTCAATAAAACTACCAACGCGCAATCGTTGACATTAAATCTATTAAGAAAGAAAACTTCAAGTTATACATTTATTAGTCTATCATCAACAACGAAGAAACAAAATTCGCTGTTAAAAAATTATAATCTATTATTGCACCGCGATTCAGCTGTTCTTTATCTCAGCTTTTGCTCTTTATCTATCCAACCCGACATGCAGGTTTCTTCTTCATCTGCATAATCGACGCGATCGCTTGTATAAAATTCTTTTCAAGATCCGGAACGAAGGGAACGCGTAATAATACGATTATATCAGACCTATCGCGCGCAGCGTTGCTCGGTAAAAAAACGCATCATGAGCCAGACATATTAAAAGCATGAACCGCAACGCCCATGTTGGAGAATCCATTTTATCCTCTCTCCTCTCC
>NW_012026795.1:1973583-1992410 GCF_000956235.1 Wasmannia auropunctata | reverse complement strand
CTCCTCTGCTCAACCATCCTTCGTCGAGCCTCTAATTAATCGATAAGATCTTAGAAAACCGCGGGAGTCTTTTGCGCGGCCGTAGAGAAAAAGGGTTGTCGCGATAACGATAACAGGAGCGACAGTTCCCGCGCTGTGCGCGCGCGCGTCGATGCGCGGCAACAATCCTCGTCGTACCTGACCGGACCAGCAATTCAGCCCTCCTCGATTCTCCCCTCCTTACATCCCACCGTCCCATCTCTTTCTCCCTTGTCGGAAAGGAGAGATCGTAATTAGGTAGCTGTCGGTTCCCGAGAGATGGGAAGACGCCGGCGTTGTATTAAACTTGAGGAGACACCGCACGAGGGAATCCTTCCTCCTATCGCCGTTCTCTCGCGCTGCTCCAATTAGTCGATAAGATCTTTCACCCAAGACCAGGCCGAACCATCGACGATGACGACGGGCACGTTGTCCCGGACGGAAAGCCGGGGGCTTTCCCGCCGAACGACGAGGACTGGCACGTTGTGCGGCTCGCGTTGCTTCGAATAAATGGGAAATGACATCCGGATAAGTTGCGGGAATCCATGGGGAAAAAGTTACACCGAATTGTCTGAGGCAATAAGCCTATTACCGCGAAATGACAGAAATGCGGATAAACGAAAAAATTTTTAGGAAAAAATCATATTAATCTTGTGTACGCAATTATAGTGCGTATTTGATAATAAAGATATGGATTCGGGTACGCTGTAAACACGCGTGATAGAAGCGCGAGGAAAATAATTCGACGGGCGAAACTACCTAAATATGCGGCACACGTAGTAAGAAGCGATATATTAAGACTAAAACGATATAATGGATTTAATACTTCGGAACTAGAACGAACGATATCATTTTGTGGCAGAGGGGCCGACCAATGCGATTCTGCGGCTTTGGAATAGTAGGACCAACTCTGCGGCTTTGAGATAGAGAGACCAATTTGGCGGTTTCGAGGCGGAAGGACGATTTTCTTTCTTCCGCATCTGGAATGGCATTATGGCTGTTCTAGTTCCGAAGATATTGATGGATATATGATTTTCAAGAGTACCAAGGCCCAATATTTCATGCGCCGTACGATAAATTTGTCGGATGTGCCTCGAAAAACTTCTTGCGAACTTCCCAAAAGTTTACGGAAGTTCGCCATCAGGCGGCGAATATGAAATATTAGTCTAACGTCGTTGGAATTTTGAGGAATCATCGTATCGGCACATCCGGCGTTGCAGCCGGTGCTTCGCTTGTAATCGTCGAGGCATATAATACACCTTGAATTACGCTTATCAACGTGCATTCGCTGAATGTTCAATTCGCTCGTGAAATCAAAGAGAAAAAAGGACCGTTCGTTCAATGATCGAATCTCTCTTGCATCACGTCATAAGTTACCGTGTGTGTGTAACTGGGCGCACGCGCGCGTGCTTGCACAAGAGAGAGCTTTTGCACCAGCTGTTATAACGGCGTCTACACGTGGACACAGCTGCGGCTGAGAACCCGTGACACAATCGATCCTTGGCGCGATTCCTATCGACACTCCAGGGGCGTTAAGCGAGATCATGCATTATCGCTCCCACGCACGCACGACACGCCGAGTCCCGCGCGCGCAAAACCGCCACCGAGAAAGCAGGTCGCGCGTTCTAGTTCGGATAGAAATCTTAAATCCCGTGGTAAAGCACGGTCTATTTTAAGAACGAAAGATGATTAAACTCGATAAAACGTATATCTAAACCGTTTAGAAATCATTCAATATAAGCAGAGAACCGGAACTTGCACAATAGTAATCTATTCTACATGATGCGCGTTAATCTTCTTGCCAGATAACAATTCGTGTTTAATTTAATACAGATACTTTAAAGCTTTAAAGAAATTATTTATTTGTATATTTTAAAATGCTTGTAAGCATCGAATTAAGAATTGGAGATCAATTATAATTTCATTATTCGAATTTCAGTTAATGATTGCGTTGCAAGGCATTGATTCGGCGCGCAGTTTTAAATGGCTGAATAAAGGTTTTAATAATTCATATAGAATGTATTAGGCATAAAGTTCCAGCAGTAACTATAGAAGGAGCTCTTAAATTTATTTGTGTTATTGATTTACGCGGTCTAGTTCAAATTAATATTGTTTATTATTGTTTATTCGTGTTATTGCTTTTATATGTATTCATAAATGTTCAAAAATTTACAAACGAAAAAAAAAAATGTTATATTAACAGCGGTTTAGCCAACAGCAGCTGAAAATAATATTGTTTATTTATTAACAATATTAATGAAACAAATAACATTTTATTAAAGCAAAAGCACGGCGCATTTATTTCAAAAAATTGTTATTAAATTAAATAGATTATTTTCAGTTAAGCTACTGTTAGCTAATATTGTTAATACAATGTCATTCTTTTCCATGTGAAACATATGATTGCAATAGCTTGAAAATTTATCTAAATCTTGATATAATCGCAAATATATTTATAAAGCGTACAAATCGATTAGAATTCACGTTATATAATCGATGTAACGCATCAGTGCAGAAGCAAGTTACGCTGCTTATAAATTGAAATAAGCTGTGGAGAGAAGCGGTTTCGCAGGTAAAAAAAAAAAAAAAAAAAAAAAAAATACAAAGTCACTCGATGGGATCTTTCGTGCGAGAGACGCACCGCTTAATTTTTGACGAAGGCGAGGTGGCCAAGTGGCTCGGGTGTACGAGCGACCCGTGGCCGGTCGCCGAAAGGCCCTTCGCGACAGCTGGTGGAAGTGTCCGAGGGCAGAAGGCTTGCACGGTTGCGGCGGCGACCGGCTTCATGACGATCGACCCTCGCCCTTTCACGGCCACTCAAAGGGCAGTAAACGAGACGGCGGTGCGTTATTGCCGGCGTGTACGGCCGTTGTTGGACAAGCGCCGACTACGTCACGCTATGCAAAATGATCCAATCATCGCCGCCGGCGAAACAGGGATACCGGGCTCGAGGGATGAGGGAGCTGATAAGGATCCTCCTCGCTCGGGACGAGGGAGCTACGAGAGCGAAGGAAGGGGGAGGGGGAGGAAGGGTGGATACAGGGAAATGCGGCGGCGCGTTACCGTAAATTCAGATGCACGGCCTGGCCGTCCAATCCCTCCGACGTTGGTTAACGCTAATTGGGGGTTAACTAAACGTTTTCATTTTCTTTCGAGATCGTATTCAGCGATTATGTACGTTTTTTTTTTTCGGACAATATCCGACTGCAATCTTTAACGCCAGGTCGAGGGAGTCCGTTTCTTTTCTCTCGCGATTTTTACGGGTTTCTATGGTGACTCGTCGCTAATTGCGACTATTTAATATTCAACGCTTAAATGTTTCAGCAATTAGGCATCGAGCTTAAAAGGACGAGAAAATTAAAGCGTTTTAGTTAAATTTTAGAATGCAAACACGATCGCGTATAAAAGCAATATTCTTTATACAGCCGTTCGTATGTATTATAAACGTGCAGGAATGCGGAACAAACGTTTCGTGATACAAAGCAAACACGCAACGCTGTTCAATAAATTTAAGCATTCCCTTCAAACCAAAACGCGCTGTTACAGCGGGAGAAAGAAAGTTCTCGATGGATTTATGGGCCGGCTGCTTCCACGTTGCACGAATTACTACAGCGAGAAATGCGCACGAAATACGCGAAACTCGGACGAATTAATGAGATTATTAGCGCAGCCGAATCTTTGCTATGAGAGTCCGTCGGAAGTGAGGTCGTTTAGTATTCATTAGACGATTAGACCGTCATAAATTCTCTACAATAGGATTAGCGATATTCTCGCCGTTTGAAACGTTTATATCTGCGGAACGAGGCAAGCGAGGCGCGCGCGGCGAGATCCGGGATCCTTAACGCGCCCAGGACGAGGTCACGGGGAAATCCTCCCGCGAAAATATCGCACGGTCTGGCAATATCGGGAAAGATATATCGTCCGGAACGGGCTTTCAAAGTTTCATCGAGCTTAATACCCGCGCGCGCGCGCGCGCGTTCGCATTAATCACGCGTTATGTCTTAAAAGAGACGAACTGACGGGAGCGCGAGCCCGTTATAATGCCCTCATAAAGCGAATTTCTAAACATAACCGCAGGAATTAATTAAATCGGAGCAAGCCGTTAGCTCTCTATTGCGAGCGCGCTTTCGGCGATACGCGTGCCATAGGCGCAATCGAATGCGCAAGGATTGGCCCTCGTGCGCGACGTTCAAAGGACGGGCGAGATCGAAATCGCGCGCTATTGCTCACACGAGCGACGTCGCGAGACGCATACTCCATTCGGCACGTCCGGAATAATCCTATCCGATCACCGATGCAATGCGAGGAAAGCGAAGAAGCGACGTCGAGATAGAGCGCGCGAGATCGACGCGCATCGTTGAAACGCAATACGAACGTCGAATGGAACGCGAGTGTAGAATAAAGCGAATCTGAGCTTTGCGATAAAAGTGGTCTCCCGAGTCCCATGCCGACGTGCACAAACTTTAATATTGCATAATGTTTTCCGTGAACAAAAAGACTTATTAACATCATCTTAATATAATTGTGAACTAAATCAAATGTGTCGTATTAAAAATATTTTTTACTTTACGTGGAAAATTTACGAAGAACTGCATAGAAATTTATATAAATTATAGATAAATTTAGGTAATTAATTTCAAGGAATAATACATTATTAATGGGGCGTAGAGAATAGTGTAAAGTTCAAAAGATTTATCTGCTTAAGCTCTATTCGGAATTTTTGGCAACCATATCCTGAAGAGTTAATCGAATCCAGCTTTATAGCCTGTGCACGAACGATTCGCTTTGAAGCGGCCGTCGCGCCGCCTAAAAGCGTGAAAGCTCATTACGCGCAAAATCAATTCGGCTCAAATTCGTATCCCTATAGAAGATGAGAAGCAGTCTCGCTCTCTATCTCCCATTTTCCCCCCTTCCTCTTCCCCTTTTTCTCATCATTTAGGGGCGGCATATTAGCATCGCTCGCGAGGATTCGCATGCGGCTGGTTCTGCTTACTGTCGATGGAAAAGATTCAAGCTCGGAGAGATTCAAAAGAAGACGACGTCGGGCGTCAGGGACCAGGGGAGGTGACAGAGAGAAAAAGAGAGAAAGAGAGAGAGAGAGAGGAAAAAACGCACAAAGACAAAAAGCGAAGGGACAAGAAGAAGGAGAAGAAGAAGAAGACGACACCAGGAAGTGGAGAGAAGTGAAAATTATTCTCAGGGAATTTCACTTGAGCACCCGCCGCGGCGTTGGGCGCGGGGAGAGGAATGAGAGCGAGGAAAGCGGTCCACACAGCCTTTCTACCCTCCGCTCATTCTCTCTTACTCGCGCTCCTTTCGCGTCCGCTTCTCTTTTTGTTTTCACGCTAGGAGCGTCCCGAGGGGGATGCGTTAAAGCCCGGCTGTAATCCGGGCGATGCAATCAAGTAGATGAGACGGGACTGCAACCCCCTTTCGGCCGCCCTCCCTCGTCCTCCTTCACCTTTTCCTCCTCTCGCCCCTCTTCTCCCCCCTGCTCGTCCAATCTCCAGACCAGATATCGCACTATCCTCGTCTCTTCAAAGTGCAGCCTCTCACAGGGGCGCCCTTGCACGCGTATGTTCTCTCTCGGTCAAACCCGTAACGCCTCCTCCTCCTCCTCTCCTTTACGAGATTCCCTCCGCTGCTTCCGTACCGTACCACCATTTGCCACCCTGAAGCAGCCACAGTAACGAAGCTTAAGCCACCCCAACAAATCATTCGTTTTACTCCGCAGTCGAGACATTAATACGTGCCAGGGCGCCCCTATGCTACACGATAGCGATATCGCCACGCATACACACACTCTCTCTCTCTCTTTCTGTCTCTCTCCGAAGAGAGTGCACCATTCGACAAAAACGCATCAGTGTTAGGAGATGAAACACAGAAGTGTCTCTAGGGATACTTCTCAACTTGCTGTGACATTAAGATGGCAAATTCCGGCTTCTGCTTTTTTTATGAAATCTATCGTAACAGCTGATAACAGATATTTACGAATGAAAAAAACGCTTGTTTTTTTTATAATAATACCATTTTCACTATTTTATCTTTTGTAACTCATTTAAGATTTAATACATTTTTTATTATATCTTAAAAATTTAATAAATTTATTATGCTCCGCAGCACGTAATAAGACAAAATTGCTACTATATTCCATTCATTTTTTTACTTAACAGATATAAAATTGCACAAAGTGCAATTTCTTCAGAAAATATCTATTATTCTATAAGAAAAAATTCGTATCATTCTCGAATACGCGTTTGCAAATCAAATAAAAATCGGACGAGAAGTAAAATAATTTCCTTTTTCATAAATGCTCGTTCGAAAACGACACTTTCGATTAAGAGCACCGCGTCGCAGCAGCAGGTACAGCAACAGCATGTCGCCTTAAGTGATGTTTCACTCACGTGGTTTTTACACGACAAGCCGTTGCCTTCGCTTATGTAACGAACAGGGTCGCGCGTACGAGGGAGTATCTGGGTCGTCGAACGAATTACACGGGCAAGCGACGCCCGTCATTACAGAAATCCAATAAAGTGTAACGCCGTTCGTTTTTCGACGCTCCGCCGCGCTCGGTTTGTGTGTGTACAGCTGTCGCGATTAACCGGTCAAATAAACGGCGACAATGGCGACCGATTCGTAGTGTGCCTCGTCCCGGGAAGCTCGTCAGCGCGGTGAACGAGCCGCGTCGAAATCGCGCGAACAACCGGAAAGCGAACGGCAAGTAAAGGCTACGCGGAGATGATGACTCGGCAAAATGATTTTGTCGACTGCGATCGGCACAAATCCCGGCCGGCTGCGGTTTTCCGAAATCGGGCCAACGCGAACTATGCCGCAAATAATTATCGGCCCTGGGACCGGGGGCGAGCCCGCGTTTAATCGTCCATATGACTGCGTATTAATAATGGAGGATACACTCGATATATGCAAGCGCGCCTATACATACATACAACACACACGCATACACATACAAAGGTGAGAGCGTTGAGTACAGTTTGCCCGCAGCGCGCACGAATGCATATTTTTCTCGCAACGATCCGATCGATAAACCCCCCCGCAATTTTACGAGCAGCACTCGATCTGACATCGCGCTTCTCGATAGTCCGATGCGCCATGATGCATATTCGAGCATCGCAGATGTAAAAAAAAAAAGAAGGAAAGAATGCCCTTTGGAAAGTGCATCCACGGTTCTATCGCGACCGATATATTGTTGCACGCGGGCGTTACCTACTCTTCCGTTATTTCTCGAGTCGAATAGGAATCGACTCATATATCGGGGGATTAATGCGGGCGCGATTGATCGAAGAAAAGTCCGCCTCAGAAAAGTCGGTCTTAGATTGATTGAAGTCTTATCTTAAAACATATCCGTTCGACGCGGAAAGGATCGGATTCGTGAATCGCGTCTAATGTAATGAGCAAAAGCACCACGTAAAACGTGGGATTGCTATCGCGATGTCAGTCTTCAATTCCCGATTTACTTACTAAATTAAACCGAGTTAAAGCTTCTGGAATGATGGCAGCATAAAATACGGTATGTGTATTTTTGCCCAACTCGGAATTGAAGATGAATGTAGAACTTTCTTACAATATATTAAGCATTTTCCCTTTGGAAGAAGCTCCATTACAGTATTGCGCGTCGACTCTTTTCGATAATGGATAAAGCCGTGGAAGATTAATCCCACTGATTTGATGTCGTACAAAAGATACTACGAGGATTTAGTTACCATTAAGTCACAATACCATTAAGTTCCGTGTTATCCATCCGGGACTAAAATCATCGCATTAAGCACCGACATACATATCGCTGCGAACGATCGACGGGTCTAGAACCAAATGGCGTCGAGAGTATATTATAAGAACGAAATTTCTGCGGGATAAATGGAGATCCGTTCCCCGAGTTGCACAGCGCGACTTCTTCCCCGGGGTGGCAAATAAAACATCCAAACTATGGTGGACACACGCGCGCGTTTCCGGAACAAAAGCCGCAGACGGACGTATCTGGCGCGTTTCCGGGAACAAAAGATCTAGGCGCAGATAGCTATAGAACGATACCCGTATATGTTTTATATATACATACATATATGTATACATATATAAATACATATGTATGTATATACGTATATATAAATCCAGCGATGTAACGTAAGTATATGGCGATGTGAACCAGCGCCACGGCGGGATTTCGTCGCCGAGCAGTCGAGTGCGCTCATTTAATAAGTAGCCTGCACGCCGGAATCGCTCTGCCTCTTTCTCACCCTCCCACCCTCGATTTCTCGTCTCCCCCATCCGGTTCTCTCCCGGTAAATGCCGTTTTACGCATTAATACGAAACAGAGAACGACGGAATTGCGTCGTGCGCCGGAATGCGAAAGCCGGACGTAATCGGCTTATACACCATGGTACCATGCAACGGGGGCTCGATATCAGAATCCGCGTGCAGAGATGGATCCGCCCTTTTTACATTCCCCTCCCTCACCTCCCGCCGCTGTTCTCCTACCACTCCTTCCCTCGGCGCTCGTCCGCTCGCAAATGTCGCAAAGCGCGCGCGAATCTGACCCAGATGCTGGGAAAATCGCGCGCTTCAATCTCTCCACCCTTCGCCGCTCGCTCCTCCTTAACGCCCGATTCCCTGATTACGCTCGTTTTTCTTCCCTCGAACGACTCGGGGAGACTCTCTCTCAAGCAGGATTCTAAGGATCGGATTAGCCTCCCCCCAGGATTGGGTCGGGGGTACTAAAAGTTACGTTTCGCCATGGTGTCATTGGTCCTGCGCGACGCGCCGGATTTATCCGGTAATTCGCCTTACCGCGTCTCGCCTACCTCGCAACCTCGTGTCGCTAGTGAGACACTTTTGCCAAATTTAGCAACAGGTAGCACCTTATTGACGGAATAATTAACAGTAATTAAGAGTAAACGATCGCAATGCATTTTGTGAACGATTCTATGTTGCCTAAGAAAAGGGCGTTGCACGTGAAAATATGATTATTAAGAGCACAGAGTGTTTTATTAATAAATAGTAGCTTGTGCGTGTAAAAAATTTTAAAGACGGTATTAGAAAGTTACTGCAGGAAAATATATTTCGATTTTGAGAATGTTCTATCAATATCTGGACATCAAGAACAACCAGTGTTATTTATTTAATAGTTTGAAGGTAAAAAGATAACCGCCTAAAAGTACAAGACAAGGTTAGCGAGGAAAAAAACAAGGTCTTTTATCATAGAAAAATTCAGTAAAATAATGAACTCAACAAACTCTAGAAATCAATAAAAGACTGTCATATACCATAATAGAAAACACGGCAAACAAGCTTTAAAAGCGGTAAATCCCTAAAAGTCTAAAAATCAGCTTTTTTGTGAACATTTTTTCCAATTCAATTTTTCTCCATCTATTTGCAAATAACACTGATGTTCTACAGAAATATTGTGATGCGATCAAACCAAGTTTAATTTAAATGGAAGATTTTTTTTACGATACTTTTTCAGTTCCTATTTTTTTATTAAACATGTCAACCAGTCCTTTCACACGAAGCATCCTATATTTTCTGTTAAAAAAAAAACTCATCCAGTGAGTGGTTGTGTATGTATGTGTGTCGGTGGCACGCGTGCCTAGGTTAATATCCGAAAAACCGATTCCCTCGTAATCCGCTGGATTTCTCCTCACCGCCGTTTCCCCGCGTGAGCCCCTTAATTTTCATTTCAATCCTGCTACCGCCTCTCTCTCCTCCCTCTTTCTCTCTCTCTCCCATCTTCCTACTCATCGCCCATTCATAGCGCCCTCATCTTCGTCCTTCCCGCCTTCGATCGCACCCTCCTAAAACAGTAGCGATAGCAATAGCGCGGCGTCCCATCTCCAGCTTTACAGCTATACCGCGGGCTTAATATTTTTCTCTTCTTTTTTCTCGGACTGGTATATTCACCGCTGCTCGTTTAATGCAAACCCTACCGCGTGGCATAATACCCGAGATATTTCTCTACGGTTGGATCTCTCTTGCCCCTCTGACTCCCCAATCCTTTCTGCTCTTAATCCCTCAGTCGGCACAACACCGGGAGTTAGAGCTTTACATAAAATTTTAAAGACTTTTCAAACGGCGCCTAGATGAATACATCGTCCTTGCGTAGGAAATATACGTGCGTGAGCCCCACAGGATAGGAAGGGGACGAGAAAGGGGAGATCTATGGATCTCGGCCGTGTCCCCGGTGGCGTGAAGAGGCCCCGACAGGAAACGCACTGAGTGCTTTCGCTTTATATTCGCTCTCGGAAAGACGTGAGCGCGCACCGCCGACGGTCCTTTTTGCTTTTATCCCCGCCGTCGTTGTCGTCGTCGTCGTCGTCGTCGTCGTCGTCGTCGTCGTCGCCATCGTCACCATCGTTGCTACTAGCCGGCCGAAAGCTATCGGCGCCGTGCGACGCGACATAACGTAGTTCTAAGAAAGTATTAGGTTGGCGACGACTTCGGCACGCTCGAGTGCCGCGCAAATGGATCGGCGGTTTTACAAATTCGTCGTTATTTACACGCGTCGCGCGAACACGATTCGTGTTCTCACAACGACCGGGCGCTTTCGATAGCGTGTTTAAGTATACTGTGTATACGCACGATTGATAAATACAACCGGGTCACTTCTGTATACGTCGAACTATTTCTCCGCGCGCCTTTTAGTTAAGCAAATCTCGTTTCTCGTTTGATATACGAGCAATTGCGATGATAATAATGTATTTGTAAAGATATATATATTTTTAAGGAATAATCATTTGTTATATATAGCTATAGAAATGTGATTTTATACAGTCTTTGTCCAACAGAATGTAACTTTCATATTCTCAGACGATCTTGGCATAATAAAATATTTTGTACATTGCTTAATATCTTTATTAAACTGCGCAATCATTTTACTTGATAATCATAATATTCACAGTGACTTGGAATTTGTATGTATAACGATTGATAAAAATGAATGATATTAAGTTTCTATTGTATTTAAAAAATTACAATCAATGTATCCTGTGTTCTCAAGAAAAAAACGTTACTTGATTAAAAAAAATAAACTCTGTCCTATTTCGCGGAAAAATACACTGTTTTCCCCCAGCGCAGCAAAATAAACGACTTTATAATTGGAAAAAGTGCTTCGTTATAAACTTGTAATGACTCTGTGGGAGCCCGTGGGACCATGGGCGACAAAATTGTGCCCGACTTCTGTATAATTAACGGCCCATCTTCATGTCGTTGTTGCGCGTTGCCAAGATTGTCCCTCCTAGAGAAACACGCACACACAAAAAAATTTTCTCGAGCATCTGCCTATCTTGGAATGTCTAGGCGACGCTCTTAACCGACACGCGCTACTAAAAGCGCCACGGAAAGCGCGCAAAGAGCTTCCGTTTTATCTGGAGCGTCGAACGACCGTGAGGGAGCTCTCCGTTCCCGGGTCAGGATGATCCCACTTATTTCATCCGGAAACTGCACGACGTTATCCAGGGAAGACGTATGACGTGGAATCGTAACGAGCGGAGAAACTCGACTCAAAGCTGGTTAACTTTTTTGTACGGCCGTGAATTTCCGTTCCGCCCGAGGATGATTATTGCCCACTTTATAACCTTCTTGCGGCGAAACTTTCGTTATACTGGGTATACCGGGGGTACGTTTGCGCGATCTTTGTCGACACATACACACACACGCATGTACACTCTTACACGCACGCACGCGCATATGGAAACGTACACATATGCGCAAACACAGACACTCACATACATGTATACATGTCGCGGGTACATTTCCCACAGGCGCTCTAGTCTCTACGTGAATTGCATTAGGAATTCAGAATATCCGACGAACTTCCTACACACTGATCACTCGAGAATTTCAGCAAAGCGCACGTCGATTCGAAGGAGCTTACACCATAAATTTCGTCGTACGTGGCGTAACGCCCACCTCGTGGAAGCGCCCGCGTCGCATTTGGGATGCACCAAACGAGCGCGTTGCTTTCCCCCAATGTTGCGACTATGCCCCACCGATTCACGCGTTTTCCGTGTTTTCGCATAGTGACTTCAGAGAGCGAATGCGCTCGGGCTCTTGTCAAGCGCACCAAAATTGAAATACAGTAATTTTCTAATCGTGAGTAAAATTGTAAATGCACGTACGCTATACTAATTGTAAATAATATACTTTACGATGCAACGGTCGGACGCGCGGCTCCACGTTGTTTGAATAATTACTTATATCTCTCTCTTGGTCCGCGTGTTTCATTTATTTAGCACCTTGTATTTTACTACGTACTATTTTATAAAAATTACAATTACGACTTCTTTCCCTACATTTTATATTTGTAAATAAATAACTGTATATAATCTCATACTTTACGCGAGCTCTTTTATATGTAATATTATTTCATGTACGTGCCTTGGATAAGAGATATTTGGAGTGTGTGTACGGACTATCTGCTTCAACTCGGGCGATATTTCAACCGATCAGCCGCGCTACGTCGTCCCGGCTTCTAGGGTAAGATAACGACTATCGCGAAAAGTGTAGCGCAACCTGGTGTAACTCGAACCTATACGCGATACCGAGTAGCAAAGTGGCTAAGATTATTGTGCCCGAAGCTAAGTCTCGGCACCGGTCTTACGCTTCTAGGGATTGGTCCTCAACAATCTGATATCGAAACTATCCTGCAAGATTTACGTCAACAACATATTGTACGCGATAAAATAAAACAGTCTCGTCGATAAATTCGCAAAAGACGTTTCGTAAAGACAATGACTTGGAATTCTTTACTAAATAGATATTTCTATGAAATCAAATTTCATAGGATGACGTTCTTAATTCATTATTTAAATTCAAATTTTAATTTCTTTAAATATTTTTAATTAATTATTAACAGTTTATAAAGAGATATTTTTTACATTAAAGATATTATCGATTAATTATATATCCTTTTTTATATTCTATAATTGTCATAAAGGAGAGAATTAAACTTCCTATATATATCGAGCACTAATAATAAATGATCGTCTTATTTCATATATCAATCAAATCATATTTATGCTAATATTATTTTAACACGCACTCGTTACTGCGGTCACATTGTCAGATAAAAATTCGTCGGAAACGCGGAATACCACTATTGGTCACTATATATGATTTTCTAAAATTTCTTCCGGCGTTAGCGAGATTATCGGCGATATCGCAGCCGCGCGATGCGGTTAAAAGCACGGGTAGGGGTAATAGTACGGATCGAGGCTTTTAGAGCGACGGCGGTGGATATGCGGACTCATCCCATAATAACGCAGTCCAGGTGGATACAGTCCGCTTTATCGAACGCAGCGCACGACGCGAGTTAAAGGCCCCGTACGCATGGCGAGCCGAGCGCGTATGCGAGCCCATGGAAAATTCTCATTTGAATTGCAGAACCTGACGCGGCCGACTGATTGATTCGTCAAAGCCGTCGCTCGATTATGCCGGCAAAGCAGATGCGACGGGCGAGAAGTTTTTTCAACAAAAAAAAAAGAGGACAGGAAGAGACGTTTTTGCACGTTATCCCTGTACGAGACATCGTCGCAAGGCAAGGAGAGGTAATTACAAGAACGTCGCGCCGTGACGGCGAGATATTGATAAAGGGTCATAAAGAAACGACGTGGTAAAGTATGGTGTGGTTGCTTCACGTTGCATCCGCTTAAAGTGCACTTCGACGTACCTGTCTTGTCCTCAGACATAATAAATTGATATTCGATTTTATTCCACACTCTAAGAATATCAGTATCGATGTATGTGTTGTTATATTGTATCGTATTGAATGCTATAAACTTTAAGAGAGTATTGAGATTCCATAAAGAGAAAGAGAGAGAGAGAGAGAAATACATACAAAGTCGATGACGGAATCGCTCGTTTGTGCGGATTTCAATAGCCGACAATTAACGTATTCGACAATCGGCTTTCAGTACCGCGCGTCGATAGAATTATATGAAGAGTTTCATTATCGACAGTCACTTCGCGGAGTGAAAAATTCTCAAGTGGATGCGTAGCCTGCAACCATTCGACAATCCGGGGACAGGATTTCACGACATTAGAAAGCGAGAGATCGATTGGTGGCGCGCGGTTATCTTTCCCGCCGTCGTTAGCTTTTAATGAAAACGATCCAGTCGTATTCCCCGTGTCCCGTCGCTTTGTCTGCCGTATCAGTAATTACACGGGGGAGAATTGCGATCAAAGCCGCTTCGATATCGATGTAATTGACTTTCGAAGTTGAAACGCTCGAGCGATTAAAATCGCCGTGTAATGACACGCCGCGTTGCGTTAACACCGCGATGCGGCGATTATGCCGTTAAATGCATTAAAACGTACATAAACTCCACTCCAGAGTCCCGCGCACTCTCTCGGCGCACTTGCTCTGTGTGCATTAAACGTGCGTATCGCACTTTCCAAACCACGAGGCTGAAATTTATCTGATTATTCCGTGCGGCGCAACTGCCACGAAATCGGTACAAGAAGCTTATAATTATACGGCGCTAAAACTCCTGTTTAAAGTTTTCCTTCGACACGTTACGCCGACACGCTTTAAAAAAATATATACCCTCCGCTTCCGATTTCGCATTGCCCGTACACGCTTGCCGTGAAATCTGCAAAGCGAAAACTGATACGCTTTACGAAATGAGTATAGCGGAAAATATGCCGTTATAAACAAAAGCGGCGAAAAAAAAGCAGCGCTGGGAATTTCACAAAGCAACGCGAATTATGACTCAAAATTCGTCACGTATACCTTCGCAAACTGTGCTAATTAGGGCTCTATATCGCGGCGTACTTTAATCCTAGGATTGTTCGATGTATGTATAGGCGAGTGACTTGCGCAACGGCAATAACGTCAATTTCGACGGAGGAATTCAATGGAACGCCGCGTGAAATTTCGTCGTTGCACTCAATGAATATCGTATATTCGTAATTGCCGTAGAATTTCAGCGGCGGCCAAAAGTCATAGGATAAGCGGGCATTAAACGCGTCGCTGCGAAATACACGTTGTCGCCGTTCTCAGTGTAGCGGCGGCGGTGTGTAGCTTATAGAGGTGCACTACGTCACTTAATGTAGAGCAAAGGTGTTAAATGTGAAATGGCTGACTCTCTAGCTTATAACACCTAAATGGCAAGGCTGCTACACGCACGGCGATTACGTTGAAAGTCCTAATATCAAAATTTCTGTGTAATTTAATGAAATACCGGTAAATGATCTTTATAACGACCCCGTTTTATACGCGTTTAAAACCGCCGACTCACGCCAGTGTAAGTAAAACTATATTACCCTTTTTTTTTATTAATGCGGTTCTCTGCTTCTTTATAATCTATCGATTTGCTTCTAAACTAAATATCCCTTGGTATCATTCTTGATGATGTCTGTATCTAAAAAAAAAATCCGAAGTTAATAATACGAAAACAACTAAATTAATTCTTCACTCAGGCAACCATACGTTATGGACGAATTTTTCCAGTTGGTCCCTATATTTTGCCAATACTTTCTGGAATTCCTACAAAAGCACAGGGATAAATTCCTTCGTTCATCCGAGTAATATTGAGTCGAATGAGAGACGTAGCGATGTATTACCGGAAGTCACAAACGCGGCGCGTTCAGACTGTCTCATAACGGCTCCCTTCAACTTTAGAAATCCCGGAGTCCCATTTAACCCTTTGAGATCGTATATCCCAACGCGAAGAAACAGTTATCCTGATGCATTACTTTCCGATGGCCGTCGAAAAAGAGGAACGGGATTGCGCGAGGGGGGGTACGGACGTCAGCCAGCTATAACTCCGATAAACGGCGGCACATTGAAAGGGCCAAAGAGTCATTACCGAGAAAAGTCCATGGTGCGCCATACCGGCCATAAAGAGGAAGTCGAAAAAGCGCGATGTATTCATACAAGGCGTTTCAAACGCCTCATCTCGTCGTCCGTTGTTTAAATGAGGAAGAATTGCTTGAACGTCGAGACATCTGTTATCCATTGCGCGAGCAAACGTAATATAAAAAAAATAAATAAATACAGCGACACAAAATTCTTCATTAGTTTCCTATTTATTAAAATAAATAGGGTCTTTGACAAAATGTTCATGAATAAAGGTTCAATATTGAAGAGTGACTTTTAATTTTTTTTAGCTACATTTATGATTAAATACGGTGCAGAATTTTAATAACGGCATAATTGATTTTATATTCGTCAATCGAAATCGTTATTGAAATATCCATTATCCGACGGTGTCTGATAGTAGCAGTCCTGATATAGTTCTGAAACGCCCTGTACGTCAGACAACCGTGCGGTTCAGCTTAATATTTGCGCCTCGTTTTTCTTCGTCAGCAAACGGGCAAAGGCGGTGGCGCGCGGCCGACGGACGTGAGCGTCGGCACGCGTAATTTACGGCGCGAGTTTTCAAAGTCTTTAAAGGCGCAACGCGCGCTTCGTTTAATTACTCCCGAGCGAAGGCCCGGCTCTCACTCTCGATCTCTCGACATAGTTCCGAGCAAGGAGGCAGTATAGGCAGAGCGAAAAGGACGGAGTAATAATGCAATGGAAGGGAGAGGAGATCTTTTGCGATCCGTGGATCCCAAGCTCTATTGTCCGTCATAAGTATGCGCGAATTCCCGCGCTTAGTTTGTCCTTTGGTTTTCGAAAACTTCAGATATTAGGAAAACGGAGCGGCTTACCGCGAGACGGAAAGAGGGAGATTCGGCAGTTATTAAATTATGCGCGTGGCCCGTGGATCCGCACGAAAGGTGCCGGCCGTAACAATGCATAGCCGAAAGATTCGGAGTCTATTTTATATGTCGTGCACGAGCGCGAATTTATGAGACGCGCGCGAAGCGACGATCTCGCTAAATCCGTCGGGAGAGAAAACGCGTCTCACGCGAGAGACATCACATATAATAAATCGCTAAAACGATAAATAATAAAAATAATCCGGGCGTGTGCGGAGGTTCTTAAATTTTCATTCTTCGTGATAAAAGTATTATCTCTTTTTTTTGTTTAACCGTGAACATAGTACATCATGAGTTTGTATTTCTATGCATAAAACGAATCGACAATTACAATTTATTCGTTATACACAATATATATGTATATATATATATATTTTTTTTAATGTTTTTGACAGTTTTATACTCTTTCATATTTTATACATTTTTTTCATTGCTAAAATGATATTCAACACACATATTTGAAATTAAATAAAAATTACAATTAATAGTATAGTTTTTCATTGTTTCATTTAAATTATGTTATCCCGGTTATTCGATTCGTTATATCCGTCGCGTTCAAAAGAACTTGACGTGATCGATATATCAACGAAAAAAGGCACGCTATATAGATAAGCTGATAGTTTTCTAAAAATCGCATTTCCATTCATCTATGACGCTTAACACGCATACCTCATGAAAAATGCAGGAGGGGCATTATGCAATCCGTAGCGGCGGAGTGGATGTAAATTTCGTGCAATATGTGGCTTGGTTAAATCGGATGAACCCTTTAATGCGTTCGACATCGCTCGTTAGGGAACTTGGATGATACGAGAACGTGTGAGAATACATTTCGCGAGAGTGCAACATGAACGCGCGATCGAAGCGATGATATACATATATTCTTTTCCTCGCTACTACGCGGCATATGCATCGGTATAGCCTTGAAGCAATTCTAATTGATCACTTCGCGGAGCTGCGATACGCGCGTCTAACTCCGAGATTTCGCAGAAGCGATATTACAGTTCGTTAATGATGCACGCACGCATCAAGTGCCGATCGATCACGCGTTTTCTACAGCTCGATTATTACTTGTGGCACAGTTAAATAATAGCGTATTCGTCGAACGAACAAAGATAGAATTGATATTATAAAATAGTGTTTATATAACATACATATATATTGATTATAATTGAGCCTCAAATTAAAATTCTATCGGTTATAGAACAGTCGATATATGCGCTATATTAAAATGATCAGCGCTCTTCCTACCAACCAACTTCCAATCGAATTATTTATAATTAAAATTCCTAATTACAAAAAGGGTAGATGTAATTTCTGGATATCATACGTATATAAAGCATGCGATATGAAACCAAGATACGAGTGACTACTCGCGCCGATGAATATCACGACTGTATACGCGCAGCATATCTACATGTAAATTATTATTTAAGAAAGAGAAGCAAAGAGAGAGAGAGAGAGAGAGAGAAGAAAAGAAGACGAGATTCTATAAGATTAAACGTATTTCTATTAATTAAATTCGTTATCGATGTAATTATTCTGCTTTTCCAAGGAACCGATTGTGTCAAAGATGACGTTAACAGATTTATAAATTCATACCGCTTCGTCGCGTGCTTCAATTAACGTTAACGAACTACCTAAGTCCCAAAAGATCATACTTCCTAGTTTCACACAATTCGATTGTTGTTGGTGACAAGCGGAATGGAGACGCTTTCATGCTCTGTTTCGGCGCCTCGAGTTCACCGAGTTTCTACAGGATATGCCTTGGGAGATATTTTAATAGCGAGACATAGGCGGATGCACGTAAACCCGTAATCATCGTTGTACGACTTAAAATACAAAAATTTGATTAATTCCGTGTTGTTAATTACGTACGAGGCATCGTGCTCTTTCCGCGTGTCATTTTCTATCATCGCTAGCAATCGATTGCGAAAAATTAGAAACTTGTTCTTAATTAAACTCACCGCTAGCTGTAATTCGATAAATTTTTTTTTACATCGCACGTAATGGACAAAATTTTATTACATTTGTCATAGGTAATGCAGTTCAGACAGCCGGCAATTTGGTTATTTAAGCTCTTGTCGATCGGTTTC
>NW_012026795.1:1929945-1973563 GCF_000956235.1 Wasmannia auropunctata | reverse complement strand
AGGGAGGGAGGAAGAGAGAGAGAAATGCGCGCGCGCATACGTGAAACCGGCGGTAACGAATACCCGTGCAATCCCCGCGGGTGAAGATAATGACGTTAGGAAAAGTACACCGCGCCGCCCGCCGCCGTCTCTGTATGGGGCCCACTGCAGCGCGCGATTCGAAACCGGCGGAGTGTGCAACGGCGGCGATGGCGCGCCCGTCTCGCGCGCACAGTGCAATGCACACATACGGGCGATGCATGTTTGCACGCGGGTGGGTATCTGCATCTCGACTGTAAATACGACTCGAGCCGCGCCGCTCACGCGGTTTTCGACCGTCGCCGCCACCGCCGCCGCCGCCGCCACCACCACCACCATCACCACCATCCCTTTCGCGAGAGGGTTAGGTACCTTCGTTCGCCTCGGGTTACGCGCAAACACGCTCCGGCTTTGAGGTACTTCGGCTTGACTTTTGACCAGAACAGCGACAATTACCTCGAATGCCGGATCGAAGATAACGTTTCAGCCGCGCGTTAGTTAACGTCTGCCTGGCCTGTGACCATTGCGAGATTAATTAGCTTCCCGAAATCGCACATTGCCTATTACGAGCTCTCTGTGGTTTACGTCTGTACAGAGAGTACGGTAGAGGATCCTTTGAAGAGGAAGAGAATGTACCGAGGCATTTTTATTAATTTCTATTTACATACCCGTGATTCTCTAATAACAAAATTGTGAATGTAAAATTGAATAGTAAATTAATGATCACATTAAATAATTGTAATACGACTATCGATTTTATGATATTAGAAAAAAAAAACAGTTACAGAGTTTATACATACGGTTTTACATACAGTGCTGGACAGTATGTAATTTTGATGCAAACTGAAATAAAGCAAGCTAAATGTAAAGTAATTGATGCTTAAATAGGTTGAAAAACTGAGCATTAACAACTTGGCGTGCTCGACGCAGTAACGTCCGCTTACTTATCTTCCATCGACCACGCCGATGTTACATGCGGCGACGGCGTAATCGCACCTGCGGCGATTCCGAATCATAACTCGAACTAACGAAGTCAAAAGTCGGAGTGGGGAAGCCGGCACGCAAACCGATGTAACGAATGCACAAACAGGCGCGAGCAAATAACCGCGGCCGTAACGAAGTTAGGGAAAAATACACGCCGGAGGCTGGCTTCCAACGCGATTAGGACTTGGAGTGTGTTCATTGGTGTGTAGACAGAGCGACTCTGTTGAGGCGTTCAGGCGATTCGCCGCGAGATAAAAAGCTCCGGGCGCACGATGAGGGAATGCGATAATTTTCCTTTTCCGTTCTTCTTGCGAGAGCGACATAAGTCGCGCGAGATACTTTCATTTCCCGCCGGAAAGAAAATCAAAAGGGACGGTTAACTCTCTTTCGGATAATCTACTTTCCAAATATAAACTAGCGACGTTATTACATCATATGTTATGTCTTATGTTCTACCATATCGTTCATGCATACATGGATCTCATATATGGAGCTAGATATTTACTTCAGTGAAACTTAATGAGGAGGTCTAATTATAAGCAAATTATGTAGTCCGGCAGAATTCAAAAGATAATATTCATTGTACTTTCAGTGAATAATGCGAACCCATCTCAAAGAAATAACAGAGACGAAAATATAAAAACATTCAATTTCCGATATCGGTGACTATCTCGTAAAATCATGAAATGAAAGAAGCAAGCAGCAGACACCGGTCTCGAATGCTCAACTTTTAAATAATGCGTCACGACTTTTATTGTCTCGAAGAAAGTACGCTGCTACCTTTCATGGAATGACTCGATGTTGGACGGAGGAGAATAAGGAAGTACAGAACGTGATGTAAAATCTCCGATCATAACTTATGTCAAAAATTACTTCATCAATTCGGAATTAATTCTTGACTTAAAATGCCAACTTATAGTTTTGTATGTCTTCGCTTATATAACAGATTGAGAATGAAATCCTTTTCACAAAAACTGAACTTTTGATATTCAATCGAATAACAAAATCTCATTGTACTCATTCGAATTCAAGTAAAGTTCATTCCTTCGAAACTTATATTCGAGGTTTAATTATCGATTAAGATATCCAATGGAATATGAAAAGAATATTGGAAGAATATGAAAAAGCCTTTAAAAAAAATGCTGACTTTCTTCAAGATATTATTTCCCTAAGGAAAAAAAGCCCAACTCTGTTATTTAAAAGTTCAATATTCTTGATACCGGTGTCTGCTTGCATTTCTTTCTCTTCATGATTTTACGAAAAGAAAAACGTAAGGAAACGTTTTTACGAAAAGATCTGTTATTAAAATTAGGCTTGGGATTCTGTACACCCTGTACGTGTTTTTGCACGCGGAGAAACGATGCATGTTTGCACGCGGATATCTGCATCTCGACTGTAAATATAGCGAGAGAGCCCGACGTTCCGCCACACGGAACCGTTTCGTCCCCTTCGAGGGCTTTTTGCCGCGACTTCCACGCAGAGACACGTATCGCTTGGGAAGTGTTTACCTTACCGCGCGTATCAATAATACAGCGTATTTTCATCCGTATCCAAGCGACTTTACGGGTAGCACCAGGCGTCGTATCGTCTGACAACGGCTTAACTTAATCCCGTCGACGATGACACCCGTGTCGACACGCGCGCACAGATGCCACGCCAATGCGATCTAAACGCATTAATATTTGCTCCATAGATCCCGCCGTTATCCTTGGAACTTGAGCGTTCTTACGCTCCGGTATTGACACTTGTTATATAACGTTGTACATGTTATATAACGCTACCTGGTTGCGACAATTATTTGGCAATTTTACGCTTATATTATATTTAAAAAAAACTATAAAATTTTAAAGCTAAATTTGTAGTTTACATTAAATGCACATTAAATATAAAACTTTCGATTATAATAAAAAAAAAAATTAATCGATTATAATCGATTATAAATACGATAATAAATATTTTATGAATGTATAATATTTATCGATATTACAGCAATATAACTGATATTTATCTTTTTACGGACATAAATATATATATATATATATATATATATATATATATATATACATATACATGGTGCTTAAGAGATTAAAAATTCTACTTCCTCCTCAGTACATTAACTTGAAATTGCATGTTGCGATATCATTCAACAATTTTCATCGACGAAAGAGCAGCGTGCGGCGCCGCATAATAAATGAACATGGGGTTATATAGAGAGATACATAAACGCGCGCCGACGCCTCGAAATCACGATTAGCGATCGCACATACGGCACTAAAGATAGCGTTGCATAACGCGTACTGCCGCGTTGCGTATATGGCAATTTAACCCTTAGGCGCACGATGTCGACACGATGTAAATCTATCCGTACGTCGGAGTGCAATTGAAAATTGACAGCGCTCGTATCCTATATAATATTATTATTCGTAATTGCATTGATTTCACGTCAGAAGATCAACCGCTTTCGCAATAACGTGACGGAGAATGGCAACGAATGTATACGAGTACCTACTCTTCGAGCCAATTTAATTCAACATGGCTAGATCGCTCTATATAATCACAATAAATTTTGCTGTCATCGATAAAGTTAGAAGTTGTACTATAATTATACTGACTGATACAAAAATGCCATATTAGATTAAATTGATAGAAAATTAGACCTAGACATAATTCAATCAATTTTTATTTGTTACAATCTTTTAATCATGAGATTCATTATATAGGGTGTATCTTAAATAGCGCCCATTAATTATAGTGTTATTCGAGGAGTTATTCTTTGCACAAAAAAAACTAAGTCAAAAAATCCTTAACCATTTATTTTCTGCTAATGCTCAATGATGCGATCACTGCTGCAGCAATTACTGCTTCATTAAGCATTGCAGAAAATTGTTCTTGAATAACGCTTACTAATCATATGATGCTATTCCTTATAAAAAAAATTAAGTTAAAAAGTCCTGAGCAACATGGAGACTCGTGTACAAAAGCCTGAATCAATAGAAGAAAATAAATAAATAAAGATATAAATCACATCAATGTTGAAATATATCGCAGCCAGACTTCGAATCTGGATTTTATCTGCATTAATTTCATGATTTACAGATACGTTTAATTTTGTTCGATTAGATGGACTCATCTCGCTAATTGATTTGCGCAAAATCATCTCGATAGAATGATCTGTCGAATAAAATGTACTTCATCTGACATCAAATAACCTAACTCAAAGTAATGAATACACAAACGAATGCAAAAGGCCATCCGCGCGTGTTGGAATATAAAGCCGACGGTAACCTGCGGCCACATACGTGCAATTCTGTGAGAAGTCGCACCAACGTGCACATAAAGACGATGCATATAATGCCTATACATCTCGACTGCAAATACTGTAGTAACACGAGCGGAGTAAATGTGCATGTGCCTAGAGAGAGAGAGAGAGAGAGAGAGAGAGACACTGCGGCTTTGATCTTTTTAATATCAGATTTCGGGGCACTGAGTATCAATATAACTTACGACGATAAAATCTATGTTCGCTCACATATCGATTTAACATGCACACAAAATGATTGATATTAAACACAATCCAAAGATTTATAAAGCAGTTAACAAAATTGATTTATATTAATCTATTTTAGATGATATCCGCTTTTCAAGATAAGAATTATAAAGGGAAAAATAGAATAAATAGCAAATGTTCATCGATAACAGTATCGTTTTGTTACTGTATACCCTGATTTGTGCTGCAGAGTGTTAAGAGACGTTGATTGTCGAGCTCTACGCCCATAATGCACTATATGCCACTCGCGCTTAATAAACATAATAGCAACATAGTGCGAGGAG
Organism: Wasmannia auropunctata; assembly: GCF_000956235.1. Taxonomy (NCBI): domain Eukaryota; kingdom Metazoa; phylum Arthropoda; class Insecta; order Hymenoptera; family Formicidae; genus Wasmannia; species Wasmannia auropunctata. The sequence continues at coordinate 1,968,730 of NW_012026795.1, read as the reverse complement.
ATAGAATGCAATATTGGAAAGTACATCGACAATGACTGGGATGCATAATCGATAGCCAGCAGTGCGTCGACGCGTTTCTCCCCATCCCCCCCCCTCTCTCTCTCTCTCTCTTCCTCCCTCTGCGGGGGATAATGACTTTATGAAAGGCGTATCGACAGTGACCGAGCTTCCGATACTATTCGAGGACAAGTACGCGGTCGCGTATGCGGCGTGCGGTGTGTCGGGCTGCACATTATGCACGAATCCGTAAACACGTCGGACAAACCCGATATTGTGCGCCGCGGACGCGTTTTCGTCCCTTGTCTCGTAAAATCCCTCGTCGCGCTGCCATCACGAGAGCATCGTTTCGGAATAATGGAACGGTCGCCCCGATACCATGAAGCTCGTTAATAAGAGGAGCGGGAGATAATGGCGTGCCCTCGAATCGAACAAACGCGAGAGGTATCCACCAGAGACTTCGCGGCCTTTGATCGGTCCAGCGTTTGATGAAGCTCTGTACACGTTTAGCCGGTCATTGGCTGCGCGTAAGCTCGACCGAAATCTGATCAAAAGAAGCAATTTATTCTAATTAATGTCGATTTAAGGATCTCTCCGCGATATCTTCCGGCGGTTGATGCACACAGATACTGTACAATATAAGCCACGGCATAATCTAACCTGCAGATGTCGATACTTTGATTTAACAAAAATAAAAGTTAGTATAATTATTACTAATAGAGAAGTTTGTTGTTTCGAACAACAAACACATCTAGTACAATCCAACGTATTTATTTTTCCGGAGATAAAGTTGCTCTTTACACGCACGGTTTCCATGGACTGCCAGAGGAACAAGCAAATATAAATAATAATCATTGACACAATTATTAAATACTTTTGCATTGTATGCTAAAATATAAGTAATTATATCGCAATTGATTCAGCTTTCAATATACAACTTAACATAGCTTTGAGCTTTTTGACGCTTCTCTGCCGTCAGCATAATAGAATTAACAGAAGTATCGCCCGAGGGCTGACCTGTTTGGTTTGAATTACGTATTTGCATGCCCGTATTTGTGCGTTGTGTAAATGCGAAACTCGACAGCATCGTGATCTAGTAAAGGCAACCACAACTGCTTCCAGACCGGATGAAAATACAGTTGAAACTTTGCGTCTGGGGTTCCCGAGAAAATGTGTAAATGTTACGAAGCGAGATTCCACCGCTAATGAATTAGGAATGAACCGTGTAACATAGCTGGAGATCCAGCGTTTATGTGCTTCCATAAAACATCATTCCGATCGTAACAAAAAGTGTCATCTGTAAGGTACACGTACAAAAAGTTTTTTTTTACACATTCGAATAAATATAATGTTGACAAATAAATAAAAATCTCAGTTCTCCTCGAACTGAGCAAACTCTCACGTGCGTATCAACGATCAATATGATTTTTCTGCAATTGCACGCTATCATACGGAGGGCAAAAATGCTATTGCCTGTCGAAACTATAGATACTTTCCAAGGAAACGAAACGAAGGATTTTACGTAACACGGATGTTACACCAGGGTTTTCCCTCGACCTCGAGAGTGTCTTCCTTGATTCTGGAAAAATCGGTTCGCGAGAGAACTGTTCCGCCGCTTCTTGTTTGCCTTGCCGAGCGCAACTTCGTGCAACTTTCAAAATTAGATTATGCCCTAGTCAGCACTCGAGGATACTCCGAAATTTTACGCGGTCGAGTGAAACCAGTTCAATTGCGATTCTACGTAGGAACGACTTGCCCTAACCAGCCTGCAACTTTTAACTGTTCCCTAATATCACAGTCGGAAATGATTGCGATACGAAAAGAAGAAATCGTCGTCGAATGAACGACGAAAGATCGGATGAAGATACGATCGCTCAACAAATATTCAAGAAAGCTAGATCTCCTGAAAATTTTTCCAAAAATTTTCCGGAGAAAAATCCAGAGAATGGAAACGAATTCCTTTTTATCCGCCGGGTAATGCCGACCCTTCACGTGCACGGTGCAGTTTCCGGCACGGTGAGACGTACAACGCGGGCAATCCAAGTTCTCGGGAAGTCGCAAACGGCACACTGTACGGCCCGGCAAACTTCCGGAATATAAAATAAACGCGCGGCATAGCGTCATAAGAGTGAATCGGCGCACAATCGAGGGAGATATTCGGAGAAAATTGCAAACGTTAAAGTCTACATGTGATATTTTATGTGGAGGAAGCTTTGCTACAGTTTCAAAATAAAATCAACGCATGCGGCTGAATAATTATGACATAATAAAATATACAAAAACTAATGGTAAATTAGAAATAAATATGTTAATAAATATGAAAATACACATTAGAATATTATCTCACAAAATAATAGATGTATACCGCTAGTTTCAAACATTGTTTGTTTGTTCACTAGAATAATACATATCCGATAAATTTCACATTTGTGATAATTCTCCGATTATCCAATCAAATCCAATTCTATTGGATTCAATAGAATTGTGTGTCTATATACCGGACATAGCCACCAGTCGTATTTTCCGAATGCGACATTATCTTCGCATACAGTTAGCGTATGGAAGAAAAGTATTGGAAAAAAATTATTTTAAATCGAACCATTTATTTTACCAGCGCGCGTTTATCTCCCTTGCCCCATTTTATATACAAACTACACAAAGACGCGTTCGTAAACCGGATTGCATACGATTCATCGCTATCACGGTCTCTCCTTCAATTCATCCGCTGTACGTCGATAAAGGGAAGCGTAAAAAGCGACGTAAATCGGCGCGCGGAGCTGAAATGCGGAACGTCGTTGCCGACGGAGCACCAAAAAGATGATGATGCCAGGTTTCGCGTTGAAAGGACACCACCCGAACAAAGCAAACAAACCTAGGTTTCTCTCGCTGACCTCTCCTTCCGGTCCCCCCCTTGCCACCCCTAGCTATCTGCCCCTTAACGCCGACGTCGCGATGGCACGGCGCGATACAGCTTGATAAAAACGCAACCGTGAAAACTGACGGGGAACACCCGGCATGGGAGTAGTCAAGGTAACGGTGGTTTATTTCGTGCTACGAGTAAATTACCGACGCGCAGCGAAAGCGGAAAGCAGTCGAGGGAGGGTTAAACAGAAACGCGTGGCGAAGAAAAAAGCAACGAGCGCAAAAAGCGTGTTTTCGAAGGAGGATAGGTAAAGCGCCCGCGCGTTCCGCCGCATTCCCCCTTACTCCTCCACCCGCGGAGCTGCCGCGCGTCATCACGGTGCACCACGTGCATGCATCGCACACGCCTCCGCGTTTGTCGACAATACCGCCGCGAATGTTGTTAATTGCAGCGTGCTGGCGGAGCAAGCTTTTCCCACACACGCCCTCGTCACGGCTGCGAAAGTTTGTCGACGCGGCAGTTTAGCGTTTTTGCGGCGAGTGAAACAGGCGAGATATTTCAATACGCGTTTTCCGCATCCCGACGGATATCGCGGTTTTTTTTCTCCCCTTCCCCTCGTTAATCCTTAAAGAGCGACGTATCCACATTTTCCAAATTGCCGTATAAAATGCACCGTAAAATTCCAATGGAAGCGCAACAGACTTCGTTCCGACGGGAAAAGGAGCAATTTTAGTGCCACAGAAAAAATATAAGTAACAAAAATGAAAATCTTATAAAGAACCTACGATTTATGTTTTCAGATATTATATACTCTTAATTTAATGTTGTGTTGCATGTTCACAAATTCGTGGTGGCAAAAATGTTGCTAAATAAAAAATAATTAAGCTAGCCACATGCGGTTCGTGCAAAGAAAAATGCGCCAGCACACGGCGGAAAAATAAGTGCGCGATTTGTTAAAGTTCCTCGTTTAGTATTCCGAGTATGAGGAACAGCAGCTGTGATGAATCTCAATGTTTCAATGTCCAATTCCGCGCGAGCCGTTTCTATTATATCTCGACAATTTCGCTTAAAATTTATGAAAATACGTGGGCTTCGCTACAAGGCCTCGTTACAGCTTTAATATTAAAACCGTCTCGCATAAATCGTGCGATTCGAAAAACTTTCAGGCTCCATGAAAAATCTCATTCGCGAGGCAAGCGCGCGAATATGGAACGCACCTCCGTTGCGCGCGCGAGAAACCGCTAATATCGTTAATGACGCGCTTAAACACGCCGTTTTTCCGGCAAATCTTTTTACGGCTCGGCCGTAATCTGCCGCTTATTCTTGCAAATCCGGGCCCGGGGATGTTCATCAAGCTGGCGATCCCGCTTGGCCGAGTTTAAAGTGCAGCACGGCGGTGCAACGAGTGCATTATGACCGGTCGATTACATCCGTGTGCAAGACATGTTTTCTTTTCAGCGCGCACACTTCTCGCGGTAGCTATATGGAAGATATACCGGGGATGTTTTGCCGAGCTTGAGAAGTGTCTCTTCAAACTTGATGATAATCTTTCTCCAGCAAAAATTTCATAGATGCTTTCCATATTCTCCCGAGTTTCGAACGCAAAATATTAAACTTCAAACTAAACTTACTGGAATTAATTAGAAAATAGGGATATTTTACTTGTTTCTATGAAATTTAATCCTTATCAATATCGTGTAATTTGTATAATAGCCAATAATTTTGCCTCGACTTCAAATTGCGCAAAGATAAAGTCGTCTTGAGATTGATCAAAGCGTATGTTCCAAAAAGCGTAGTACGAGCGCATCGTGCATGCGCTCCGCGTTGCATTTCATCATTCTGCGTTTCGCATTTCTTGCTTGAAAGAACAGTCAAGGCGCGGACGGTTTATTTTGCGCCGGGGCGGAATTGCGAGGATGCAACGGTGCAGAATACGAGAGCAGAAAAAGGCGGCGTGGATAACAAGAAGCTTACTTCAACGGGAAACGCGCCTATAACGTCTATCCGTCTAGTTTTAGCGTACCGCAGCTGTTAATTGGCAATGTAAACAGGCGCAAACTTTTCGGCGTTCGTCACAGCGTCCTTTGATTACGACGTAATTAATGTCAGTGTCGTGGATGGCGGGATTGTCAGAAGTTTCGGCGCGTTTCACTTCGACGATCGCGAACGTTGTCTGAAAGTAGATTAATGATCAAATATGATGCGGTTACTAGAAAATTTGATTACAGTCCCTAACTGCATATTATTGCTTGTAACAAAAATTTTCATTACGCAATTAAAAACATTTTACTCACAAGTACATTTTCAAAAGTGGTGATTTCTAATATAATTATTACATTGTACATCTTTTCACTTCTCTTAGTTTTGGATAATATTAGAAATGTTAATCATGTAATGTAAATCAAAGTTACATACACAAAATAATACTATATAAGTATTATATGAGATATATGTATACAGATATGCGTACAGTAAATTTTGCATTTAAAAAATATGCACAATATTCATTTTATGTAAGAATCTTTTTCTCTCTCTTTAAACTTAATGAAATTCTCAAGTAACAGATGGATATATCACGAATGTTACATCATAATAGCATCACACTGATTGATATTACAAACGCCGGCAATTTAAGACCAACTGAAATCGCGCCCGTTTCGTCCCAGATATAGAAAAAAGACAGTATCCTCGACAGTATCCGACTTTGTAAGAAGTTAACGCCACGCGCGTAAAGCATGATTGCGACAAGGACATGGTATAAGATGTCGGGCCACTTCGCGGTTCCTCTCGTCGTCGCTTTATATTCCTTGCGGTTCTTGCCAAGAAAGGATGAACGATGCTCACGGCAGTTTATTTCGCGCCGTGGTCGCGCATTAGCAGTCAACTGGAAACGCGAACGAAAAAACGCGGGCGCAGGGACGAGACGCGGCAACGCGGAAAAGGGCATTTTCAAGAAAACGAGCCAAGGAGCCGCCTCGTTTTCGGGCCGTTGCACAACGAACGCCGACCACCGCCGACGAACGTGTCGTTAATTGCTACCGCGGAAGGCACCGCAAACTTTTCGACGCGCAGCGCACCGCGCGCTGAAACGGACTTTCGTCGCCGAGAAACTTGACGGTCGTAATTAATGTCGCCTTTCCGCGGCTGCGAGGAAACGCAGAGCGAGAGTGAGAACGAGGACGAGCTGCAACGACGAGGTGCAACGACGAGGGCTGCTCCGGAGAAGTTTCAATACACAAGTTGCCGGCGATCCCCGCGAGCACGGCGCGAGGACGTCGTAGATATAAACCTCGTGAAACAAGAAGTTCCCGGAGGCGCGAGGGCATACGTAAATGGGAAACAATGCGGAGTCGGGCATTACTTCTGCTCGCGAACCGCTCGCTAACAATGCTCGGCAGCCTCTTTCTCGCGCTACCTTTTTGCGACTGAAAATGAAATATAGAACGGTCGGCCGCACTCTCTCTCTCTCTCTCTCTCTCTCTCTCTCTCTCTCTCTTTATCTCTCGCGAGAACTTAACGCCATCCGCGTGAACTTTAAGAATGGTGCGTTCTAATTTTAGATTTTTTAACATATAGTATTTAACACGTTTCTGCTGCTAGCGATAACCTTACGGTAGGGACGTGATTTGTAATGATAATGAATAATAATGTCTGTGCGGCCAACTTCTTTTGCAAGATTCTTCCCTATATAAATTTCCGTGAAGTTAGCATCCCATTTTTTAAATTTCAACGTAATCGATAAAATTATGTATTTCTTCTCCAAAAAGTTCTGAAGTTCCTGATAGCTTTCAGAAAAAAGTTCTGCAGTTGAGAAAGTTATACATAGATGCAGAAGAAAACTCAAAGTAATTTTGCAACACAAGCCCTTTTTATATACACAAAAATATTACTACAGCTACAAAAATTCAGCGCTAGTCTGCGAAAAGATAGGTCACCATTCCAGGCTTAACAATGCATGTACTACTGCAGTTTCGAGAGATTTAATACTTAAGTAGCTATGCGAGAGTCGAGCGAATCCCCGAATAAATAGTCAACTGTATAGAAAAAATTTCCATAGTTATTCCCTGTTGTGACCAATCTCATCGCTTCAGTTTCCGTTTAATTTCATTAATGTCTACCTCAAAGATTTCGCTGTATATGATTTTACATTAAAATACTGATTGCGTTCATTGCTCAAAACAAACGTATAAACTCGTTATTGCGATTCGACAAATATATATATGTTTTATAAAAATTAAAGAGATCGCTTTTAACGCGTCAAAGAATACCCGATAATCCCGCTTAATCGCGCCGGAAATTTTAATGAATTAAATAATGATTTGTATCGCATGCAATTAACTGACGGCGATGTCGCGTCGCGAACGGTATTCAACTGACTTTTAATGGACACATGGAAACACGATGCGAATAAAGTCAACGAACGAGTAATATCCGGGCGCGGCGCGCTAGTATCCGTTGAAAAGCTGGATTTCTGTATTATGCCGGGAATCGAGCGGAGCTATCGTCGTAACAATCGGCATCAATCACGGACATGAAGTGGATTATATCGACGCCGGCTTATCCGCCCAGTTGAAAATATCGTCAGACGGGATCTACCTGCCGGCCTTTGCGCGCGTACAGGGAATATCGAACCGTTGCGCGTTTGCAATGTAAAATGCGCAACTTCGCATCGTCATGTAAAATGCGCCGTATTCATCAGTACATAGCACGCGACGTTAAATTAGACGACGACGGTGACGACGGGGAAGATGAGAATGAAGATGAGGACGACGTGGGCGACGAGGACGAGGACGATGAGAACGACGGAGGACGACGAGAATGACTACGACGACGGATGAATGGAATTTACGAGGGGAAAAAAAGTGGTTTAATTGTCGACGAGATACCGGCGCCTTGTTAAGAGTAATGTCACTAATATTTTCTTCCGCGCGGAGCAAACGATGAAGTCGTTACGTTGGAACGGAGCCAGACTCTAATTCGCGCCGCCGCCTCGCGAAGGAGGAACTTCACGACAGCCAACGAGACGGGTAGATCGAAGCGGAACATCGCGTCGCGGCGGCAAGAATACGCGCGGCCGTACGACGCGGCTGCGCCGCCGAAAACACGCGGAAAATGTGGTCCGTGGTCGGATGAAACTTCCGTAAACACTGTGGCACGACCATCGATCCCAGAGACTCCCATCGAGCTCCTATTTAAATCCTCTCGAGTGGAAAGAGAGAAAGGCTTTCATTCGTGCACATTACTCTTTAACGCAAAGCCATCGGGGCTATTTTCCGAAGCCGCGTGGAAGCGGCTTTCGCGACGGGGGAAAGCCGACATCGGGGCTACGACGGCGTCTCGACGCCGAATCGCATCCCCCACATGCGCTAAAACATCCACGGAATTTATATCTTACCGCGGGCGGTAGATTAGCGACACGATGGTAGATATGCATTTTCCATGGCATCGGTCGAAAGGGGAAACTTTTAATTAAATAAACGTGGCGGGGTAGAGAAAGCATCTCCCCGGGTTCGAAGCACCGTCCGTTTGATCCACGGCGTTAAGATTACACGCAGGCACCTATACGTCGACGAAGAGACATTCAACAAAATTACTTCGGGCTCGAAATTTTCCGAGAAATTGGAAACATACGACTCCCCTTCGCTACTAGTGGCTCACAGCCGTTAACCGAGAGCTTCCGAAAGTTTTAACTAAATTCAACTCGGGCGCAAGGAAAGTAAAAAGTTACGCAAAAGTGTTAGCGCGTCCTGACTAATCCGTATACGAGAGTTAACATGTACGAATATACACGTTTACGGTGGCATGTTATTGTTAGTTATATTATTCAATCTCATAATTATGCGCTGATTCAATGAATATTCGTAAAAAACGAACGATTTCGACTTAACTAAGTGCAGAAATAATCCGTCGAATAAATTTCAAACTCAAAATTCATAAAGTTCTATTTTCTAAATTATTCTATGCGATTTCTTCTACGAATACCGGGTTTTAACAGGCTTAAAGTAAACGTTTCTTTTGTATAAATTAAAGAAATATGTTTGATAAAGTGATGTTTGATGAAAAGATTCTGGGCAAATTATATGCCTCAGTGATAAAAACAAAATCTTATTCAATTAATTCCAAGACTTTAACAGCTTAACTCGAAATTTAATTAAAATATACAATGTTGAAAATCCTATCATTTTGGAAAGGATGGCGTTCCATTAAATTTCTGGCGAAGAGGATTAATCTCTGAATACGCGCCCAAAGTTTAATGCAAACGTCAGAGAATAATCTGCGTGTAATGTATAATAAGAGCACGTGCCGCGCGATATGCATGACGCGTACGCGTTGATATCTTATCATGCAACAGACTACTCCACAAAGACTATTTAAATCCGCCACTTTACAAAAGAATATCGCACAAGGACGTCCAGACTTATAATAGCCATGATAATAAATGGTGATGCTCTAATAATAAATGACGTTATCGGCCTTGTTATTTAGGTGCCATATATACGCCATATTTGTATACGCGAGGTATATATATTTGTTTTATAATTTGATAGACACAAAAATATCGATGCGTTTGTGAATGCCGAGACACTGATTGCATTTCCAAAATTCGAGAATATATCAATATTATTCGGAAATCTATCACAAAATACCAATTCTTAAAAAACAGCAAAAATTTATATCTTATACGCGATTAGTTATACATTATATTTTCTACGGTCTAAATTTTTAAAAATTTGTAATGAAACAGCGCATTGAAAACGAAAGCGTTTATAAAATAAAGAAGAATTTCAGGAGATTGCATTATTGATAAAATGTGCAAAAGCTATAAGCACAAAATAATTAGTTGTATCACATATAAACTTTCTTATGATAAAAAGAGATTAGTTTAGCTAATTTGTAACAATGCCATCTACAATCTGCTATCTACGTGATATCATTAGGGTACAGCGGGATAATTTGATAATATTTCATTAGATCAATGTCTGATCTAATGAAATGTATCTTAAAATCTCTTATTTTTCCGAAATTCTTGCAAATGTTTACTGTTATCCAAATTACCCCACTATTCAAATTACCCCGTTGTACCCTATATTATTCAAATGCATCAGAAGATGGTCAAACAATGTGTTTCTTTCTAACTGAATAACGATTCAATATAGACAATTAGTGAAACAATTCTGTTATTGGAGTGTTTGGGTTTAAATGGCGCGTTTTACAGAAGCTAAATTCGCATGAGGCGATTTTCCGCGCTTTCACATTCTATAGGTCACACGATGCAAAACAGAAGCATTACGGAGCCGGAATGCATGGGCCGTCGCGAGCGAGGTTGCTAGCGACATACAGTAGGCGAGGGCGAATGGAAAAAGGTCTTTTCGAGAGAGGTGGAAGCGGGCGCGCCCCCGGGGAATCGTGCCAAAATTGTTAACGGCCGGGGGACAGCCGTGTTATAGGTGGCATGTGCTCGCAATCGGTCGTCCGGCGGGCGAGAGAGAGGTGGAGACAGGTGGTCGGCGGCCCTGAGATACCGGTCGCGGAACTGAGACCGCTTTATTGAACTCACACCCGATAGATACGCTGTCCAGTCGAGGCATGTGCGAATCTATCGGGACTAAGCACGTCGAGTATCGACGTTCCGTTACTACATCGATGATGCTAAAAGTCGACATGCCTCAACGTGGATTGACGAGAATTTTACAGGTAATCGTTAGACACTGATCGTAGAAATTGATAGAGCTTTTAACAGAAAAGGAAAAATCTGTATAAATATTTCTTGAGCAGATGGCAAATGATAAATACTAATATTTTTCAATTAATTAATCCATACACGGAGAGAATTTTCTTTTAAAATTTACCCTGAAAATCATGTTAATTGTGAGACAATATAGTATTTAGGTAAATTTTACTGTGCACTACAATAAATTTTACTGCGAAATCTTATTGTAGTGCACAGTAAAATTTACCTAAATACTATATTGTCCCATAATTAACATGATTTGCAGGGTATAAATTTAAAAAAAAATTCTCTCCGTGTACTTTATATTAAATGTTAACCATCTAAAATCTAAATTATCTATAAAATATTGGTACGGTCAGAAATATTGCGCGACGTTTCCGTCCCCGAATCCATTGCAGAGAGTTCCGTTTCTCGTAATTCCTCGCCGCTCCCCTCTCCCTCTCCCCGTTTCTTATTGTACGTACTAACGAACGAGAAGGACCGGACATGGTGGATTCTCTTTTCACGGTCCTCTCGCGGGTTGTGCGCGCGGGAAAAAGAATCGAGCGGAACGGAACGAAAGACGGAATAATAACACCGCGGGACATCTGCGGTCGGGCAGAGATCGAAATACGAGATGAAGGCTTTCGTCGTTGTCGCGCACAAAGCGCGGATACAAAGCGCGGCGCGCCGCGCGCCGTGATACACGCGGCGACATAGGCCAGACGAGACACACCCGATAGATTCGTTCGCGCACGGCTAAACAAACATCTTTTCGGAGGCGGCGCACGAGCCTGCCCAATATAAGGTGTACGAAGGTAGCGTATCCGAAGAGGGTAAGCCAGTCGATACCTTTTTTTTCTCTCGAGCGAAGTAATATTTCGCACCAGCGAGATACACTTCGACGAGCGTATTTCACGCTCGAAAGTACCGAATTATTTATCGTATCGATAATATCACGAGATCGACTTGAAATCTTAACTCGCGCGCACGGGCTTTTCCCCCTGCTATTTACGATCGCGACGCGCGAGAGATAATCGAAATCTCGTTCTTAAAATAGACTCAACAATACTAGTAGTTATAAAATCGGATCTAGCGATCGTACATAATATGATAACAGAAAAAAGAATGCGAATCTAGCGCAATCATTATACACATTCATATTTGGCAAATTATTTAATACAGCAATTATTCCGAAAAGTGTCTTAATCACAAACAAAAATTGGGAAGAAATGCAGAAAGATTAATCTAAGTTGCACTTGACATGAATTCCATTGATTAAATAACCAATGAATATTATGCACGCAAGAAAAAATCATCTTAATCAAAGACATAAATGGTAAACCAAGTTTTTTTTTCTAAAGAAACTCGCGCGTAACGGCATCCTAACGCGATGAGAGGTTAATTGGAATCACGCGGACGTTAATTAAGTATCGATTGCCGAATGCTAACGAGGCACGCATCTTTAGTAACTCTTAAAGAAACGTCATTATTCGTGAATACTACCCTAAGTACACAGACGGGATTCCTTCGTAACGCGAGTAAGCAGAGAGATACAGCAGCGAGAGGAATCCCTCGGAGATTTCAGACACGCTTTTTACGTCTCTTCACGTCTTTCCATGGGGGCCTTTGCTTGTTCGCGCGTACGCGGCCGTTCTCTAAAAGGTCAAAGGGACCACGTCCTCATCTTGAAAACATTAATGAGCTGCCTGCCGCCGACGACGTACAGCGTACGATATACACGCTGCGCGCTCCAGGATGCATACGTCTTTCTCGAAAAGGCGCGGCATCGAGGTAAAGCGGACGAGAGTCGTGCCCAGTTGTACAAGAAGCTACAGAAATACCTCTGAATTTATTGCGAGTTTTCCAAGGATTCGAAATTAGGAGAAAAATTTATGTAAACGTGCACCGAAAGGAAACCTCGTTTATCACAAAAACAAGCTTCAATGTGTCCGAAATTTGCAAAATCGACAAAATTCGATGAGAGAACAAAAACGCCTCTTCAATCGAGAATTAGACATCGCAAGAATTAAAATTTAGAGATTATGAAATCGAGATTATTAAATGGGATTAGCGGGTATTACTTGATCAGCACGTTTAATAACCGCTCAAATACTCCAACTTTCATCAATTTTATATTATCTAATATCTTCAACAAGCTCTCAAAAATTTCGAGAATATACCACCGTCATTTAATAGCCGAAGGAATACATGTCGGGCGACACATGTGTTGCACGTACGTGGACTAACAGAGTCTATCGACTATCGCGCAATTTAACCTGCTTCGAAAGTTCCGGCCGATTCGCTGCAAAGCTGTCGGTGGCACGCGAGCGAGCGCGGAATTCCCCCGTCGGGGGAGAAACTCGTTTATCAAAATACAGTTTATCCGAGATTACAATGATCCGCCGCGTGTGCGCGGGCGCGCGCGCGCGCCACCGTTGCAGCATTGGATAGGGATTATTTAGAAGAGCCATAAATACGCTGCATTTAAACCGTCTGACGAAGGAAAACGCGCGGCGTAAACGAAAAAATGTTCGTTAGGAAAAATTTTCCCGCGCGTGCGGGACATTCCCTGTAAAACCGCTTCGAGAAACTCTCGACCTTCGGCAGGGCGAGAGATAACGTTCCCGATGGAACTCGTTGACAACCCGAACACGAAGCTCGTATCCATTTTTGCTCGGCGTATGAATGACGTAAGAGCGGAAGTCAAACATTGAGATTGAAAGGAATTGATACCATTAGTGTCACGCTCCTGTATACTGATATGCGTATTGCATATTTGAGAAATTTCGTAGATAAAAATGATGTGCACACGAAAGAACAATTTTGCTGAATCCAGATTTGAAAATAATGTTTGTTCAATAATCAAAATAATTTTGTACAAAAGTCAAAATGATTGCTAGAATATTTATTAAAAAACGTATATTTTATAGCAATGCTTATCAGTTTAACTTTTCAACAAATTATTTTGATGATTCAGCAAAAAAATTATTTTCAAATCTGTTTTCAGCAAAATTTTTAGACCTTTCAATAAAATCGTTCCTTCCATGCAGGGGAAAAATGCTCTCGATTTCCAACATTCGATTTCGTCAATCTTCTACTCATTCTCATTAACAGACGAATGGCTTTGTTGTCAAAAATGTTGAAAAATTTGTTGAAAGAACTTTACGATTAAAAATGATTTGATGGTAAATTTTGATATAAGCATCAGTAAGGTAAAAATTGTTCAATTAAGGAAAATTCAGTAGATATCACTAATGTCGCATGTAATTAGAATATTCCATATCCGACGGGAAATTTTCTTTGTGTATCCGCGTATTATCCACGTATCATATATCGTAACTTTACGACATGTACCGCGCTATGCGACTTGTATGTGGAATATATCCACTGCTACGAAACACGTTTCGAAATACGTTATGATCAATACTTCACATAGTTTTGACGCTTTACAGTCCCTGCAGCGTAATTACGCAGTGATCGCATTATAACGGCCACACACGGTACACTATCGATTATCGATGCGAGTCACGTTAATAAATAAGCGATTTGCGAATTGGAAAACGCACGACCAACCGGCGACAAAACCGTACTTAAATCGGCGAAGCGCGACGGCAGGGCGGACCGATAAAGCGAAAAAGGAGTATGAGAAGAAATGCCTCTCTCGCTCTCTGTCTCTCTCTCCCCTCCCCCCCTCTCTTATTCTCTTTACTGTGGAATTGTTCTAGATTTATGAGCTCCAGGAGTTCAGCCATTCAAATTTTTCAACCGCTCCTTCTTGCCTCGGCCGCGGGCTCTCAACCCGACGAGGCGCAGAAGGAAACCGATATAGAAATGGAGGGAAATAACTTCTCTCGCGGAACGGCGGTGGCGGTGCATGGATCGGATATTGATGAACTCTAATAACGTCGATATAAAAATTTGTAATGCCCGTCTGGTTCGATCGTTAGCGTAAAAAATTGTGTCGCTATCACAGCAGATCGTTAACGAAAAAGCTTGTGTGTCGTTTATATACCGCATTCAGATTGTATTGCACTACCTGTTGACATCAATATATTTCTCGAATTTGTAGTCAATTTTTTTTCTCGGGTTCAACACAAAGCAATTACCGTGATTGCACAAGATAATTTAAGTGCAAAGTAAAGCTATGCCAAAATGAAGCTTCACTTGAAACTGATTTGATTCCGAATTCATCGACGAACATGTCGTTAATAATAGAGTCCAAGCATGACAGTTTATGTACTCTCGCAATGTACTCCTAACTCCATATACGACATCAGATTCCACGCCAGCTCTCTTAATAGCAAACTTCGTATAGTCGCGCTATGGCGATAGGAAACGCGCGAAATAAAACTATCATTAAAAGTTGCCGAGCCGGACGAAACTTATAATACTGCGGTAAGATATACTTTCGTTGGGAGAACTTCACCAATACATCCGCAACACATAATTCTAACGGTACGCCGAAGCAAAAAAAAATAAGATTCATGAATAAAAGATACACGTTGACACAGTCCATGCTTTTCCGGGAAAGTCTCTCGAGAAGCATCTCGTCGCGATTATGCGAAGTTCGGTTCACTGACAAAGATTTTCTCATTTTGCTGTGGTATAGTTCCATTAAAAGAATTTTCAAACAATGTAGAACGAAGTTGAAACAATTCGAAATGACTGTTAAGATTTTTTTCAAGAAATGGACAACCAACTTTTTTCTTCCCACAGATAATTTTGAGTCTCTGTTCTATATTATATGTATTAAATGTATTCTTCCGAATGGAGAATCTACTAAGCACATGAGTTTTAATAAAATTCCTATTTATACCATTCAGGTTTATATGGCTAATGTATAATCAATTGTACGTGTAGCAATATACAGCTAAATAATTCTCAACTAATGACAACATAATTATACACGATATTCACATCAAAGTATCAAGTAAAATATTAACTTCTTGAGATTATAGCTAAGAATTCATTACTGCTCACTAATTTCTGTTACTTTCTCTTCGTATAATAATAAAACTTGGTTACATACTATAGAGTGACTTTTATTGCCGTTATCTTGTTTCATCTTGGGGTAACTTAATTGCTTAGTGCTTAAGGTTTTTAGAAATCCGATCCTAAGGTCATAATGGATATTCTCTCTCTCTCTCTTTCTCTCCTCCACCTCCTCCTCTGTCTCTCTCATTCCCTTCCTACCTCTTCTGACTTAGCATGGAACGGTAATAAACGTTTTCTCTCTCCTTGTATCTTATCGACAAGGCTCTTCTTCGTTCTCCTCGCAAAGCTCGAATTACATAAAGCGAAAAGAGTTGCCCTCTCGAAGGTTACGCAGTATATATACATCGACTCGATCTCGTATAGTTCTTTGAAAATTAAAATTGAGAACACGCGATTCCGAGCTACTCTTGAATTCGTGTTCTTGACATTTCCACCGTTGATCTATGCACGCGTGTTACACAGCACGCTACCGTATGTGCGCATATTGCAAACGCACGTACCGATCTGTATCGTGTATCGGGTGGAGCCGCTCGCTCACTGCACCACGATAATAATTACCGCGTATACCGGTTCGGTTGCATTGAGATGCGCTCGAGCTCGGCATAACATGCTTCGAGGAGGGAGATGAAATGAACGGAGCATAAAGACAGTAAAGAAGGAAGAGAGAGAGAGAGAGAGAGAGAGAGAGAGAGAGAGGATAGAGAGTAGCGAGAGAGGACGAGTTATAAGAGGGCAGAATCAAGAGAGAGAAAGGGAGAAAGAGGGAAAGCGGTAGTACCGGTCCGACGTGTCCTCGTCGAGTACTTCGGGGCACGTAGGTAGGTAAGCGTTGTCTTACGCCACGGCGATGCTAGTGCCACTGGATACCAAGAGTATTCCCCGAGCCGGCTATTTTCATCCATTTACCGTCCGCCAGCGCGTGACAGAAAACCTCGAGTTTTCCTCAACGGAGCTTCGAAGAGCGAAATTAATCGCGCGTCGGTCTTTGCGGAAAATTCTCGATCGCTCGTTCTGAATGGTCTCGGTTCAGTAAAAAGAAAAAGCGGAATCGTTTGGTGGGAATTGATCAAGAATCGAGGTACGAATTTATACTGCGTTCTCTATTTAAAATCGATCATTTCAGCAACGATCATATATCAACATTAATTCTTATAACAATTTCTGTATTTATATAAACAAGATTTTAAATATTTGTCGTCTTGACTTTTTAATATATAATTTTTACCTGATATTTTTATACTCCTGTTTAACTGTCTAATGATTAGATCCTTTACCTAATAATTTAACCATCTAATTTTCGTATTTAACGATCGTAAATATAATACTAACGGTCAATGCAAAAAATCAAAATAAAAAAAAAAATACTCAAGACGTCCCGCAAGAGTATAATTCAACGCTGCCGTTTTTTCGATTTTAAACGTCTTTTATATCGCCAACTGACGGTTTAGTGTGGCTCAGGAATGCAGAAATACGACAGCACATACTCGGAGGATATATTAGGATCGTCAAAGCTTTTATTTCAGCTACGTGGCGGATCTTGTCGGAACGATCACGAAAACACCACGTGTCGGATGAAATATCGAATCTTTTATGTACGAGGGTTTAAGAGCGACATATGCGCGGGGTGCATACGCGTCCCCACGCGTCGCGACGCGACGCCACGCAGGGTGCCACTGGATACGTTAATTCACATAATGGCCCGCTATATTTCGCCCCGCATAGGAACCTAATTCAGGTGTAATTTTCCATCTCGCGCGACTGCGTGGTATCAGCCTTCTCCCCCTGTGCTACTTTGCTTCTGCGTTAATTAAATTATCGCGACACGCCGGCACACAAAGGCAAAGAAATTAGTGCCAATTTGAGCTGATTCACGGTTAAAGTCTTTCGGTCGTCTAGTCAAAGCAGATAAGAAAAGTCCCCGGGCCTAATAGGCTTCAGCCCGTTGGCATTATCTCGGAACGTAAAAGTCGTATCCGAACGAGAATACGATATCCCCCGCGGCGTTATCGCGCGACCGGAGGATTTATTTACACAGACACCCACGCATCTACGTTTATCACCGGAGTTAACGTAACTCAGATTCCCATCCACTTTTGTCGAAGAAACGGCAATAGCGGTGGCAGCGTCGCGATATCCAATCTCTAATTCACATCTGACGCCCGCGCGGATTTAGATATATGCTCGCGTTTCTCAGACAGAGTTTCAACGTTTCAACGCGCCCCTCCAGACCCCTTCGAGTCAAATTTTGCAAAATCTCGTAAATCTTGTTTAATTAGATTTAATATTTTACATATTTTGTACTTTGAGATACACAACGTTCATTGTTCATTCAATGCATAATGGAAGCAATCAATGCGAATATGAATAACGTATCGAAATTAGATATTGGAAAATCGAAGTGTCGGTTGGATTAAATTATTAGCTAACTATGCATAAATCATTTTTCTTTCAAATCAGCGAACATTTTGCCGCCGATGATGCTCCGTTTTTACACGAAGGTAATGATTAATCGTTTTTATCGACAGGACTTTTAGCAACGCCGGGATTCACAGCTACAAGAGAATTCTCTCCGGGAATCGATGATATGTTAATGAGACGATAAATATTTATGCCGCGCGAAGGCCAGTCCGCGATTGTTACGGAATTATATATAGGAGTGTCATCTGTATTAATAGTTAAGTTGCGGGAGTCGGAAACTCGCGTGGAACAGACAGTTCCTTCACGGTCGGACGAATTTTTGACGATCGCAGAAATGAACGGAGAACTCTCTCGCGGCGAGAGGAACTCGGCTGGCATATTAAACGTACCGCCTCCAAGCCGCGCGCGATAAACTTCGGAAACGCCCGGCGTGTGCGCTCGCGCGCCACTATACAATAATTATAATGTGCAGCTAAGAAACAAGCTTGCGGAAATTAGAAGGGAAATGGGCCGCGGTAATTTGAAAATGCAGTCGTAAGCCTCGAATAACTTCGGGCGCTTGAGATGCTACTACTACTTTGCGCGATGCCGCACAATCTCGGATCTCGGAAATTGTTACGAGCTTTTTCACTGCCTCGAGGCTTCCCATTAATTCGGCGTGTTAATACGGAAAACGTGCGCGTAACGAATGTCATAACAAATACATTACCGAAGCTCCTCGTTCTTAACGCCTACGGCGTTTACTTCACAATCACGTTGAACACCGCGAATTATGCATGATCCACGCTACAATAGTAGCTCTGACACATCTCCTTGATACATATCACTCATTTGCTATGACGACATAATTCAAAAATTGTCATTTGTCAGTTGCTTGCAGAAAAAGAATGGAAACATGAAAAAAATATGTATTTAAAAAACATATTTTTATTCTCTACAATAATTTATTACATCAAAATTGTATGTTAATATTAAAAATTTTAATAATTAAAAACATTGAAATTTACTTTCTGGAACATAAATTTCTTGGATTGCTGAATTGTGTCGTTATAGCAAATGAGCGATATTATAATGTATGATATAAAACACAGTCAACTGTTTAGAAACTTACATGAACCACCTACAGGAAAACCAATTAAACGAGAATATTTGTCAAAAATTGCATTTTGTTTATCGTAATGTCGGATACACGATTTTTAGCGGGAAACAAGAATCGCGTGGCACGGACATTCGATTGCGAAAATCTCGTTGGATTCGCCCGCGCGCGTTGTTTTTGACAAACGCAAACGTGCAAAGCAATTTTTCGACGCGTCACCGTGATAGCTACGGAAAATCTAAACGTACGCAAACCCCTCGTGTGTGTCCGCGTTTATCATTTTCCGTCACTTCTTCGTTCCCCCGCTCGTATAAACGCTCGCTCGGTTCCGTTCTCCCTTGCGTGCGCGGCGCCGCGACGACGTCGGCTTTGACGCTGCGACGAACGGGTACGGCTCTTAAGCCGCTTTTAATCTTTCGCTCGCGTACGTGATTCAACGTTGCCGCAGGAGCCTTCGAATCCCCGTCGAGTGTAATAATCTAAACGTGCGAGACACGTCTCGATTCGTAGAACTTGGCCGGATCAACTCATTCTGCTCCGTCACCAAAACCGTATCACTAAGAACCAAAAAGGAGGAAGAAAGAAAATTCATTGATTACGTGCTCTCTTGGGACCGCGTCTCCTAATGTCCGGCATTTCTATCGGCAGATAACTTGCTGGTGGATGGGTCTATACAGAATTTCCTTTTGTGACAGTATTGATTCAACAGAAAAGGCGAATACGCTTACATTGTTGGTGAAAAGACCTAAATCCACAAAATGCGATACAGAACGGTGAATATAAATTTATTGTGCGGAATAATGCAAGGACGTATCGAAAACGGATATTGTGATATGAGAAAATAATTGAAAAAAAGTGTAATAAATATATAAATGTATTAACGATTGAGGCAATAAGTAATGTAGAATAAAAAAATTATTATGGAAAAACGTTATATAAATAATATAAATAAATATGAATGAAGAAATTAATCACGCAACAAATTATTGTAACTATTTTAAGTAAAATAAAATTTTAAACGTAAAAAAAGAGGTGAAAAGGCGAAAAGCAGGTGAACGAGATGAGAAGCAAGCTGAAAAAGATAAGAAAAGAACAACAATCTACAATAGCTCTTCTCCCTCTCGTTCTTCTTCGTATCGCTGCTATCGTTCTTTTTCTTTGACTCCGCTCGTGATACCATTTCCAAGCTTGCAACGGGCTGCACAGCGAACGAACGGAGCGAAGTGAAAGAGAGACAGGCGGACAGAAAGAGCTACAGCGTTTATTATTAGGTTGCAGGATGCAGAAAGGATTCTACGCGGTGTATGCACGGTGTGTACGAGGCAGTCGCGCGATTGATCGAATAAACGGAATGCACTGTGCTTCCGATGCGTTAATCCGAGAATCGCTATTTCGAGGAGGAGACGAGCAAGTGCATAGCGCATCCATAAAAAATCCAATGCGCGCATCATGCGACACGCATTAAATCGCGAGCTCGTCCAGATGCAAAACATGCACCGAGCGAGGATTACGAGGATTAGTATGTTCCACGGTCAACGGAGGAGTTTATGTATTATGCATCGAAATACGATAGCAGGCGTGATGCAAAAAAGAACCGAGAGAGAGAGAGAGAAGCGTCTTCGCGAGATTTTAGTTTACGATATCGAGGATGTTGTTGCACGGAACGCTTTCAAGGTGCGCGCCCCACTAATGCACCTTATGTCACACATTATCAATTAATTTCGTCACCGTCGCGCGTCTTCTTGATAGCTCGGGCTTAATCCCGTAAAGCGATATTATATAGCAGCGGCGAGCCAAGTGCTGCGGCGCCCGACCTCCGTGCCGCCGTGAATTTCATATCGGGGCATTAACGGTCGTTTATTCATCGTTTAATCTTTGCGCGGCTTTTTCACACCTCGCCGCTCTAAAGTCCGACAATGTAAGTACGCATAGTTTTAAACTCCTCGAGACGGAACTTCGGGACTTTCGTATTCGCATTAACGGGTGCGCGCAATGCGAATGCCGGCGGGAGCCTCTGTGTGCGTATGCCTGCGTCGGTATGCATTATTACTAGTTACATGACGTAGTTGCTGCTACAATCTCGAAACTTTGGGCATGAAACTTTAAATAGAAATTAAACACGGGAATACTAATGGGACGGGGCAACACATATCTGCGTTAAGATTAGCCCGCACGTACATCTAATCTGTTTCATTTGGAGAACGTCTGGATTCACGTAGTAATCTTCCGGTCCGATCTTTCGGATATAATTAAAACAGTTTCGACGTAACTATCGAATAATTAATTTTGTATGCGCGACTAATATACTGAATCAATTACGACTACATTGGCAGAAAAATGTAATACGACGTAAGTTTTAAATATAAAATTTAAAAATATTAAAAGAGGATGTTAAATTTTGACTGTTTTTCGACCAGCATGAAGAAGTTCCGAGATGTATAAATTCTATATTACATTAAAGAGTTACGGAGACGAGTGATGTATCTTGGGAAAACATCGAGGATCATAAGAGAAATCGTGATCAAAGATAATAAAAGTTTGATGCTATTACATTTATTAATAAAAAGTTCTACATTTATTGATCAAATTGTTTGTGTGGAAGACATCGAGAAAAAACATCGAGAATTAAACAAGGACTATATTGTTACTTAACACGTATAACTTGGAGGGGATTTTCGAGCGATTGATGAGCAATGAAGAGTTCAATATAAAATAATTATTCAATTTTTCTGATTTCGAATAATGAATATACTCATCAAGTTATGCGTGTTTAAGTAACAATTATACAGTTACCTTGTTACTCAATTCTCGATGTTTTATTTAACGATTTTTTATCAATAAATGTAATAGCATTTTTCTTGATCACGTTTCTCTCACGTTCCCGATGTTTCCCTTATATAAGATAAGCAATACACCACCTGATTTTAAGTAATCCTTTGATATGATACATCTTGGATTCTTCATGAGTTGGCTGGAAAACAGTCTCTCAAAACTTAACGCTCTCCTTTCAAAATATTAAATGCCCTAATAATAATAACTTTTACTTATTGTAACTATTCAACGCTTTTATTCATTCAAGCAGATTGGCTTCGCCAATTGCACGTTTTACGATGGCAAAAGTTCTTAAGTCGAGTGCCGATGCAGTCATCATGATACAAAAAACTCTTGCAGTCTCGCTTTAACGAAAAAAAAACGCAACTTATCTTCGAAATATTATAGTTATTATAATTGTCGTCATCCAGACTTCTTGCGTCATTCGCATAACACAGTGCTTCAGTGCAACAAGAACATTGATTTTAAGTCCAAGAGTTACCCAAACAAAAAACTTGTCTCCCTCCCCCTATCAATCAGTAAATCGCAAAGTGCAATTTCTGGTTATCGTAAATAATTACCTCAAACATCTTACGATTGGAGAGAAAATTTTGAATTTGCAACATACACCGAAGCATAAATAGAACACTTCCAAACTTTATATTATAATTTATCGAATAGTTAACGTAATATTACGTTTATAAACGACCTCTCTATATCGTTATTCAAAACATACGTAAAATAATTAAATACTCTTATTTTATATTCGCAATTCGAATAAAAACATCGCGTAAAGGAGAAATTTTGAATTGGAAAATATTCAATTTATCAAATGTTATCACCGTGATAATTTTCATTAGCCGCTCGTGTTTAATTGTTTACAGGAAGCAGCGTTGTATTCGTACACGATCAACAATATTCGGATCTCAAATGAATTAATATGGAACACCGCGTAAGTAATAAATCCACTGTGTATCTTTGTCATTAATGATATCATCATGCTACCGTTTTTTTTTTTCGAATTTTTCAAAATTATGTTGACAAAACATGACGAAACAATAAATTAATACATTGTTCCTCTTCAAAATAATTTAATATGTTGTTTCTTTTATTCAAAATAAAGGTGCACATGCGAATATATGGTGTACCTCTTTATACAAATTAATGTAAAATCAAATGTCATGAAGAGAATATGTCCCTTCGCAAATCTCATTCAAAATAAAAGTATACACGCGCATGATAATTTCTCCATAGAATTTTCTAATACAAAATTAAATGTCATAAAGAGAACAAGAGTAATCACGTAAAAATAGCAATCTATGTTTGCTTTCGGATGAATAGAAAAGGAGTTAACGTCGCGTTAACGAGAGTTTTTCTACGTAAAAAGTGTCGGATTGCAACGTAAACATTTCACGGGAAACCATCTGACGTATGGGTGAAAAAAAACATAAAAGGCACGCCTCGCGAAGAGGGGCGCGTCCTTCGAATTCTTCGCGCGGAGGCAGCTGCTCGAAAATCGCGACGCGATAATCTATACGAAATTATTGTAATTTCGAGAAAGAGAGGAGGGGGGACTCACCTCGCGGAGCATGCTGACGGCTGCCGATGTCCCGACGTCGTCCCAGGCGGTATCCTCCTGGCCGAGGTCACTAACTAGAAGAAGCCCGTGCACATCACCCATGATTCCCTCGACTGGCGCGTTTCACGAGACGAGAAACTTATCACACTCTGCGGGGGCCTGCTTGCGTACCGCTGCTACGGGCGGGCGCACGTACACACACGGGCGCGCGAGATGAACGAGAGAGAGACAGAAAGGAGAGAGTGAGAGAAAGAGAGAGAGGAGAGAACGCGGGCGGAGGACGCGAACGGCGGCGACGGCGGCGTCGGCGGCGGCAACGGCGTGATGGTGCGGCGATCAGGGCGGATGCACCGAGTGCCTCGACGATCATCGCGTCATGTCTCTCGAAGCGTGGCGGCCGGCCGCGGCCGCTGACGACGATCCCGAAGCTGCATTCCCCGAAGCTGGAGGCTGGAGGCCGGTGGTAGCTTCTCCTCTTCGTCCGAACTCGCGCCGCGAGTTCGCCTCCACCTCATGTGTCGCGCGCTGTACTCGTCCGCTTTGAGTTCGCGCGCGCCGAACTGTATACGAGTTACGTCGTTGTTGTTATCGTCGTCGTCGTCGTTGTCGTCTGCCCGTGGACGCGAGACGATGAATTTTCGGAAACACACACTTTCGGGGCAACGGGGCGTTCACACTGTTGTCTCTACTCTCACTACCACTGTCCGGCACGGCTCGCCGATTTACGCGGAGTACGCGTGTCGTGATCTCACGACCGAGAGTGTGGATCACAACGCTCTGTGTTACGTTACACGCACACACGATACGCGAAGAAGAGAGACGAAAAGGCGCGTCCACCTCGCAACAACACGGCGAGCTGCGGAGTGCGAACTACTGTGATCCGCCGCACCGGCCGAAATCGCAGTAACGTGATGGCGCCGCGGCAGGAGCACGACTGAGAGCGCCGCGTCGCGCCACCGACGGTACTACGCCGAGTCAACGGCTCGCGGCGTTACGGCAGGGACGATGGAGAGGGAAGAGAGTGAGACGGACGGTGCGTGTGTCGGAGCACTCGGAGCACGGGCGAGAGAAAGAGAGAGAGAGAGCGAGACGGAGAGCGGCGCGTGTGCGAGTGGGGCCGCGCGCGACATATACACAAAGGCGACGACTACGCGCGCGTATATACTGTGCCTCACGCGATAGGCGGTGTCGCGGTCCCAGGGCCGCACGGTCGCTGCTATTCTGAAGGGGGGGGGGAAGGCATGGAGTATACGCGGTTACACAGCTCGCCTCTCTCGCACGGGGGAGCGAAGTCGTACACGTTTCCGAGAACAAGTAACACTTGACTTATAATCTCGATCTCGTCTCCCGACGCGGCCCGTTCGCTCGACGCTGATAACGCCGACGACTAATTTCGCGCAATTCACAGACTCGATATAACGCGAGCGTCGAACGAGTACGACGATAAAATATGAACTACGCGGCGAATTCAAAATGTAAACAAAACGCACGAATTTCGCTCGCCGAAGGTCGCGGTCGGCCCGACAGCCGGATTATTATTTATTCCTGTCCCGTCCTTCGATTATCGAGTAACGACACTAACATCTCGAGTATACGCTCTTGTAATTATCTAGTCAGCAACCTTCGAACGTGTTGAACGGGCACATCGAGGTGCATCGCGCATATGTATATATAGGTCTATGACACTTTTCGCGACGGTGACGAACAGGTTTCTGGCTTGCGAGCAAGGAAAGCGCGTCGCGATGTCGACCGCGCATCACGAGTTCGCCATGACTGCTTTCTTTCGCGCGATTTCGCAGCCAACTTCAGATCGGTCTTGTTAGTGTAAGTACGCGCCGTATGTGTCGCGACGTATCGCGGTCGCGCGTCGCGCGTCGAAACGACTTTTCGCTCCGCGAGCAAGAATCGCGTCTCTTCGCTTTGATAATCAGTCAAACTGGCGCGCGTGCGAACGCATTCGGGAGTGCCGAATGAGGTATCGCCGTTGGCGTGCTATAATCATCCGAGCCAGAGGGACCGTTGATTAATATCACGCACGGTACGTATTACTCGCGCCGTGTCAAAACTTCCGCGTAAGTAATGGCCGCTCCCTCCCGCCGCGTCCCTCGCGCGCGTCGCGTGCCTAATATAATCGGGGAGAGTGCGAATAGATGGACTGTCGAGCGACGCGCCGCGTTGTAACGTGTCAATTGAGGAGTTTACGGGCGTTCGTTTGCGTTATCCGACTCGGTGCAAATAAACAGACGCGCGGCCGTTAGAAAATCGACCCGCCCGAGGTATGTCGTAACGTAAACACCTCGATATCGCGCGACCCGCTCCGATTCTCGCGCGCAAAGTTAGTCGTAGAAACGAAGCGTGGACATTTCGTACATTTCTATCCGTGATACGTGAATGGACTGCTCGGAGTGTATCGCGTCGCGAGTGAATAACGTGAAATGAATGATGGACTCTCTCCAGGAATCGAGGACCAAGGAACCGGAGCGGAGGCTGTTTCAGGCACGGCGACGACGCTGCGTCCCATCGTTGCGAATCTCCAGCTGCGCGAAGGCGACAAGGTGGGTAAGTGCCTAGATACCAAATTTTGGAACTAAAAAGTAAGCATCTTCGACATATGTCGTTAAAACGGAGATTACCTCAAGTATTTGCAAATCACGATTTACGTGATGAGTCCGATATTTTTACGTGCGATACGTTACAATTTTACATTAATTATCGGATACTGCAATACGATTTAAATACAACAATTTTCTTTTGTACAAAGTATTAATTATCGCTGTCAGGGAATCGCCAGCGCGTAGATTTTCATTATTTACTTGTTTTAAAATGTCAGTGTTTAAATATATGTAATAAAATGACTATGTTAAATAATTATTGCAAATTAGAGTCTCTTTCGGTCGTTACGTAATGTGCATTTTCATTTTCTACACGCGCTATATTCAAATAATAGCGTACCGTTCCCGACTTCAAAGGGGTAAACGCGAATTATAAAGACAATTAGCCGTTGCGAAGAGAACGTTCTGAAAACAAAGGGGCGAGTGTAATAATCAATTGTGATGATGAATGAGAGTAACGAAAGTTCTCTTCGCGCCATTTCCTGTATTTTCTCGCATTTCTCTCGCGCAGTGATTAATTGTACAACTTAACGATTATATTCAAACGGACACGATGTGAGCGAATCTTGCTATCGTGTCTCGGTTAAATGAACGATTCTCAGTTATCCAATAAATGGCGTGAAACATTAGATTGGAAAATCGGCGTGCGCTATCATGTTTTCTCACGTTCGATATTTGATGCAGATATTTGCACAAGGATGGAATTCATACACGGCCGTGTATAATCCTTCCCTTTTATTACGCGTGAACTTTTTTCCCGTTGAAAACAATTAGAAGTAATACAGTAGCAACAATACAATTTTTTAAAATAACAATTAATTAACTTTGAAAGCGTTACCGACGAAAGAAATGATCTCTTGAAGGTAAAATTTAAAAATTCGCATAAAAACATATAATGAATATTTTTAATTAAATTTCTTAATTATAATTATACTTTTTTTTAATATAAATCCACCGTCGAGTGTAAGTAGGTTTTTGAAATTGATTTTGACGGTCGAATTGCATCGATATGCAAATTTGCAAAATGCGTTTTGCATCCGTTTCTCCATTTTAAAGGGTTAAATACGAGACAATTGCCCATAATCCTTTCATCGAGATTCATCGTTTTTACCGCGATAGTTGCGAGCGTGTGCGCATCTATTACACACATAATTTTGTCGGGGGCCACGTAGGGGAAAAGAGGGCAGATGTATCCTCGAGCGAGAGTCCGGCCCTGCGGGGTGTAATTGCCGCCACCCCTCCGGGTTTCATGTCGCAGGGCCGGCGCGACCATAATTCGTCGTCGATCGCGACGATTGCGGCGACTGATTGCGAACGCGATTTAACCGAGGACAAACGGGGTGGCCGTACGTCTGCCTTTGAAACATACCTCGGGCTCGTATAAACCGACTGTTAAATTGCGCGGCTTTAAAACGATTTACGTTCCTTTTACGCAAACTGGATTTATGCACGCGCACGCGCGCCGACCGATTTCCGAACGACAGCCTTGTTATGATTGCACGCGTTACGTATAGTTGTTACGCACGCGTGTAACGAGAGAGCGCGCAATCGTACATTATTTGACGTTTTTTTTAACGTTGTGTAAAATGTTTCACAATCGCGTAAGATTAAAACAAGTGCATGTAGAATGTATTTTTTTATTAGATATCCTCTGAAATTGACATTCTTAATATAAAGTTACTGTTACAGCATTTAACCAATTATTGTAAGCAACTACATACACGTACAAAGGTAAAAAATCGAGTAAAGATTGAGAACTATGCGGAACGCAATGCAATAGCCGCTAATTGTTTCGCAGTCTAATAAGCCCTCGTAAAATTTATGCTTGAAAATTCGCGAATACCGCAAATACGTCGAATATTCCGCGAGATTTTATTCCATCTTGCTAGCACTCTCGCGAAAGATCTCTCTCTCGTATACGGTACAGAGATCCGAATCCTTGCGAATATACGAAATAAAATCTCGGGAGAATACGCCGCGCGTTGGCACGTGCGGCGTGCGTTGCGACCCCCGACGCATACGACGGCCCTGCATTCCGCAGGAGAGGCATCATCCGTCCTTTTTCCGCGGTATTACGTGAATAACGTGTACACGATGCGCGCAGATGCTAATTGATAGTAATGCGCGATAATCTCAAACAATTTACCGAACTAGAGCCCGTGTTTGTTCCGCGCCTCCCCACTACCTACCAGCATCACATCGCCACAACGCCATCACTAACGCAGCCTCCCAACAACTACCACCACACCGTCGTCGCACCAGCGTCCGTAACGCAAATACGGCTGGCGTGCGCGCGATACCCGTTCCATTTTTCATTAAAATTCAGAGAAACTTCCGCGCGCGGCTGTTGCCGGCGTGCGAGTTTGGAAACTACGCCCTTTGTCCCGCGAAACTTGGCAAAATCATTTACATTAAGTACTCACCGCCGGGATAAGGCATGCATTCGTAGTTATTACCTAACTGTATACAACCTTGCCTCGTCGCATACGAAAGCGGGCGCAAAACGACGCGACAAAGCTCGTCGGCTATGCCTTTACAATTGGGAGATTTGCGAGCGAAAGCAGATACGAATGCTATTTTTTATTCCTTTTTTACGGAAGATTGCCGTTTTTTTTTCTTGTATATATTTTTTTTCTTCACAGTACTTTATCGCTTTCTCTTTGTAGCAATTGTGTAGTAGAGGCCATTATCTTTATCTTATTCACTGCCAGGCTCCTGCTGCATTTCCGGATTCAAACACAATTGGGATGAAGTTACGTCACTTCACTATATTTTCTCACGTTACAAAGGCAACGATTGTTGGACCCTCCTTGATTTATGTTTTGTTTTCTTTGTTCTTCAAGATTCTTAATTATTAACACAAATTGCATAAGAGCATAGCCATTAACCTTCGTACGACGTGGGCGAGCGGTCGCCCCGGGAGAAGAAATATTGCCAAGAGACACATAAGTCACAGCAGTCAAGGGGCCGTTATGTGCAAAGTCGAATGAAACCGTAAAAAAACCTTAGTTATTTATATACGAACGCGCATTTTGCACAGTGCATACCGTTCCCATCGTAGCTCAACGTTACTTCCGTTCTCCATACGATTCTTTTTCTGCACAAAATCTCCTCGAAGGGCGAAGTTGAGATTGTATCAGCCCAGCAGCGATGGGCGTAGAATACCATCGACTGCCAAGCGCAGATTCGAGATTCCAGACGGTGCGCTCGCGATTTTTCATCCGCGCCGTTAACTACGAAGTTTTCAATAGCGGCGGGCACACCCCTCCTCTCTCCCCCTCCCTCCTCCCTGCTCCACCGAATTCTGCCAATGTCAACAAACTTGGGCGATCGAAGATCGTCAAAGTCCTGCTTGACGCGCGTTGGACATTTCCCAACTTTTCAAAAGTCACCGGAATTTTTCGACGCTGTCAGAAAGAATGATAGAATCAAAAGAGACTCTTCCGGGCGACTTCTCGCGCATTGTCAATATCCTCTCCGCGTGATTTTCGAGATTGCCGAAATTCCCGGGTTTACAGGTTCATAAAACACTCTCGCGCGCGCAGAGATCGAACAACGTCTCGAACATTGTTCGTCGTCGCATCGCACGGTGATCGAGTCTGGTGTATCCGCGTCTCGTCTTGTTCCCATCGCTAGCTCGCAACTCGCGCTCCTCCGTCCTCGAGAGGGTATCTCGTGCCACCCTCCCCAACTTCTCCGGTATATGCGTCCCCTTTCCGCCCATCCAAGGGCGACCAGGGTTGCCTGGCTAAGTCGCCAAAAGCTTGCACTCCCGGCGGAATTCAGCCGCCGTCATGCCTGAGACCGAGCGTATTGCGTGGCGTCCCTCGGCGTTGCCGATGCACTTCCATCCGCCGGGATCGTGCTTCGTAAAATTGGATTTGCGCATGGCATGTAGACGATTTGTCATACCGGCTGGTTACATTCTTGCGAAGGTTCCACCTACGCTCGTAATATCCCGCTCGATGAACTCTCGTGCAATGATATTTCGCGGCACACGCATCGGCAAACGATCTCGTATAATTGTGATTGATCGCTGACACATTGCTGCGCATATAAAATCGCAAAACGGCGTCACTCTAGTTCGAATCGATAGCTCATTAACTAGACGCATTTATATTTCCCGTTTCGTACTTGTCGCGCGTCGGACGCGCGTCGGCGGATTTAATACCATTGCGAGTCGCGTTACTGTGAGAATTAAATATAAATAAATAACTGCGAGTAAATTGCGATTCGCGAGGCCGTTTATAACGGTTTGATTTCTACTTTTCTTGTTTTTAATTAAATTTCTTTTAACCCAGATTCGGGATTTTAATTAAAATTTTCTGCCGATTCTTAGTTTCCCCCGTCGCATGCTTTCCGCCGTTTTAGCTTCGAATTTCGACTCACTATTCGCTATTTACTGTGACTTGCAGGAGGCCAGACGACGGTGTCCAATCGATTCTCCATCGTCGAAAGAGCGCGCGCGTATACAGGACGCACATGGTAATACGTATACATCACGGTAAATCCGAGTGTCGGGCATGAAAATATCATACACTTCTATTAGAAATACGATGACGCCTTATAAATATTATAAACGAGCGTGCGCGTATCAGATATACGTACGAGATATTCAGTAACAAGCGTATTCGGTGAACAGAACGACATTTATTCGTGAAAAACTGAAATAACATTTTATAATAAAAATATAAAAAAATGTCGGCAATTCCTTTTAAATTATAAATCATTATTACACTGGAAAATAACGAGAATCATCAATGAGGCGCCATCAAAATTTGAAAACTCTTCCACAAATTCAGTTTGATCTCGTATGCTTGTCAGAATTAAAACGCGAATCGCTATCGCGACATCATTGATCGATAGATTTGCAACGTCCGTCGCATCGGTACGCCATGGGCACGGATTACAAATCGTTTGTTTCGGTCATGATTTATGAACAGCATTGCACCACCGCCGATTACAATGGAGATTCTCTCCGAAATTGGCTGGATGAAAATTATTGTTCGCCGTGCGGGTCTCGCAAAAAGCGCCTTAATCAGAGCAGTCGTGTGCTCTTTCTTTTTTAATCCATCCTAGCAATCTCCGAGGCGACGGCGGAGAAATTTCCCGATGTGTAGTGTAGGAGAAAAAAGAGAAAACAATTGTGTCATTCACCGACGAGTAGTAGTTTCCAGTCAATTCCAGCGTCGTCCAACAATAAGCAACGTTACAGATAACGGAGAGCCTTATCTACGGGCTCCTTTTTGGCCGACCGATCGAAACGCTCGGTCGGAATGATAGGAGGTATCGTATACACAATAACGAACGAAAAACTTCGGGTGCAGGGCGAAGTTTTTGCGATATCCGTGCGAACTTTATCAGATTTCGTATAGTTAGGCGAGAAGCAGCTAGCTTCTTTCATCCGCTCTTCCGCAGTTCAAGCATCCGCTTTTAAAGCCCGCTTATACTTCGTACTTGGTTTTCATGTGAGACGAGAAAAAAAGAGAGGGGGGGGGGAGAGGGAAGGGAAAGCTTGGGGGGGAATTGGAAACGAAACTTACCTGACGGATACGAGTCGTTGGGCACGATATGGAATCCCGAGGTCGCACCTCGGTCGACGGCGGTGATGGACAAATCGTCTCGCGGAGAGAAATTGAATGTCGAACTAGTTTCCGACCACTTCCGGGAACGAATAGTTCCGTCAGAACGGCTTTCGATAAATTTTCGCCGGGCACGCGCGCGCACCAGCGAGATGAGAATATTTTTTTTCGCTCGCCGGACAAATGCGCCGTCATGCGTCTCATTTCTTATTTATGCGTTCCGGCAAATCGGTTATCCAAGTTCCGCGAAGGCCGGGAATGAGATTCCGTCGTCGTTATAAGTTAGGGTACTTTTGTTTGTTTTGGGGGATCCTTAAGTACATGATTAACCTTATAACGCTAACAGGGGTTACCACCCTAAACAACCCTCTCATGGATAATAATTCTGTTTACGTATTGGTATATTCTTTATAACTAACATAATTGAGAAACAACAGTAAAGATTACATTTGTAATTATATATTGTATTAATAATATATTTAATTTAAAAAGTTATACGTTTTAATAGAGTTGTATTAACTTTGTGTGGAATATTTTGGCGTGTTATGCTTAAAATTATGTTAATTTGCACTGGCGGAAATTAAATATAAATTAAAGGATAACTTTACAATGCCCTACGGCATTAAAATTTATGAGATTATTAAAATGAATTCATCTGTGTTAAATCGTAGTTTATCTTAACTAATGGCGAATTTACCTAAGATATGACTATACATTTTTTTGAGCTTCAAAGGATTCGCGATAACTCACGTCGTGACGCGTAAAAAGATCGCTATTTTACGATTTAAATGTATTGCAGCGTTAACCGGTCTTTTTTTATCGAGCATCAAGTTTTTATCTCGCCTGTGTGCGCGATATACATCACAAAAAAAAAAATTGCATAATGAACTGCGTACCATGCATTACATAGTTTCTGTCGGCAAATAGCGTGCTGACTAATAGCAAAGTTCTTGGAAGAGGCTAGGCAGTGCGTTCTATTGAAAAAGAAAAAGATTCGCCGGATGTTTTTTTTTGTCAGGGCTAAAGGATCTCGTCAGGATCTCGTTTATTAGTCCCACGTCCAACGGAACAGTCGCTTCCAATTCGATGATCAAAAGAACTCGGGCATCCCTTATTTTCGTAGAAATTAATAATTTCCCGGAACATTTAACTCCACTTGATATTATTTTTATTCTCTGCCCGCTCAAGAGGAAAAGGATGAGAGCTGCGCGCTCGGCAATAAGAACGATACGGTAATTTCATCAGAGGCTAATCTTGGTGGCTAATACGCCAGCCCCGCGAATGTACATTCGTCCCGATATTACGTCCCGTATCGTCGCATAAAACGCACAACAAACTTGAATGTGTTCAAACTTGGTTGGAATTCATACGGGAGTTAATTAATTTTCGTAGAGGGGTCCGTTTATTATATAACCGCAGCTATTGCGACCGCGTCGTTCAACATCCGCGCAATTTGGCATAACGTTACAAGCCACGTGAGATGTTGCCGCTACTTTGTTTGCCGCGGCATCGCCTCCTTTTACGTATGCCATCGTGAAACAATCGTATTCCCCCTACGACCATAACCGGTCCGTGCCGCGCTACAGGAGTACGTCTTCTATTTCTGCGTCGAGTTTCGGAGGGTTTGTCCTCCCAGGAGGGATGTTCCTCCTAATTTATGAAACGCGACGGACGTTACGGCGTTTAGCGAGGCGCCTTCGAAGTACATACGAACCTGGCACGTGAAGCGAAAACTTTGCAGGTAACCGTAGGTACCTTTGGGTTACTACCGGGCGGATTTTCTCGCGCAGCATCATTAGTATTCCGGGATATACAGACGTGGCGAGAGACAAAGAAGGATGGAAAAGAACAGAGAGGTAGGAGAGCAAGGAGAGAGACGCGAGGGAGGTTCTCTCCCAAATGAGTACCTCACGCACAGAGACACGTTTCTCTACTCATTCTACTTAGCGTTCTACTACACTCGGCTCTTTTACATCGAGTCCTCTTTCGCTCTTTCTCTTTTTCTCTATTATGCCTCAACGTAACTCACTGCGAGGAACACTGAAAAAAAGAAGCGAGCTCTCTTAATGAATACTTTTCTTCGTCACTTGTCATCGGACTCGGGGTGATTCATAAAAGCCCACTCCCTTTCGTCTCACGTCTTACAATCAGCGAGATTAACGAGGCATTTATGTTAGTTCGAACACATCCTACGCATCTTAATTAGGGACCCGTGTGAGAATCTCCGATTGCGAATTAAAGCGGACGTATTGGACATTAGTTATTAAACGGCTTAGCCGTTAATTATACGATCGAAGTAAATATGTATACCTCCCACGTGCGTATATATCCCGATGATGTATAATGTAATGATCGACTCGTACGACACATTTTAAATTCTGTTTGATTGAAATATACAAAGCCTGCCTTCGAAATATCACCCGATACGAAGCGTAGAGGGGATAATTGACACGAGCTAATTATTGGATTGCGAATATAAATCTTCTCGGTGGAATTGGCCGATGTTGAAGTTGCGTCTTTCGCGTGACCGAAATAATGTCTCGGCAATCAATAAAAACACAACCCTGTCGTGACGAATCTGCATCGACGCAGTGCTTATAATTTTGCAGAAAGCTGGATGTGTATATGCGAGGTGCTCTGCTCCCCGCAAACTTCATTGCCGTGACACGCGACAGCTGAAAGGAGTTAGTAAGACAAGAATAAATGCGGTTAACGCCATTTCTCGTACACGGGCGGGTACTTTCGCACCCCGCTCGTAAACGTCGTCTACGATGTATTAAGCGCAAAGTTAATCATATTCCGTTCCTATAATAATCGAAGTCGGTCAAGCATACATATCGTGGGGTTAGCGAAATAATTTATCATCCCGTAAGTAAGAAGTCAGCTGATTGTAACACTGATTAACTCGAAAAAGTAACCCACTTTGACTTTGATGACTAATACTGCAACATTTTGCACCAGATTTTATTTAATCCATTTATCTTTCTCCCTTTCTCCCCTTCTCTCTCTTCCTCTCTTCTCTCAATTAATCAATTTTGTTCACTCTTTTTATAAGAAACATTTTTTTACAAGTTTTATAAGAAAATCTGTAAAAAGAATGTAAAGATATATAATTGCATCGCATATTTTTATGGTTTACATTTTATATGAATAAATAACAAAATTTTATTTCTCGATTGATTTCTCTCTGAAGTATTTTGCTCTAAGACGAATTCCGATTGAAGTTTACTTACCAAGAAATGAAATTTTCGTAAATTGGAAAGTGTCGATACGATGATCTCTCTTGACATTTTCGCTAAAAAAAATATAGACTTGATATTCGTTAAATAATCTATCCTTAAAATATTTTTCGATCGACCTTGTTTATTAAACATTGTGTGATTGAAATACATATTTAAACTAAAAATGATTTCGTACAATTTCGTTTTCTATATCTTTTAGACATATCGAAGTTTCAAAGTTTCATTCCCATCATAACAGATGGTATTGACTGCAAATCGTACGTAGACTCGCGGTCCGACGTTCGGACTGAATAGGCGAAGGCGTTAAGGATTTCCGTTTCATTCGAAGCATAGCGTGGAAAACACATATTTGCAGAGATCGCACACATTCCGTCCCGGATACGTCAATTGCGCAAAAGTTTCGAGTGATCTGTTCGCAAACCGAGTGACCCAAATAGACGTTTCCAGCGTCGAATGTTTGACCCCAAAGTTCGGGGAGAGAGAACCCCGGGTCGATCGCTAGCGGTTTTGCTTCACTCCCTCGAGCACACACGACAGAACTTTGTCCCCGCGTTGCATTTAACCGAGCGTTCCGCATCGGATTCGTCGCGCGTCGTAAATAAAAGTCCACGGGCGATCGCGCGAGCGAGCGATCAAGCGAACGAGCGAGGGATATGTCAGGCGAGGATACTATCGTGACACCTGGTGCCTCGTGCAATCGGCATTAAAGTGCAATGAGATTGAAAAGGGCGTAGAAGTCAAACCATCCCTGGGCGATGCGAGAGCGAGCCAAAGAAGCGAAAACTCGGCGGCACACAATGATGCTCCACCTCGAGCCGGGAGCCTCGTTGGTCCTCGAGGCGCCACAATGGTCCGTAAGGACGATCCATGGGGAACGCTGATTTCTCCACAATTTCTGTTATTTTGGGCGAGTGCACGGCCAGCAGGCTGGTTCTCAAAGAGGGACGGCCGGCTGTGAGGAATGGACCGTGGAGAGTGGGATGGGCCGGACTGATGTGGAGAGAGAGAGAGAGAGACGCGCCTGCGAGGCGTGAGTTTGAGTTCTATCTCGGGGTTGCCAGGTGCAACCTTTCCCTTCCTGCTTGTATACCTGCTTTCTACAAAACATCGCTCATTCTTCGTGCCCGTCCGTCCGTCTTAGCCCGTAGCCTTGACCATTGCGAACGTAATGCCGCAAGAGACCCACTTGCTGCCCTTGCTGGTCGTCGCGCGATAATCACCGAGACGAATGAATAGATTTGTACGTGCTTTCACTGTTTTTTAATGAATGTGCCGCATCGGAATCTCTTTCTTGCTATCAATATTTATGGGCATCGCAGCTCCGCGCGCGCACACGCGTTAAACAATTGCAATAATTCACTTCGTTGCAATAATTCACTTCTGGTTCTCGAAGAATATATGTTAATGGAGAGGGTAAGGGTGAAGGTTAATGCGCGCACAAAAATTTGCATCTCAATGATTTTTTTTCGCGATTAATCTGTCGGTTCGTGCGAATTTACGAGCGTATTGTTTCGCGTTGGGAAGCGAGAAGGCGAATCTCAGCCTTGACCATTCTGAAGCGACGCGGGCAAGATGACGATATATTACCTCGTCCGGCCGTCTTGCGATAATTAGCATACTGAGTAGGTAGGTAATTGTATTCGATGTTGCTCTAAATGGTACGGGAACAAACGCGATGCCTGACACGCTCTAGAAACATAGTTTTGATTAGTGTTTACGTTAACGCGGCAAGCGCTTCTCGCTTTTGTGAAATTTAATGTAGCGTATGGCAAATTGCCCGCTCTCTCCCTCCCTCTCTCTCTCTCTCTCTCTCTCTCTCTCCTTTCCGTGAACTTTGGGTAGCTGTGTGCTTTGTGTCAGACGAATTATCTTAGAATGGAGGAGCGCGCGTCTTTGTAATGGCTTCTAAGGAAGTTATAACAATGAGTAAACGACCTCGTATATATGAAGGAAAGCGTTGAATCTCTGAATCTCACCCTCTCCCCTCCCCTCTCTTTCTCTCTGCTCGCTTATAGTGGACTTTGCCGTGGACACTTATAACGATAAT
Source organism: Wasmannia auropunctata (assembly GCF_000956235.1). Lineage (NCBI taxonomy): Eukaryota > Metazoa > Arthropoda > Insecta > Hymenoptera > Formicidae > Wasmannia > Wasmannia auropunctata. The sequence continues at coordinate 1,931,774 of NW_012026795.1, read as the reverse complement.
GTCCCATTAAGTACATTATACGGTTGTGTCACAGTTCATGTAAAGTATTTCAACTTTACACAATATATACGTATAAAATAGAAATCGTTTATTATGAGTTATAATTGCAGAATAGTTAGAAAAATACTATATATATATATATATATATATATATATGCTATATATCTAATGATTAGATTATATGTACTTGCTTAAGTTTGTTATTTATGGCTGATTACAAATTGTTAATTGCAGTTCCATTGTATAATGAGAACTTTAATCAGTGTTATTAGATATAGTTATGCAGATATTAATTATTAACGTAATTTATTCAGACCATGTTATTATTACGTAAAATCAATGAGTAACTTTGATGAATAAATAAATTTTATTGATTATACTTTAGGCATCCATCGTAATTCTGATTATTGCAACTATTTCATATCAAATCAATCGGCTTTGAAACAATCTGAATTAATATTCCAACATTTCAAAAAGCGCTAGATTAAAACAATATCATGCAAATGATAAAGAAATATGAAAGAAAGTGTATTGCAAAAATATAATTCTAATTGTATACTGATATTAAATTTCTATTTATATCAGTGATGCGCAATCTGCAGTCCTTTTATGAATTTTTTATGACTCGCCTTTTATAACTGATTCATAATCAAAAATATGAAATCATTTGAATTTTTTAAATGCAAACGAAATAAATATTATGCAGTTCGTAAGATTTTGCCTATTTCTGAAAATGACTTTAAAAAGGTTGCTCAAATTACTAATTTATATTATTGTTCATTGAATCTATTTTTGGTAAGAAAAAGGAGAAAGTTTTTAAGAAATCTTTTTTTTCGACTAAAATATTCTTGAGAGAAATGTTTGACGACTCTATGCAAAAGCTGATATAACATTATCGACTGTAAAGGATACAGATGTACTGCATTTTCATACTTCGGTAGCGTAATTTGAAGATATATTCCTCTGAAGAAAGAGATTACCAACAATAGTCTTCAAAAAAAGTTGCTTTTAGATATAATAATTCCTAAACGAATTTATTTATTTCTTATCGAGTAAGTTTTGCCAAATGATATGAAGAATTTTTCGAAAAGATCTATTAAAATATAGCGTTTTGCTTTTATCGTTAACTACAAGTTCTGTCTGATTGAAGCGCCTTGCACGATTTTCCTGCAATCTTGTCAGCAAACAGCTGTTGGTAAGGGAACTATCTGTATCAGTTTATTAAATTCAATTCCGCATATTACTCAAAATATATATATTAAAATAATGAACAATACGTACAATAATATTTCAAATTATTTTTAATAGCATATTTATTATTTTTAAAAATATGTGTTCTCACATTTATAATACTTTAAGATATATTACATTGTATTATAGCTTATATTGTAATATATCCGATAAACTTCAAATGATATTACATCAATACTCATATTAATTTCTCACTAAATTAAATAAAAAATATGTAATATCGATATAATGTTATTGTTAGTTGGTGGTTTTTGCTAGATAAATATAGCCTAGTATAATATATAACGTTGTAACTATAATATAACAGATTATCTTCTTTTAATCAATATTTTAAAATTGTCTATATAAAATATAGTTATTTTTATTACATTTTTGTTAGAATTAAGTAAGAAAGATTTATCGTATAAATATATTTGTCAACTTTTAAATACACTTTTAATCAGACATAATTTACAATACGTTCGATTTTTTTATACTTAAGAATTGCAAAGAAAGTCACTTAGCTTTTTCTTATAAAACCTTTAATTGACAAGCAATGACCATGCGAAACATGGATATATATATATATATATATATAT
>NW_012026795.1:1718020-1928661 GCF_000956235.1 Wasmannia auropunctata | reverse complement strand
GAGCGAGAGAGAGAGAGAGAGAGAGAGGAAAAGAGAGCGCGTATATAGGTCGCAAATATCGCGGCAGCGTGCTTGCGGTTCGAGAAGCTAATCGCGAGAAAATAACCGCGGCGTCGTTCGCGATACTACGGTTTACAGTCGTTGGATTCATCGAGGCATCAGTTGTTGGTGTCGACGAAGTAGTTCCTGCACGTCTCGTGCAAAGCCGTGGAATCGCGAGATAGCTCACTGTGGACTCTTCTTGAATCCTCCTTTTTTTTTGTATTGAAAAATATTTTTTTACAAGCTCGCGCGAATTATTGAGCGTATTATCCGTGGCTAAATGTCATTTCGTGTTTGCAACCGGAAATTTTGATCGAATCGTCGACGTGGTGGGTGTCGGCGAATAACGAAGTGAGCCCCAGTGCCGGTCGAGAACGGGGTGAGAGTACTCGTAACGATGGACGCCGCCGCGTGGGGCAGAACGGGAGCATTCGGTATCGAATGAGGAAGCGTAGTCGCCGCGGACACCTGTAAACCGGGCGCCGAGCTCTCGCACTAATTTCGAGGCAAGATCTGCTTTGTCGTATCGACGAGAGCCGGCGATACGTTCGCGGAATGCATGCCAAAGCTCCGCGACGTACGCGCTAATTGATAAAATGATACCGCGTGCAAGATACCGTATATAGTCTTGGGTACGTTCCCGTATCAAACTAGTCGCGGCGTCAAAACTCCACAGACGCATTTCCTGTGAGATGAAAACTCGCGCCATTGTTGCTTCTCTGAGACGTGCGAGACAATGGAAAAATTGCTACCTGTGTCGATAGGCAGAAACCGCGGTAATGGCGTGCCATTTAATGCACTCCCTCGTGAATCCGATAAATAGGTCATCGTAACTGGACTTGTGATCAATGGCTGATCGGTTGTGTGGAATGGGTTGCTAATTAATTCGCGCATTTTTACAACGAAATAGAGAACACCTTTTATTAGTGTAATTCGGTGATGTTGCATGTGAAAATAAATGTGCGAGACGAATGACGAGTTATAATGCGCTCTCGCGTATTTTTAAAACACGAGACAATAGCAAGATTATTAATTTTTACTTTCTTATTTCAAGCATATTTATATTTCTTTGTTTTTTTAAATACAAATATTTTTTACGTATAGTAAAATATGACGTCAAATTTTTTTTCGATAATGCAAAATTATATAAGTTACAAAATCTTTACAGATTTTATTCAAATTCAATACGTTATATTGTGTATATAATTGAACTCTTCATATTTTCTCGTAATAATATTAACCCGTTAAGACTCCTACGCGCTTTTCTGTTTTAAATTCTTGTAACTCGAGTCCTAAACAAAACTTTTTAGATTGCAGTTAGTATTTAGAGGTAATAAGAGTTGCTCTTTCTGAAAATCTAGTCGACTATCAGGTGGGATGTCTGAAAAAAAAAAGATATAAAGGTAGAAAGTGAAGATAAAAAAGGAAGTGACCCTTGCCTTTTTATAAGTATTCAATTAATAAATAATTGTGTTTACTTTTTTAAATAAAATACATCGATATAATTATTATAGATTACTTAAATAATTATTATATAGATTTATTTTATTTAAAAAATGTAAAAAAATAGAAAAAATTATTCATTAGTAGAACATTTATCAGTAAAAAGACAGGTGTCACTTATTCTTTTTACCTACACTTTTAACTTTTATATCTTTTTTCTTAGGCATCTCATCTCATCACCGACTAGATTTTCGGAAAGAGTAACTTTTTTTACTTCTAAGTACCAATTGCGATCTAAAAATTTTGATTAGAATCCGAGTTATAAGATTTAAAACAAAAAAGTGCGTAGGAACTTTCTGGGACTTAATAGGTTAATAAATTATTCGATTACAAAGAGTTTTTTGGTCTAACTCGTAGAGATCAATTTATGAGCCTGCATATGTTTCAATTATATTAATAATTCTTTCGATCTCACCAAGAAAATGAAAAATTTACGATAACGGGGTTTGGCCAAACCGATCATTTCCAGTCGTGGCACGTTTTTCCAAGGGGAATACAAGAAATCTCTTCTTGCTGATAGTGAAATAGTAAATCAACCGCCCCGCTTGTAAATCACCTAAGTTTTCGATGCCCGTAACGACACTCGCAGCCATTACATATCGGAAAGAAGTATTGCAATAAATGACAGCAACATTCAAATGAGCGTCATTTCACTATCTTGCAGCAAATAGTATTTGAACTGCATAAATTTCGTGCATAATTTTAATTTGGAACTACAGTAAGAAAAAAATGTTGTAGATACTTTTATCAAAATTTTGTTTCTATATATAAGTCTCGAGAAAAAAAAATGTTTCTAAATTTAGTATTGAATTATTTTATTAAAAATTTCATTGAACATACAGTTATAGTGAATATTTTAAAATAAGGATAAAATTTAAAACTATTGTAGTTTTCAAATACTTTTTGCTTCAGCAATATATTAAGAAATCTAGGTGATATATATTTTATACTAAAATAATTTCATCTTGACGAGCTGTGACCAATTTTTAGTCTAACATAAATCTAAAATATTGAATAGTGCATGATTGTCTAAACAAGGAAAATTCAAGCTTATAACTAACGCATGATTAAAAAGCTATAATAAACATTAGTATTTGTCGATGAGTATTTCAGCACGCATTAACAACTGAAAGCAATCTCGCTGAATTCAGAAGATAACGTAAACGCATGCCGTGAAACGACGCCGCGCGCGATGGGAAGTGAGTGCGAGAGAGGGTTCGTTCACACGTACGAAATCATTATTTTCAGGATCCCCCGTGAGAATGCTCGAAACGTTGGGAAGCACCATCGCGCGAACGTAGCGCGTTCTCTCTGCGAACGATAAAACGCCGGCACCTCACAGCGATCGGGAATAACGCACAACCGAGGCGCGCGGAAGAACGCTTGGTTATGACGGCGAAGTCGGGGGGTGCGTTAGCGAGGGCATCGAGTATCGATTAGCGGACGATTCGCGCGGAATTGAACTCGACTCGTGACACCCTGCACGATGATGATAATCAGTGACGCAGCGGGTGACAAAGCGCTTCCGGGCGATACTCGCGGCGGTGACCGCTGCGTGTAGAAGTGAACACGCAAAATTGTGCAGTGCATCACGGTCACGACGGGGTACGTCGGGACCGGATAGATGAACATCGGCATGTCGGTGTCGCGCCTCGACCTGGGCCTGCAAAATTCATCTGCCATGGCGCACGAGGCAAGAGGTCTACCGCAGTTGCGAATAAAGTTTCATAATACGATCGCCGCCGGTCTCCAAATAGTCCTCTTGCTCACCGTCCTACCTCAAGGTAAGCTTGACCGAGAAAACGCACTTCCGATATTTTACGGTGAGATTGTACGCGACATTACTCGCGTTATGATTTTCTTTATCGCTCGTCTAAGCCATTTCAGAAACGAAAGGGCACGAACGATATTTCTTCGAACGACTTGAAGGTATTGACGAGAGAGGGAACCATGAAATCCTCAACGATTCGAATAAGGGAGGCCGTTACATTTATTGATTGAAAGATACGATATCGTAAGGATTAATATAACGTGGCATAAGTGTCTCGATTAAGTTACAGATACTGAGATATCAAAGTTATAGCAAACGTTAGTAACGATTATTAATGGCAAGATTTTTATGAAGTATATCTGTTCATTATTCGAATATTTATTGAATACAATATACTTAAATTTTCTAGTTTAAAATACCTTTCATTTTCTGGCAAGAGACATATATAAGACTAATTTAAAGCTGATTTATAGATCATGCGTTTGCTTTCTGAATGTCTTTACTAAATTACACAATTTTTTTCCATTTACGATAACCGTCGCGTTTTCTTATTACAAATTTTCAAATATTACTGACATAAAATCAATATTACTGATATGAAATCAAGATGTATATAAGTATAACATATTCTCGCCTATTAGTATTCAAGGACGCTTGCATTAAAGAGATTTCTGCACGCGGCGACTTCTATCAACTCGTGTCACTTCGTCCGACTATTCTGTCCTGATATAGAAGTCTGAAAATAACTTTAGACGAGTACATAATTTAACGAACGACACTCCCGCGTCTATATTATAACGTCGTCTTTGCCGCAGACGTTTCTAGTCGATCCACGTGTTAAATACAGTAAGAAGTCATCAATATCGGCGCTCATCGATAAAGCTAATCGTGTCAGATGTGTTATAATAGCTAGCAGAAAGTCATATTCAGGTTGATAGCAATAGTGACTTGCTAATTGCTGTCATATGCTAACCCAGGTACCTATAGCTTTATCTGGGCTTTAGATGCCTTCAAAATAACGACTGTATCCCCATATATCTCATTCGCTATGTATGCAGTTTACATACAGATATGTGTGGGTGGTATGCTGTTTATATGATTTATGCGTAACTGATTACGCTAAGAGTGACGCGCATACGCGTATAATAAATCGGTTCGTCAATCATAATTACGGATGACACGTTCGGTAACAGTGCAACGTATAATAGAATCACCGCAACCGCGGTGCGACCTGCCATCACGGCGCATCGGCGCCCGACCGCGACAAAACTGCATTTCGTTCGGTCAACGAAGTTTCGCAGCCGTGTACGACTCCGGGACTCGACCGGAATTAAATTCGCGTGATTTGAGAAACTCTCTCGGAAAAACATCGACATGTCGCGAGCAGCTATGGCGAAGTTTCGACATGGCCGCGATCCGCGGCGTTGGCTCCTCCTAGAACATTTTACGACGTTAATCCCTGCGGAAACAGGTTTTGACCGTTAGGAACTTGTTGCGATTTTCGGGAAAAGTTTTTTTGTCATATTGTCGAAATTGCTGCTGAAATCGTCAAAGAAGACCAAACGATAAAGCGATAACAAGAAGTTGTTGGAAAATTTCGACTCTAATTAACTCCGCACTCTTTCCCAAGCTTTCTTTATTTGATAAAATCTCTGTAGTTTTAAAATATTTGTATGTACAAATTACTTTTTTTACAATGAAAAAAGAAAAGAAAGAAAAATATATTTATATCTCTTTTAATAAGGTGTGACACATATTGTATTTTTGACATACATATATTACACTGGAATTTTTTTCTTTTCGGTGCGCGATTAAAGTACAACGAATACATTTAGAAAGTTAAGGGTGACTTCACTCGAGAAAATATGCGAAATCATAAGTTAGCGGGAATACCAAAGTTCCGCGATAAACATTCTGAAGCGAAATACCGTGCGACGATTGAACTCGCGTGATCGTTCAGCAACACTAAAGTTAAACCGTCGGATTTAAACTCGGAATTTATTGGTTCGTTGAAACGGAGCCACGGCATTAATATCTTTTCGCCGTCATCACTCATGTGTTAAAGGTCGCACGGCAAAGCGATAAAATTTTTTTGATCTAGACTCGAGACAATCCCTCAGTATTAAGTGCTTTGACAAATTTTTACAGATACACCTCCTCTATCTTTATTTTCTACATCCAAACTTTAATATATTCAAAATGTAAAATATTCCATCAATAACACATTATCCATCGAATGTCATATAGGTTATATCATTAACTAATTTTTGTGAATTAAGTCGAATAGAAAAGGAATTATAATATGTATTGCGATCAAATAACTCAATTATCTCGCTTTTCTACTTTTGCTTTTATCCTTCTATATTAAATAATCATAAAATTTCTTCCACACGTTTTTCGTTACCAATATGCTGTGATCTTTACTGATCGATCATCGCTTCACTCGTCTTCGTTGCGTTGTGTCAGTCGTAAATCAATCAGTGCAGTAAGTGGAGAACGATGGGCAGCTTCTCCTTTCTTCCTCGACTTCCTCGGCCGCGCGCGTGCGCGCGCGCGCGTCCCGAGTTTAATTTCGATTCAGAATCTGTTAGCTTTAGCCTGACGCGCTGATGTAAAATTCATGGTCGTGTTTTTGAATGAATCTGGTCCGCGACATATCTATTTTCGATGGCGCAGCACATTTCTTCCGAGCGAGTCCGAGATTACGCGGCTTGCAGTAATAAGTCATTCGATTTATTGCCGGCCTCGTGCGAAATATTTTCTCGAAAGGACTAGATTTCAAGCCTCCGGACCTTTCCTCCGTCCTCGGTCTCCTCCCCCATCGCACTGATCGCCTACCGATCGTGAGTTATTCCCGGTCGAACGGAAAAAGCCTTCCTACGAAACTACTGCGGGCACTGCGTATTTTTCTACGTTACGTTTTACGATAGCTGTTTCTCAATTACCGAAGTACTGAGCAGCTTTCTGAGAGCTGCTCTCGCAAAGAGGTCGGTCTTTAAAATAGAACACCGCGTTTCTTAACGAGCAACACACCACTTTATGTATAACAGAATCACATGTATGATTCTTTTTCTTAGCTTTATTACGTTGCAATTAGTTGCTGAACAAAAAGTTTTTCAACGCCAAAATTTAAAATATTTATTCTTTGATTATAGGATAGATGTTAATTACTACTGATTTTAAGCTTTTAATTTATTATTTTTGCATTGCACACACAATTGTCGATTTATAATTTGAAGTGCTTTATTTACGATCGAAAAATACAATTTCACACGTGTGTTGTGTTGCGTGTGTGTACATTCCCTATGTACCACGCACGTGGCTTTGAAGAGCAATAAAGCATTAACATCGTTTAAACGTTCGATCGATAGTAAAGTCGACAGTCTGTCAACTTTAACATCGATCGATTGACTATCAGGCTAGACCAGTGAAGTACCTGTCAGTGACGTGATGCGCATGAGTTTGATCAAATGTGAATTTCTGATAGATGTTATTGCGTTAAGAATGATATTAAAATGGTAGATACCTTCGTGCTTTCGTGTTATCAGCGAAACACGATGTAGGTTAAATCTTTATATTTTTTTCAAATAAAGACGAAATTATCCAGATGGTACGCATGTTCAAAATCATCCAGGGATGTAAAACGTCTTAAAGATATCATTAAGACGTCTTTTAATCTATTTATCTAGTTTTGTTTCAACAATTATATGTATTTAGTTAGAACAAAATACATCATTTTCAATCAATATTATTTGTGAGTGTCAAGTTTGTATCAGATTACGTATTGGAGATTGAGGCTTCAGAAATTGAAGATTCGACCAGTAATCAGATAATTTTAATTTTATTCCGTTTCGTTCCGTTTGGTTAAATTCTAATCTCCAATTCACAGCCTATCAATCTTCAACGTATATAGTCTCTGATGCGGGCTTTCAATATACACAAAGAACTTTTCATAACCGATTTTTCTTCGCATAACTTTTCATATATGACCGATTCTTCGTAGGCACTTGGGATACATATATCATTTTCTGTCCTTACGAAATATTTTTTCGGAAATAGTCAATACGTCGAAAAAGCAGCAGCTTTGACTCGCCTATCTCTTCCTCCCCCCCCCGCATTTGAAATACAAAATACTCGCTCGCTTCGCAGTAATCAGTTTTGAAGTTCCGACGAAGTAATCTGCGATCGATGCCCCAGAAAGGCATCGCGGATGGAAAAACGTCGAAGAGAGGGCGGAAGTCAGTCTTCGTTAAAATTTCAGAATGTTCCGTCGGGGATTACGCTTGCAGCGTGTTCGTTTAACGCGTCGACTCCCGGCGTTTTACTGTCACTGGTTGAGCACCACGGCTGTCGGATATCGAGATTTTTACATTGCGCGTATGGCGCCGCAATGGAGCAGAGACGTCTATAACGTTGATATCGATTCTCGAACTTGCAACCGCGCTATTTCTCGTACGCGCGAGCATGCATGAGTATTAATCGAAGGAAGTACTTTCGTCGCGTGATTTACCTTCCCTTTTTTTTCGGGATTTATTTTTGAATCGACTAAACGGTATCTTTCATATGCGTTTACGAGGCGGAATCGGCATGAATCCATGACGATGACAGCTATTGAAATTACATTACAATTGATGTTGAAATTGCATTAATTCTGCGCCAGAATTTAATTCGGTCATTCGATCTGCGAGATTTTCACGCGTATCGCTGTATTGATCCATCTGATAATTAGAATCCGATCGTTGTGTTTTATGACGATTGTAATGTGGTGTACGACAAGGTAGTCGAGCGTTTCATATATGACTGCTAATGCTCTCATTGTGAACGGAATAAAAAACTGTAATTTTACTCGAAGCGATAAATTGTACGAGCTGCTGCGATTTGATGTTACAGAGATAAAGAAAATGGTATTGTACGGTATTATTGTTTCGCGCACGATAACATCGTTCGGATAAACGTGGATTTGTGAAACGTGGAAAACATTTTACAAATAGGCGTAGATATATCGTAAGGCCTTAAAACTATTATTAATAAAATCCGGTTACAAAATTTTTTTAACGTATAAACATTGTTTATTGCACAATTAGATAAAAAGTTTATAAAATTATATGTAGTACATAAATCATACATATAAATAAAATAAATTGCACAATTTAATTATAATCATACTGATTAATATACTGATATATATGTATATATATACATTTTACACAAGAAATTATATATATATATATATATATATATATATATATATGTATATGTATATATAATATTTTTTGTATAAATTTTTACATTATTTTTTGTTCAACTTTTACATTAGTTTATTAAGTATTTAACGTAATATCTGCAGCAATGGTTTTCTATTTAACACGAGTCTTTTATCGCAGAGAAACAAATTAGGTCACATGTTATCTACAGAGATTCGCATGATAACCGTCGCATGCAAAAATACACATGTTTATTCGTATAGTCCATTAGTATATTATAAATTAGCTGAGTTCGTAAAAGTTAATGTTTGTGTCCGTATACGTTTCTATAAAACAGTGGTTGCTGAGTTGATTCAATGTTCGTTTGATCATGATATCTGAAACATGAGCGAAATCGTGTAATATAATATTAATATTAATACATGCAATGGAAATTAATTCTCCTGTTACGACTCTTAATTGATATTTATTCCTTATCATATTAAAATAAAATTGGCAAAAAGGAATATTTTATCGACGAGACGACATGAGTAGAATTATGATCTGTACGCATACACAATAAATCTGTAAAGTTTCTTTTTATTCCAAGTTTCATCTGTTATATTAGATTATTTCTATCAGACGTTTATTTCTTTTAGACAAATACGGTAGTTGGAAGTTATAGAGTACATCAGTAAATTCTACTGTTTTCACAAGACGGCCAATTGCCGAAGCTTGCAAAACTCAACGATGGCTACCCCGAGAGACCATATCGCGGCGCCAATTCGTTACGAATTAACTTCTCACGAACGATACATTATCTCGAAAGTGCACGTAAATTCGCCCGCCGAAAGTTGCGACTGCGGTCCCGAGAGTAAGAGACTGATCGCCCACGAGGATCCCCGAAATGATTTATAATCCGTCATAAAAGCAGAAACTCCCGGGAGACGCGGTTAGAGAACGCCGCAGCATCTTCATCATTTCGGTCGGGTTGCGATGGGGTGCGGAGGGACGTATGTGGCACGGATTTTCGTACAAACCCGTACAAGACCGCGGTCCCGTGCACCGATCCGTTTTATTTAAATCACGGCTATCCATAACGTCGAAATTCACTTCGGCCCTTTTAATGGTGATTTATATACGCTCGTCTGGTCAGCCCGCTTTTCGCAATTTCGTCTAGTACCGCGTCAGGGATTGTCCGGGCAGGATAATCGAGTGTGCGCTGCCGCTGTATCACATGCCCACCGATATATACGAGCCTTCACGTAAGTGACGCTTGAATAATTAATAAGACGCGCTCCTCGGGGATGCATTGATAATTAATTAAGGCAAACAGCCTCGTGATTGCGATTTCGCGTGGTACGCGTGCATCGATTTCACACAGTGCTTCACGTGTCGGATGCGCCTATAACGACAAGCGACGAAATACATATTTACGGTCTCGCGAGAAGTTCGCGAGCCCTTGTGATAGTACGATGCCACGAGTGGAGTACGAAACAAATCATATCTTCTCCGCTGCACGGAGCGCGGGGCATGCGGGCGCTGGCAGAGTCCACGAAACTTTTTGAGCAGAGATCTCTCCGCGAGCGGTTTACCGTATTTACCGAGAGCTAAGCGCGCGAAGTAAATATGCAGCAGCAGCAGCGACGAGAGAGGTCCAGCAGGTCCTTCGCACGACGAAATATCGTCCTGTCTCCAGAATGAATATACGAGCGATTGGAGCGTGGAACGCGCGATCGCGCAATCGGCGTCGAACTTTCCCGTACACGCCGAACGTAAGAAGTTAAAGTTTATTCGCGACATTCGCGACAGAGTCGATCTCCGACAGAGATGAAAATTGCGTTTTTCTCTTTACGAGGAATCCCTCGTCGTTATCAGGCATCAAATTTCAAGGGTAACTACAGCACCGGACGTGCGAAAATCTGAATATCCTTTGTGACCTAGATAAATTTGACTTTTCAAAGCGCGGTGCGGCTCGACACTGTTTCGCACCCTATGATGATGAATGAAACATTTTGTTGTAGCCTAAGTGGATTCCGCGAGATTGTATTAGAATTTCTCGGCAATATTGGGGAGGTACCTCCAGTAGGTTAGATACGATTCCAGGAGATGTAAAGTCTTATATATATGCTTCTTGATATGCGAATTTCTCCCGCGAGAAATGCAAATGTTTTCCGGTATGGATTATTTTGAGCATCGTTGACGGGATGGTCCCGAAAATTGAACTGTTGTTTCCCCATTGACGTTGTATGGCGCAGGATGATTGGACCTAAAATTTCTTATGCGTATATTTAATTTGTATAAATGTGTATCTCGTGAGAATTTAGATTACAATCTCTCTCCTCCTCATTTGTCACGAGAGAACGCTTGTCGCCGCCTACTGTCGCGTTGCTAGTATTGCAGAAACTATTTGTACTTAATCTCCGTTTATATCGTTCAAAACGAGCTTTCTGAACTTGACAGGTCATAGAAATCAGTAGTCGGTTATATCGAAAACAATCCGCCTGGCGGATGTCCCGCGAGTAAATTGTTGCTTTGAAGTACCGACATAGCGAACCACGCTATCAGTCGCTTGCATTTCCATTAAGCTGCAAGCAGCCGAATGTACATCTCGGGCTTTAGATTCTGAATGATCAAAGTGGCATAGCCAATCTCATGTAAATGTGAAAGTAATCGAAGCCGGGACGCTCTGCAGCGTAGATAATATACGTATATATATGAATCTAGCTATCGATATTAGCTCGATTTCTGCAGAAGGAGTCAATGTGACATGAACGTGGAACCGGATCACGCTTGGTCGTGCGATATCGATATATCATAATCGTTCATAGCTGCAGGTACACCTGCCGCGTCGAATTTCCGCCGTGGACCTCGTTTCGATCTATCTTTCTCTCTTAGCATGTCCCTTCTTTGAATCAAGCATAAAGTTAAAGGAGGCGAATGACTACAGGGCGATGAGTTTTTTTATGCAATAATTTCTTTAATTTAAAATATTTGTATTGCATTTTTCTTGCATTGGAATGAAAGTATTGTAAAAGACACACAATTAATCACAAGAGAAAAACTTAACGAAAATATGTTGAAATTCAAAGGGATAAATTATCTCTTTGTTTATCAAATAAGCGAGCTATATTTATTAATTAATTTGTATTAAAATTGTTTTATAAATGTTTGTTATTATTATTATGGTATTATTTTTTTATTTCTATTAATTTTTTAAATGATTATACATATAAATGTATTTTATATTATTATTTCCTGATACATTAGATATTTTATCGAAATAAACGCTTTCTTCAGTTATAAAAAATTAAAATTTTAATTCATAGCCTCTTATTTTTACTACATAAATGTTGGCATCATTATTATTTTTCTGTTTATTTCACCGCGTTAATTAACAATTTCTTGTGTTCGACTGTGTGAGAATACTTTCCCAAAGCGGTCATAAATTCTCTGCTCTTCCCTTATCCTGACACGAGCTTATGCAAGATTTAAGAAGAACGAGCAGGAGGGGCGCCTCACGAGATCGAAGTCGACAGGGGCCAACTGAGAGAGATCTCTTTTATAATTAGGCCCACGGGCGACGCGTTGCCCCACTAATTACCTGTCCAACAATCCCCGGCGAATGAGTAAGTGGCTCCTGCCTCGAGACTAGTCGCCCTTGTTGTCGCGGAGCTTATTCAATTACGAACAACCATCTAAAACGAATGAACTCCCGCATACACCTTGACACTTTTTGGTGTGACGTATCAAATCGTGCAGTCCTATATGACATGATCATTTGCTTTATACAATAATAAATTTAATTTAACTATGTAGAAAATAATTTTCGGAGACAACTATACGAGAAATATATAGTATATGTTGTTAAAGTGATATAAGATAGTAAAGTATAATAATAAATATAAGAACACTTCTATTGTTCTTTTGAAGTATATTAATTTACAATTATTAAATTATCAATTTAGTAAACATTTATTTGGTTCTTTTGTATACAAATATTATTACTTATATTTTATTCACATTATTCTAGCACATATTTTGATTGATTAAGTAATTCACTCAAAGTTTACATTATTATGGGATCTATTTAGGTAGTAGACTTAATTAATTAATTATACGAAAAAATCCTTTTTAAAGGAAGCTGTTTGGTTCGAATTTATCTGGTGGAAACCTACCACGGCAGAAACGAGACTGTTTGCGCGGAATTGTTTACGCAGTTGGGAGCGAAAATTTCCCATAGTCTGATTTGCGAGTGCAGTCTTGCGTGAATGACGATGGCACACAGGTAGCTTTTGACTCATCTGCCAGTCCTCGTTATCGCAACGTAATCTTCGTCGCCACGTGAATAATTAAACGGTCAGAGTTATCGTCGTGCGACCCCATTTAGCCATATACTTTGAAAAATCTTCTCGCGCAAGTTCTTGGACATTGTTTTTTTATGGGTTCAATTTCCAACTCGCTGCAGATAAAATATTAATGTTTCTGAGACATCCGATAACAAGCAACTTTTATAGAGATAAATAAGGAAGCAAGTGTAGATCGTATCTGGCGTATATATTTACGCCCGTTGTTACTTTGAGCGTATACAGTAGTACGAACCAGCCGCCAGGCCGGCGAGCCAACAAGTAGTTATGGTCTCCATCTTTTTGCGAGCGTGAGACAAGGTCGTTACGGTAACCCGCTACGACTCAGACCCGCGACATTAGGCGAGGAGTGCATTGTTTAAGACGCGTCGTTAGTGTAATTTACGCCAAAAAAGCATATTGTGTAGTTTCGCCGTATATTAGACTTTCAACAAAAATTGTAGACCAGAATAATTAAGCGTACCGCATTGTTGCGTTAGAGTTAGCGGGTGCTTTGTCACGGTCAGGGTTAAAATTTCAAATTTACGTCCGTTTCGGACAGCTGCTTTATGAGAGTAAACATTCTCCATCCCTGTCGCCACGCGTGTAATTCGCGAGTCAGCTAAAAAGAAATCTTCATGTTGCATTATTTATGCTATTCTTTTTTTATTCTTAAATTCGAACTGATGGAGCGTGGCACGCGCATATAATTCTTTTGTTTCTCTTGCGAAAGACCCTTTAAATCCGGCTAATCTATAAGACGGAGTGTAGACAGGTATACGCAGAGATATGGTTTTATATAGCTTGGGGTAGATGTGTAGCGCGTGTAAGGTAAATTGCCTCCTGCCTGCCTCGGAGTATTACGGATAAGCAACAGCTGTCGTGTGATACCGCCGAAGTTACCCGGCTTTCTCCATGAGTTTGCAATCGGGTATCCGAAAAATAAAGGCTAATATGGTACAGGTATCGTACACGGGACAGGATAATATAGAGCGGCTTATGAAGATGCCGGATATATTGCTAGGATTATACGGCAGCCTCTAGCCGTCTAGCGTTGTACCACGCGAGCGCTATGCGATGGGAAAGCGCAAGCGGCGGTTGACAGGAAGAAGACGTCATTTTCGACTTTACTGCAAATTGTCCCTAGTCTATTCCGCGCAATTTACTTTATCGGCATTTAGCTCGGTTTCTATAATGGGTCAACGGCAATCGAAAGAGATGAGACAGAGTAGATTGTTTATGAAGACTACAAGTACAATATTAATTCAGCGTAACAATAAAGATTCATTATAATTGGGAGAATTAAATCTGTTAGATCTGAATTATGAAATATATAGACACAAAGAATTTTTGAATTATTAATAATAATTGAAATGTATTTATTCGCATTTTGTATTAGAGTGGTCATTTAATATTAAATAATGCGATGTATTTTATAAATAAGAAAAAAAATGTAATCTTTTGTGCAAATTTTGATATGTAACTATTTTATTATTATTGCGCATTTATTAATGAGTAAACCATAGGTACGCGGCTAATATATTTCGCGCGCCCTCGGTGGAACAAACATGGTTATTATACGTGTGCAATGCGGCAATCAATGCGCTAATTAATTAAACACTCGATACCGCGTAATTAACGCAGCGATAACAATGAATTCCCCGGCCACGAGCCGCAAGACGCCATCATAGTTATCTCAACATTATTGAGTCCACGTCTTCGAGGATCGGTATTATCCACCGTTAGTTTCTGCTAGTTGGGCAACGTTGTCGGGGGGCGACAAGACGTTGAAATCGATATACGAGCACATTGAAAACCGTCGGTAGAGTGTTTATCTGGTAAGCCCTTGTGATTCGAGCAACCGAGGCTACCTCGATATCTACGGTCTCTTAAACGTCGATGTGCATATACCGGTTGACCCAATAAGGACAGAAACACCCACCCCCAATGCCAGACGCCCACAATGCTCTATCTAGCCACGTCTTCTCCTAGTTGTCAGTGGAAAACGCGCTGAAGAGGATTAAATAGACAGATCGAATCTTGGAGGAGATCTTGAAAGCTCTAGAAGGAATTTCGAACGTGTCCAACTAAAGTTCTATTGATGAAATTATTTTGGGAAATATCGTAATTGTTTATTGCACACAGTATTTGTCCGTGTTGGGCAAGGTCTATTATTGTCTCATTTTCTATATCTCATTTTCTAGCATGCTTAATTAAATTAAATTAGTATACATGAAATAACAATAATCTTTCGCATAAAAACAACAAATAGAGCCTGTAATATTCCTTGTCTGTGTGCACATAAATGCAAAGATTTATGTCCAAACGCAGATGCGTTCCAGGTTTGTCTATAGCTAAACTCGACAAAACGTAAAATGGAAAAAACGTTCCGTTTATTACTTCATCGTCGAACTCACGACGCGGTGACGGTTTCGCAATCTCCGCCAACGCGCGCATTCCTCGACGAGATAGCGACCCGCACTGCCGGATCGTAACCCGTGTTGGCCGTAAAGCCGCTCGAAGTGCGGCAGTCCACTCACCCTAACGAAACAGAAACAACATCTCTCGGCGGGTCGCCGCGGGCATTACGAGCGCAACGTCGCATGCATCGGCGATTACCACCCGACGATGCTGTCTGAATCGCAGCGACGATAGCGGGCGGTGGACTTGTGGAGGGCAAAGCGGAGAGTAGGAAAGAGGGCGGTCGACGGAATGTAGAGCAGTGTGTCAGAACGACACCCTTCAGAGAGCCGCTCTCCAGAGCCGCTTGGCCCTCAACACTTTCCATCTCCCTTCACAAAGCGTCGAGACCACCCTTCGACGACGAGGACAACGACTACGACGGACGAACTACTCGACGACGATCCTGCGCCCTTCTGCTCCGCGTCTCTCGCACCACCCTCCCCTCCGCTCTCTCTTTCTCTTTCTCTCCCTCAGTCCCTTCCCGTTACCTACCTACCCGCCTACAATCCCTCATCCTACCCTTGCCATACCTAGAACCTACAACCTACACCATTACACGCAGCCTATCCAACGGCTCACTTTCTCGCTTCTCTCACTCTCTTGGTCCCCTTACTCTTCCCATTTCTCTCTTCTCATCTCTCACCCTCCGACTCGACAGCCTCTTTCTTGCCCGTCCTCTCCTCCGCTACCGCATCTGCAACCATATATACATCTCTCTCTCTTACTCTCTCTCCTTCTCTTCGCTCTTTCTCTTTCTCTCTTGGTCTCTCGCTTCATCGCGCGTTCTCTTGCCGGCCGTCCATCCTCTTACCCTCGTGCTCACCGGTATTGCCTCCCGCCCTCTCACCCTTACACCATCGTTCTCTTCTGGCTCGCCGTCGTCTAACCCGCGCATTGATTTTACCCTGCCCACCGCCTAGGCCGTAGGTCCTTTTCCTAGGTAGGTAAACACTCGGCACAGCCGGGCGACGCGCGTTTTGCACCCGCGCAAACGGATGCCGCTCATTAACCGACCTCCATTCTGCAACCCCATCGGGACGATATGCTGACAATTTAACGATCAGCTGACATGGATTTTCTTTAGCTGGATACTATATTGTTTACCGTCAGCTTTTTACTAGAGAATATGAATATTTTTTTTCTTTTTATCTATTAACTCTAATACTCTCTATACTTGCAAATAATTGTAATAACATTCTGCATAAATTTTTTAATTTGTTTTCAGATTATATATATCTTTGTAAATTTTAAATCGTGAGAAAATAGTAAATAAATATTTCCATTTTTTTAAATAAATATTAAATTTAAGTATTCTCAAAGATATATATATATATATATATATATATATATACACACATATATAATTATAATATTTATTATATTTACAAAGATATAATTTTATTTGGAAATATAAAAAATATTTTGCATACGTGATGAATCACTCACTTGAATTTTAAGCAATTCAGTATATATATAATTATTTAAATTAATTTTTATTTATCTATATGTTTTTCATAAATACTCGTTACTCGTTTTGTTTCTTTTTAGATAATTATGTGATGAGTTTAATAATGAGATTTAGGTTTAGAAAGGAGAAAAAATAACATTTCTATTTATTTTTATTCAATATCTGTGAAATATCTATTACATAAGAATCTCTATTATATTTGAGAGCGGTCGGCAAACTGAAATGTAAAGGTTAATGCAATATCGTGGCGTGTCGTGTCCCATTAATTAACTGTCCGTTAAAAAAAGCGGGCAGCGCTCGCAATTAGATTTGACGCTGCTCGATAAAAATGTGAGACTTTTCGATAGTTACAATCGACAGAGAAGCGGTACGGGTAGAAAAAATTTTCGTGCGAGACCGCCTCGCTTGTGATATTGAGAATTAATTTCCATAATAAATTACTAAGGCGCGCTGTGATTGGCAGTGGAGTTTAATTGGCGGCCATTTCCACTTTTAAATGAGGAAATCTAGTTTGGTTCGTTCCTTAATTTTGCTGCTTGCATGTATCTTCGTTAGAACGGCGCAATTAAGTAGTGTAGCACTCCTTTTTTTACTTTCAGTTATAATTATAATTATTTAGCTTAAATACCAGCGAATATGAACGTTTGTAAAATGCAATTTTTTCGTAAAAGCGATTGAATAATTGACATAAATGTGTATTGGGTAACAAATTATTCATAACTTGAAAATACTTAATGATATACCGTTAATAACATCTTTATCAAGATGCTTATCATACTCATTTACGCTTTAATCGGTATGTACGCTTAGCAACTCTTTATGAGTGTAATAACGAGGAGATATATTTTGTGCTCGCGCGCACACACAAAAGAGAGAGAGAGAGAGAGAGGGAGAGAAACTAACCAAGTTATCGTAATGCATAATATTGTAATATAATGTAATAAAGGTGGAAAGCCAAAGAATACACCAAACACTGTTATAACATATCGTGATGAACATTATGCGGCCGAGGCTTCAATCTCTTTATACCACATCCAAAAAATAAAGATAAAATGGAGGCAAAACGGGGCGAAATGCCTAAGAGAATTAATGAGTTTATAGTGGCTTACCCTTTCAGAGAGCGTTAGTTATATCTAATTATTTTAAGCAGTATAAAATTTACGAGGCTTATTTATCAGACTTACAGCAAAACATGGCAATCGCCTGAAACAAAATTTGCTCTACCGAATTTGTTTCACATCGCAGGCTAACGAATCGAGAGCGGCGCGTATACGTGCATCAACATACTTTTGCCTGCTAATTAAGAAGCACGATCGGTATTTTTGCGAAGGTGGGAGCGATAAACGAACGCGAGAATGCACTTTTTGGAAGCGCTCCAGAATTCACGTAAACAAGCTGTGGATTCTTCGTCCCTTATAAAAATGAAACTATCGTTGCTGCCTTTCGTGAGTCCGCATATAAATATATCTTTCACCGTATATCGATGAGCTGCTTTCGTCCGTGTGATTTCGGCGCGAATCCACGCGGCGTACTCTCTTCGGCGAACAAACATGAATCGGAAGTCCATAAAATCCGATTTCAGTAGAACTGTCCATGGACGGCTATGCATTTCCGCCGGAACGCGCATCGGTAAATGAGTTTTTCTACTGGAAAACATCCGGGCGCGCCAAGAAAAGAATAAATGACGTTCAAACTGACACTCGCATGCAGCCGCATGCGCTCCCCCCCCCCCCGAGTGGAGCGGTTAAAAAATGCGAGTTTTTTTCGTAAAAACTCGAAAAGCACTAGCATCGTTCCTGCGTTGCTTACAGCCACGCATGCTGTTTGCATAATATATCTCGCTGCGCAGGTTGCGCCTCGCATATTTCTCCTTTTATGCGTTTCACGGATTAACGATTCTATCGTTATTTTTCCAAGTCAAATCGATTAGATGTTTATTTATGAAGCTAGTCGCGTGGTCGTCATTGTCCATATATTATACATTTATTCATAATGCTTACAGTCTATTAATATGACTCTCATGCAAATGGTGATAGTTAATAACTATGTCAACGTGTAATTATTGATCACGTTATATCTGCTCGTCTGTTTCTCTTCCGCGCTGTTTCGAAAATGTTTCAAAGATACCCTCTGGGAAGATGCATGAGCATGAGATTTTTATTCGCGTATACTCGTCTAATTTTCCACCGTACCGAATTCACGGGATTCATTTCAGCCGGCAGATTTGTCGAGCGTTCCTGTCAGCGAATAGTGGAGTAGGTACCCAGATAATTCAGGAGGGGATACGAAGAATGCGGAAGGTGCGGGATATAAAGGAGGAAAAAAAATTATTTTGCCGACAGTGGGGTGCTTGACGGGAAAGCAATCGGGGCAATTTCGTTTCGCTTGCAACTGCAGCTGCGCACCCCTCTCGCGCGTGCACCACCAAAGAAACGTCTTTCCCCGCCTCCGGAGGGTAATTGCTATCTACGGACGGCGAACCTTGTCGCGTAATTACACGGCGTTTAATCTCTCGGCCCTTTTTCCCTCGTTACCAATACGTCTTACGCTCTCTCCGCTATCGCAGCGCATCCGCGCGCGAATAATTTCCCGAGTATACGGCCATAATTTTAGGCACGACGACAAGAGAAAAACTTGGCTACGACTACGATGTCGAATCTTTTCATAATTAAAAAAGATATTGCATCAACCGGATTTGTTTAATGTTTGCACAAAGTTTTAAAGAACCGTAGTAAAGCTTTTCTACGTTCTACGGAAATTCTTCGCGCGTTCTTTTCGGACTTCCATCCTTCCTTCCGTTTCTCCCTCGAGCACGGTAATTTTTCCGACATCGGAGATGCATCGCGCGAGTTTTCTCGCGATCTCACTCACGGCAGCTCATTTCCTTTCTCGCTACTCCGTTCGCAAAAGTCCACATTTACAAAATATTACACGACGATACTAGTTTGCCTCTGTTACTTTAATGTGCGCGCACCGGCACGAAAAGGTTTATGTTTCCCGAAGGATAATATTCGCGCACGGACTTGTGCGACAAGTTTCCGCGGGCTTATAGAAGTGAATTTAATTATTGGAGAAAGTTTTGCGATGATTGCCAACGTAGAAGATTATGAAAATTATATCGGCTTTCTGAATATTCATTTTAATATTTATATACAATATATATATATTTATATACAATATATATATGTATATATATATATATATATATATAAATACACATACACACATATATTTTTATGATCTTAGACAGAGTTCGATTTCTTTTTCCTTCTCTTTTTCTTGGTTGGCAAAAGATGCTTGGAAAGGAAGGAAAATGGTCAATGGCGTTACGAAAGGAATCTGTATTGAAAGAGTGTCATCCGAGAGTACAGCCCACGAGAAAAGTTTGTTACGTTCTTCTTATGAGTCATAAGAATCTCACACGGCAGAAAAGCTCCCTTTGAAAGCGCGCTGTTTTCTCAAACGACGTTTTAAAGTGTACAGGTGTTGCGACATACGTAAGCCTCTTTAGCAACTCTCTGTTTTATTAAAGACAATATTCTAATAGAATCTATACGTTTGATATAATATTAGTTGTCAAATTGTATAAAATATGTAGCAATTCAAAATTTTTCTAATTCTTTAAACATTACTAATGATTATATTCAATCCTAACGAAAAAGAACATTAGGAACATTATCTATCTATATTATATAGAAATTTAAAATACTTAAAAATCTTAAAAATAATAAACAAACATTGTTAACTGGAGATTATCGTAATACGATTCTTCGAGAAGTTGATGTCTGTAGAAGATTCTATATAGAAGTCGCTTGGAAGTAAATGCTTTCGCTTTCTCTTTGAGAGGCTTCTTCAAAGCTGCAATCCGGATTTTGACATACGGCTCTTCTCTTTTGATAAGTACTTGATTTTAGTACCTTTGACGGAGAGACAAAAAGACGTACGAAGATAGCGCCATTGGTGCCGATAACACGAATACTTCGTGAATCTGTCGACGATATTTTATAATTTATACATACATTTTTCCAGATTATTTCCAGTTGGAAAATAACGTGTTATTCGTAACGCCGTTACCATTTTCGTTACTTTTTCCTATCTGTAACGGTAACGTCGCGGTCGTTACATTTTTACTGCAGTAACGAATTTGCCGTTACTGTTTTGTACTTTTATTTCTTATTTTATAATATATTTTTTAAAAATATTTTGTACTATATATCTCTTAGATTACTCTATATCTCTGATTGTTGAAAATCTATCTATTAAGTACGAATTTAGGACAAATAAAACAGTCTCGAAACAAACAAAATTTTCCTGTAGAAATTTGTTCGCAAACGCTTTATTTGAAAGGTATTGATTTCTTAAGTTACAGAACTAGAAATAAATAATGTCGAAATATTTTGTATAGAGTGCTCTGAAGCAAAAAGTGTATGAAATGTCCGGTTAATAATATTCAATCATTAAAACGGAGGATAATGCAAGCGTGCGAAGAAATTGCAGACGCACAATGTCAATCAGCCACTCGTTTTCTCATCGATAAGTGCAATACTTGTGATATGGCTGGAGGCTATTATTTTGAACAATACGTTTAACAATTACATTGTTGTAAAGCAATAAAGAAACTGAATCTAGATTATTTGGTGGTGGATTCTCACGGCGGTTGTGAGACATCCTGTATAAACCAAATAACTTATTAATTATTTTTCTTGCATCATATCTGCTTTTACGATCCGCGGAATATCTAGAAAGAGATCATTCTAATTCTTATGTAAATGTCGAAGCTGGCTTGATGCAATTTTATCATCTTTCCATATTACGATGAAATTTGTATCTAAGGACATTAGTATCGCCGCGTTGCACAACGCAACTTTCGCATGGCGAGTTAATTTCTTCTTACAAAACAATGAAGTTTCTACGACGAGCGCATGGGAATAATATCGTTAATATAACTTTATAGTGCGAACTACGTGATGCACATATATGCGAACGAAGTTTTAGTACTTGACGAATGCGAATAACTTTGGCATGGCGCCTATGCGACGGAAGTAGATGAAGACTATAAAGTCGCGGAGTGTAGACAGGGCAAGAGAGAAAGAGAGAGAGTCATGAGAGAAACGAGCGGATGCTCTATCAGACGGCACGTTTCACGGAGGTAGGAAAAAGATTCTTCGGATCATTTACGCCCCCCTTGTGGTAAGACTACAGGGAAAATATGCCCGGATCGGGTACATGCTGGCGTAACCTATCTATCCTGCGAGGCGAACAATATCGTGCATCCACGTTACACGTGACGAGCTTGTACTCTCTCTCTATTCCGATACGTGCATGAAATGATGCTTAAAGAACCGTTGTTTTTGAAAAATATCGCACAGCTCGCAATAAACAAATAAAATTAAATAATATCGGTAACATAATATCGGTAACGTTATAAAAAGTTAATGAAATCGTTTATGTGTTTATTGCTTGCGCGCGTACTTTGAACACAGCGCGGCTGTTTGCTCAGTAAGTTTAATTAGATATAACGATAAGATAATAATCGAGTCGGCATGTCGGAAGATGTGTGTTAATTAACGGGGTATATAAGAGTTGTGAGGGTGAAATATTAGAATAGTTTCAAACTAACGTTTTTTCGATACTAGTTTATCGAAGAGATGTCGAAGCGCGTATATGAGAAGTTTGCGTATTGGCCATAATAATGTTTTACGAGCGTCCATTTACCTAATTTTGCGAATGTACACTTTTAAAGTTCGTGCCTTATTAACGCCAGCCGGAAACTTTCCTCTTACTTTGAGTAGAGGAACACTTGACAAGGCGTCTCTAAGTAAATATTTCCCTTCTGTGAGCTAGATCCGGCAGCCAGGCTCACGTAAGTAATTACACTGGCAGAAGTCAGTTTCTTCTTTTAATCCCAACATCGACACATATAACGTAGCCCCGTATAACAGATTCCGGCAAAAATATATAGAAAATATCTAGGTTGGGAGGGAATAAATCGAGATATTCGTTCGGGTGACAAGTTTTTCAAGTCAAATTCAGACCGTTAAGAGATTAAAACGTCATTCAGCCGGTCGTTTCTTGTCTCTGTTCACCATTCGCAAGTTGGCTTTGTTAGTACGAAAATTATTTGTCGGAGTTATACAAGACGAAATAATTGTTCTGTCAATCAAGCGAGAATCAGTTCCGAAATTACGGTTGAATTGTATGCGTGAGTTTAAACAGTATACAAAAATCTACATTCATATATTTATCATTTATAATCAAGCTGTCGTATCGCTGTGTAGTATCGCGCATTATTATATTTCAGCCCACTGAAAATAACGCCCGCTAAACAAGGATGGACCGCATCGATTATGAATTGTCCTCGTTTGTTTTCGACGATTATCCTGTGCGATATCTTTTGTAATGATGATTAAAACACGCGATAATTAATTTACTTGTAATCAATGTAATTTGCTAAACGTGCATTTTCTCTTCAACT
Organism: Wasmannia auropunctata; assembly: GCF_000956235.1. Lineage (NCBI taxonomy): Eukaryota > Metazoa > Arthropoda > Insecta > Hymenoptera > Formicidae > Wasmannia > Wasmannia auropunctata. Next base: position 1,905,410 of record NW_012026795.1, on the reverse strand, counting down.
CGATACTCGAGATAATGATAATCGACTAATGGATCGCTACGCGAAAGCGTGAAGTTTATTTGGATAAATGATTTATGTTGTTCCTCTCTCTCTCTCTCACGCGCATGGCGGTGCTGCTGATCACGTCGGAAGTGACACCGCACGACACTAATGTCATCACTAATTTTCGAAGTGTCCAATCATTTCTGCGTCGCTCTCGTTTCCTCCGGCAGGGAAGTATATATACACGGTTTAACTTCGTTATCATCCTCCAACATTGAGGAAGGCGGGCTCACAGGACTCTGAATCAAGCGGGCGGAAGATCAAATTTCGCGGAATGCACCTCACAAGGTGATCCACGACAAGTTGGCCGTCGATTGGTATAAGTCGGATCCAATTTTCGTCCTTTCCTCAAGACGACGCGCATTGTGTCCCTCGTCGTAGTTACTATGACAACGAGGACCGTCAAGGGAGAGAAGAGGGCTAAGGTTTTCTCTCTCCCCGGCTGTATTCAGCGGCCTACTCAAGAATATTTTCCGCTGAAATAAGTAGAACGCCTTGTTCATCTCGCAACGTCGCTTAGGTAAATACGTCCGGCGAGAGAAATAGCGTCGTTTCGCCTGTCGATAACGAGACCTAGAGTCGCACGATGGCGGGAAGCAACGACGAGGAAATAATCGAATAGGAGAACTAGGTGGCTTGATTTTCTTACCTTCTTGCGCGACAGAAAAAGCGCGTCGGCGGTAACATCTACATTTCTTGATTAAAACAACAGTTACGTTTCATTAACGCACAGGTTGATCTTAACTTATAATTTTTAATCTCTTTTTAATCGTGATTCGAGGAAACGAGGAATTGTTAAGCGAAAGTCAATATTACGTAACGTCGCGATAAAATCGCGCATCGAAATAATAGATGGGTATATATACATACAATAGAGATAAAATGCATTGATGTCCCAGTAATGCTGATTGTTACTGATATTGTCCCATATATTAGCATACCACAACATTATGTTGAGCGTATCATATTCTACACAACAATCATGCCCCAAAATACATTGCTCACCACTTTTGCGCAGCACTTCCGATTACTGATTAAATCGTTTAGGATAATGTCATGATTCCTCTAAAGTCTAAATTAATCAAGTGAAATCGATACTCTCTGATCTTAGGAGGATCGTTAAAGCTCGCTCGTCTTTAATGCCTCGATAGACTGGATGAGGTCGAATCGAGGGTGAAGATCGAACGAACAAGATTGTAGCTAAATGAGCTTGAATGTGCATGACAGCGAGAGAATAGCGCGCGAGAAGGCTAGTGAGACGAGGAAAGATCTAGGAGAGGAGGAAGAGAAACACATAGAGAAAGTACCTTTGAACTCAGTTGTTGCGAGACCGAGAAGGATGTTAGTGTGACATGTTTCTCATCCAATCCGATCAGTCTCTCTCTCTCTCTCTATATATATATATATATATATATGTGTAGAGAGAGAAAGGGAGAGAGAGAGAGAGAGGGTGGAAAAGACACAAAGAGGAAGAGACAAAATGTGATGAGTTAGAAAAAGGGTTGAAAACTAAAAGAGAAAAAGACATTTTAGAAGTAAAGAAAAAAAAGATATATATATATCTTTTTTCTTTAATATTCTATATATATATATATATATATATATATATATACCTATATCTTTTTTTTTTGCTTTTAAAATGTCTTTTTCTCTTTTAGTTTTCGGTCCTTCTTCTAACTGATCACACTTTGTCTCTTCCTCTTGTGTCTTTTCCACTCTCGCGAACCGATTTCAACGGACTTCTCCAGAGAAGTTGTGGAGAGGCGAAAATAGAAGATGTAGAATGAGAGAGAAAGATGGAAACTTGAAAGAGGGAGGGAGAGAGAGAGATAGAGAGACATATAGAAGGGCGATTTTCGGGGGTGCCTGTTGCTATGGCGACCATCCGGGACTAAACGCTGGGCGATAGGATATCCGGCCATGGTTCGCGATACTGTTATACAGAACGTATGTATATCATGTGGAAAATCAAATTCGACCATCTTGCATGCGGCGAAGAACCTGGAAACCGTCTCTTCCTCTCTCTCTCTTTCTCGCGCTCTCGCTCTCTCGTTCACTCATGATTATTGTGACATTTCGCAAAATTGTCGACTATCTTGCTTGTTGCTAGAGATAAAATGATACTACTATTATAATATCCGATATAGGTCAAAGTATATGGGGAAAGAGGTCTTTTTTCTTGTAACTACACTTGACTGTGGCCAAATGTGCTAAGCAAACAATAATTGCGATATAATAACGAATGAAAGACTTGTTTTAAGAACAATGCAACGTGCAGAAAGCAACGTGATAGATTTTGTAAGAAACCAAGAACAAATAGAACAATACGAAGGAGAATCAATCGAGGAAGACAGCTCTGCCGTCAGATCTATGTTCTCGAGAGTTACAATGCAAATAACTTGAGATCTCCAATAGAATCTTCCATCGGTATACCTTTCACAACTAATTACCATATTTAGGAAAGGAAACTTGCCATTCTCGTACGAGACTTACCACGAGAATTTGTGTAGCTCTGGCCATAGAAATTAAAGTTATTTGCATTAGTTTCCTTTCAAAACTTCTAAATGGATTTATTTTTACTTTTACTAAACAAAAATTATATTAGAAATAACGAAATAATGCCAATGCGAGCCGACACGGATGTTGGTGTGTATAATAATTTTTATTGTTACAATATCCAACCCCACACAAATTGCTCTCCGCAATTTTTGTCGATCTTAAAACACAGTTCTTACATGAAGTCAAAATGCACGGTATTAATTTCTTCCAATTTAAATTATTTATTTTAAATTATATTATGCACATACATTTTCTTTTCTGTCGTTTATTAAAATTTTATAAAAACCATTTCAAAAATAGGCATTTCTCGTTACGTTAATATATTTAATATATTTAATATAATTAAATTTTAGAAATTGTCAAATCTTTACTATTACGAATAATTGCAGATTATAGGCAGACAACTAAGTGAATCTATTGTTTTGTTTCTGTAACTGTTTAAAAATATTTTCGATAATTGAAGCTATATAATATTATACATTGTACTATAATATTTTGAATAATACTTAACGTAAAATGCAATATAGAGAGAAATGCTACTAAAATAATATAAAATTTAAAAAATATATAATACAGAAATTTTCTGGGTTAATTAAAAAGAATGGAATTTATTGAAATTTAATGAAATTATAAATTGGAATATTTCGAAATAAACGTAATCTTCGTTCACGTGTTCGCCAAATTTACTAATATGCCAAATCAGCTTATTTTAGCTCCATTTTAAATGGCTTTGCACATTCATGATAACGGCTCATAATTCTTTACCATGATATTTCGAATTTATGTATGTCGAGTCGCGGACTACCTGCAATCGTCTAAATCCCCTTGATTTAAGCGATTACCTGTTCGGCTTACGCGTATTTCTCCACGACATCGAATTCGTATGTCGCTCGTTGGCTTGGCCTTCGCACGTACACCACCGTATTCACGTCGGAATTATGGCTCGTATCCAAATGCACTCGGTGGTCCAAATGCCATCCCCGTGTACCCATCGTACCGGCTGGTCGGCGTTTGGTATTAGCGATGACACTTGTGGCGCGGTTTAATCCGCCAAAGATCATTCTGCGTATATAAAAGTCGTGCCGCGCGATGGGAGACGAATAGGATAATAAATTTTCTTGTTTCTGACAAGACATAAGTATCATCTTAACGTAATTAAGTTCTCTTTCTCTCTCAACGGCTAAGTAGGCAATTTCTCTTTGCCATACTCGAACAATATTCCAAAGAGCGGAGATCAATTTACATTAATGAAGTGTAACAGAACTTTATCGATGTTGTTGAGAGGCTGAAGTATTCCTTCGGCCAGCTTAATGTCTTTTGCATTTCAATTTAACAGACTTGAAGGATTATTAATGATACATTATTAAATAAATAATTAGAATAATATTGTAGATCTTTAAAAGGATGTAAAATGTAATTTAAAAATAGACGTAATACGTAAAGAAATTTTTTGTATAATTTTTATATTTTTTCCATTATTATAAAATATACGTATCGCATATTGTTGTTGCTTGTAGTATAAAAAAAGTATGTAATTTAGACGAAAATATAGTTTTACTTGAGAATAAGAATAAAATAGAATTTTGTGTCAATAAATCATTATGTTGACGAATGAAAAATATATAGCGCCTTGAATTTTTGACATTCGGAGGCTGATGCTAATCGGAAGCGGGACTAGAATCCGAAATGAGAATGCGGCGAGTGCGGCCGAGAATATGCCTCACACGTGTGACCTGCTTGTAAATGCAAAGTTCACGAGGGAGGATGTGGATATTGAACACGTGACACCTCCGATATAAAATATCATCCGCCATAAAAGATTTTTGATTCCCAAAGGCGAGACTAAAGTTTCAATGCGGAAATGCGTGCAACATCCCGACGTTATCGTGGAACAGACAAGCGAATAATGCCGGATATTTGCCGGTAGACATCGTTTTCTCTCGAATTGATTTTTCGTCCGATCCAGAAAAATCCAATATATCACTATTCCTAACGAAGAAACTTTATATCGTTTATTCTTTTTAACTTTAAAAAATTTATACCGGAAAACAAGAAGATGACGATTTGATACCAACTCTTTATTCAACAATGTTCAGTACTTCAAGGTTTTCTATTTCGTCCGATTATTATAGACATTCGAGCTGTTTTTATTGCACATCGAGTGAATTTTATATAATTTCGGTTTTATCATATATGCTGTGCGCTAGATGCGTATCATTTCGGTATCGTTATATCAATTTCAATTTGTTTAATCCAGTTTATTTTTTTAAATAATTAATCAATATATATAATATTATTTTAATAATTATTCAAGCTATTTTTTTGCAAAATACACACGTATAAGTCAACTACACAATTACATTGTGAAATATTTTCATGTTTCAACTCTTGTTTCGGCATCCTAATCTTGCAATAATCTTAATAAGAATCTGCATAACTTCTGTTTTATGACTTATTTTATCAATAACAGTATTCATAAATATTCAATGTACGTTCACATTCGACGTAAAATGATCTATCGAAGTGTCGATATTTGGTCAACAAGCACTGCGTATTGCGGACCTCGATAGAAAGCTGATTGGCCTGTAACGACCCTTACTTTTGAACTGACACATTTTGTGTATCGACATGTATCAGTGTGAAAACGCTCTATACAACTTTTTTAAATTGACATAAATTTAACTTAGTAATCTCTATCTCTTCTATTTAACATGAGGGAAACTACTTAAAGATATAAGTATTCAGAACGCGCTTTTATCAATAAATGCTTTAATCTCTGGAATTCTATGGTATATATAGACTAAACTGTAGTGTGTTAGCGCTCTAACATTATTGTTAAGGCGTTCTGATTACGGATCATAGATATTTGACAATAGAGTTTAATTGTAGATGTAGATATTCCTTGCTTTGAAATCTTTTTTTAGACAATTTATTGATATCGGTTTTGATGGCAAAGATTTCGGTCTCGCATTATCTCGTCTTCGAAAGATATTGTCTTGCCGACAGGCAAGATACATTCGCTCGGGTATATCGGTCTATCCTAATTTCCCCCGAGTTTCTGCGAGTAATTAAGCTTCTAAGCCACTCCCTCGAACGCTGACAATCAAAACCGTCGAATGGGTCGATGTTATTCTACGGGATTAAAGTTTAGCGATGTCAACCGTTAACTACGTTAAGTATTAGCTTTTGTTCTGCCGCGCGACGGTTCGCGCGTGCATTCGGTTTGTGGTTACACCGACGGAACAAAGCCACGACTACGCCCTCTCCCCTCCCTCCCTCCCCTCGCACTAAAGTAACCAACTCATGTGTGGAGAGGTCAAGGGATACCATGTATTGTTTATGACGCGTTGTTAGCGCGGTGTATCCGCGGGTGCTGCGTCCCCGGCTTCTTGCATATTTTATGAAGCGTCTCGTTCCCCTAACGACAACGTGCTAACGAGATGCTAATAAAATATTAGTCGCCCACTCGATGCCTCGTTTACAGGGCGGCGCTCTGATCGATTGATGGTGGCTTTATGGGGAGAGGGTATCAATAAGCGATGTATCGGTGCGCCGAGCACTTGTTACTATTGTATCGCCACGTTATATTTTCATCGGATCAGCGTATCCGCCCGAAAAACAATTCCGCGAAAACGCCCGTAAAACAAATGGCACGTAATTAAAAATAAAATCCGCGGCTCACGGCTTATATTTTTACGTAATTATTTTTACTGGATGGATGGCTCGAAGGTTGCGTCAAGAATAGGGGATCCTGTAGCCTCGCTCGAAAATCGATAATTGTTAATGCGCGCAGGTGTTTACTCGAATGACGTTAGTCCGGCACTTTAATTATAATCAACGTACGCCTCGGAGTTTTAAATAATGCGAATTTAATGTAGTACATTATGATTTTACCGATACGGTTTCGTTTACATATATTAAACATGCCGCAAAATAGAAAATGCGAAAGAGACAAATTTAATGAAATCTTCTCAATGCAACAAATTAATTCATTTCATCATGTTCTGAGTGTAATTACCAATTTTTGGAAACGTGTTCCGAAAAAATTGAGAGCATTATTAGAAACAAATACTTTTGAGATAAAACACTTGTGTTTACACACGTCTAGCATTGATATCAATTATTTCAATAATAAATGAAAATCGATCAATATATAAATAATACAAAGATAAACAAAATATATATAAATAATACAAAGATATATAAATAATACAAAGATAAACAAAATATATATAAATAATACAAAGATATATAAATAATACAAAGATAAACAAAATATATATAAATAATACAAAGATATATAAATAATACAAAGATAACAAAAGATAAACGAGAGCCAAATTTGATCAAAGGATTTTAGTGCTAATAATATTAGGCACTGTTTAAATCTATATACATTTTTCAATTCATTCAAATTACTTAGCGATTATTTGTCGGTTTTGAAACACAATTATCAACTGGAGTAAGATTAAAATAATATCACAAATTAAATTGCTAATCAAATTATAAATTCACGCAAGAAATATTATTAGTCGCATTAAGATCTCCTTTGATCAAATTTGCGCTTTTTATTTATTTTGATTATTTGAACCTACACAACTGTTTGTCATAATATTTGTTATGCAAAAAAAGTTCGATATCGAATGCAGCACAAAATGTCACGTTCAAATGGCATTTTGCATTTTTTTGACGCCTATCTATGCGTTATGAGAAGCATACATCACGATACTGCGTTTTCCATAAATTTCTCAACGCACACAGAAATTGTAGTGTCATCGCGACGATGTATTTCACGATAAAGTGAAACGGTAAACCCATTAATTTCGAGGGCACCTGAAGTGCCTGACCGATGTTGGAAGTTGCGTAGCTATCTTATCGCGTATGGCCTTCACTGTTACCAGTACTGGTACCAGATATTTGCAATTTAAACGCCTGTGGCGTCGGTACTCATTTTTTGGATTTTTCACGGGTTGAAGGTAGCAATATTTCATATTTTACAAAATGCGGATTTTTGGGCGTTGTCGAGTATTTCATCAGTATTAAATCTCAAAGCGCGTTTCTCTGAGAATCCCTCGGGCATATAAACAAGGTGAAAAAGCGCGGATAACCTTTCAGGTCTGTGTGACTGCCTCGTGGAAAACTTGCCTTGAGTTGCACCTGTGCATTCTGGCGGTTGAAGTATGTTTGAAACCTTTTAAAATATTTTTCCGAATGTTTCCGGATGTCTGTTACAGTAGCTTCACAGGGCATTCGCGTTATTTCTGCAGCTTGTGATATTTTTGAAAAATTATAAGTTGGCTAAAAGTTATTTCAATTTATATGACTAAAAGAAGAAACTAAAAGAGAAAATAACATTCAAAGTATTATCGCTATACCTATATATACATAAACGAAATCCATAGAATTTTGAATTTCTATTGTGCTGCCAATAATAAATGATAAGTTTCAATAATCTTTTATTGAACAATTATTTATTTTTAATACATGGTAACGTAAAGCGTTGTCAAGTATTATAAAATATAAAGTATCAGAACACGTGTGTACACATATACATCTTCGATGTTAAAGAAAGATATGCGGAATAGCGCGCGGAATATTTATCGTACTATATTTTTCCCAATGTGTCACCACTGTTACCAGCAGTTTGCCGGACAAGAAACTTTGCGCAAGAAGTTTCGCTGAAAGTCAAGAACGGGGATGTCATGTAACATGGTACGTTATATGACATAAACGTACACATTAAATGACAAGGAATTTATTTTATCGGACTGCTTTATCGCACGTTATTAATTTACGCCGTGATTCCAGAAAAATATTCCGTTTCTTTCCAATTCTATTCCGTTTAATTATGTTTACTTGAATTTCTTATTCACTAATCAATTTATGATTTCCTTTCACGCGATATGGTCAACTATTTTTCTGTATGTTATTCAGTACTAGTCCTTCTGTTATATTTGTTTTACGATTTTTCTTCTGCCCGAAAATAATCGGTGTAGCGTGCGTAGCACTTAAACGATCAACGGATTGGATTCGCAAATCTAGTTGCCCAACGACTACCGAAATTCTGAAAATATCCGTCAACGTGTACTGCGGGCATGCATCGAGAACTACCTCGTAAAACCCAGGTCCTCCTCACGGCGTAAAACGAACAACTAAATTCGCTGTGCGTCCCCATAACGTTCCGTGTAATTCGATTTACAATTTTGCCTCGGACCGTGTGCATTAGCGCGAATACATCCTTCCAGCGCGAGATTGCCGTGGGGACGAAACTCATCCATTCAACTCGCATTTCGCTCGGTATCTCGAAAAGCGTCGAGCCCTTGGAGAACCCTCGACACATTTCCCGCGCAAGTTTGACGATTTCGCGTCCGGGGCGATCGAAGAAATACGTATCTCTCGAGTTTATTCCGGAGCAGCAACTGGTTTTTGTTGTAAGCGGATTCCATTTGTCCCGGGGAATAGGTCCGCGGAGTGGATCCGTATCCAGGCGCTGTTGTACATATTATCGATTATTCTCGAGACTCATTCACGAGCTCTTACGTGTTGTTTGGACTTCTAAAGCTCCGCTAGTCGTATACGTTTCCCATTGTCTTTGCGTTGGCGCGTATTACCGCCTATACAGGCGGTGAATAATCAGTAAAACTCGCTTATCGAGTTCGCTCTCTTCTGTTTCGTTTTCTTTGTCGCTGGCGGCGATTCTCAATCTTTGTTAGAAAAATTATACAACAACATCTCGATTTATCAGAGGAGCTCAACTCACGTCCGCTCGAATGTGCCGTCCATTCATTTGGACGCAATGTTTTGGTTAGCGTATATCCTCCGGTAATTTAGGTTAATAAATCAGTAGCCAGTGTAGACGAGCATGCACCCGGAAACATGTGGATACGTAAATGGATTTGCGGGAATTCGTCCGATCGATGAGTTAACTCTCTCGGACCGAGAGTGTATCCTTACATCTTCCTCCTATTGCAAGGACGATATTAACATCCCAATCACCATTTCCATTATCGTGAAACGAGATTCGCTATTTGCCCCCGCATCTTCCGTCCTTCAATTATCCACTCGTCATTTTTGTATACGTCATTTATTAGATTTGATAGAAATTGTATCAAGTATAATTTATATTTGTCATTTATATTGATATAGTTCGTAATCGGTTTATAGTTTTGTGGCGAGCTTCGTTAGATTCTTTCTAAGATGATCAACTAGCGTCTTGAAGACGAAACAAAAGAAATGTCATATCAAAGATGTTTTATATTCAAATATGTACAAAGTAATTGTTTTAGGTAATACAATACTTACAAACATTTATGATATACAATAGTATTAATCATTCTAATCTCAGTGTCATTTATTTTAACGATGGATATTTTGATTTATCGAGATTACGCATTGAATGCTATTAAATGTACGCTTTATCGCTGACGCAGAATCATGCAAACATAATTGCCTGTCAATTTTTCTTTTTTATTCGAAATAATAATTCCAGTAATTCTGTTTGCTATATTACACATGTATATTTGTGTTGCTCTATAATTCCAATGCAACAAACAACTTTGAAATGTACATATCGTAATAACAATTACTGTCGAGAAAATTATGATAATGTTGACATAATTGCGGGTTACATAGGATGCTGATCTCATGTATATTGCGCAATCAATCCCATGATGCGCCCTAAATTTCTAATGGCGGTGAAAACCGATCCAATTAAATAGAATTTCATCAATCGATTTAATAACATTAATCCATTTTGCGGTAACACATTGCTTTTGTTCTCACATTTTTTCCTCGATTTTGTGCTGATGCGGCTGCTGTTATATCATAGAAATATTTGCGTCGTTAGATTTTTCAATTTGGTGTTTGTTATGAACGGTTTATGAACGGACATTTAAAAGTTTAATTGTTTATGTGAAGTAACTATTTTTATAAAATGTATACGTATTACGGTTTCAGAATAGTTTCAGCATTATTTGCAAAATTTGACAACAATGATAGCAATATGAAAAAAATTTCCCATGGAAATATAAATACGATTTGGCCATAAAACAAATATCCTTTACACAGAAAATTTGAATATCCATTCGGAGATATATCGCATTTCCTGGCGGCGCTCTAAGGAAATGCTATCGAAATACATTTCTCTGGAGTATTTGAGATAAAACTTTTCTGATACACATAGCAATTAGTAAATGAGAATCGCTAAAAAGTGCATCGTTAGATGTGCGAGTAGTCTTTCTTTGGCTCATTGTTTCTCGACCGCGTAACACTATAGTATAAACGTTCCAGGCCATTTAAGCTGGGAAACTTTGCGCTTCCTCTAAATTAGTAACGATCTCTAATGATGCGCGAAATTCAGCGTAACGCTGACGCGCGATGGTGTTCGCCGGCTCGAAAAGCGGATCAACTTGTAATTGTATTCCTTCGTTAATTTATTAACTATAATCGTTGCATCACAAGTTTCTCGCGTACGTTTGAACGTTGCGTTTCTCAGCAACTGTAATAATTTCGCGTATCTACGTATCGAGTATCGACTATCACGTAGCCATTCCTATCGTACTTTGCGATTAAAAGTTCCGCTTTCTTCCACTGCGGCTAAGATGTAATAACGAGGAAGATCAGGGCTTCCTCGATTCGCTTTTCCTATAGCCGGGCAACAAAGGCAAAGCAAACAATATTGTCTAAGTTGCAGTCATGTGTATTGTACACGAGGCTGGGAGTAATAAGCGGATATAAGTTTGCAAGCAGCGGCACAAAGCGATACCGTATCTTCTGTCTGCAATATCAGCCGGAGGTAACAAAAGCGGGAAAAGCCAGAATATACAACAAACGTAGAGTAATGCGACGAACAATTTCCATCGATAAGATAGCAATTTCATGTTTTCCTTTTTAAGGATTCATTGCACACATTTTTGGTTACGAAACCGCTGATATTAGCAGTAAAGTCAATAATTTCGCTATTGTTTAAAATGAAAGTAAAATTTAAAAATTACATTCCTCGCCTCGAAAAGCGTATGCTTTTCTTTGAAGCGGACGAATAGAAACGCTATCCAGAAACGCTCAATTTTGTCAACGTAATTGCTTGCACGCACTAAATTCTACGAACAATATGAATTACAATGACCAAGTTATAGTCTAGCGTTCTATATTCGTAGTCACATGGTGCAATATGCACCCGCAAACTCGGCGAGGCAAGTATGAGTTTCCTGGATACAAGCTGCAAGTGGTTCCATATCCTCCACTGTTACGTAATATTAGACGAGTGTAACAGAAGTAATAGAAGTTACCAGCCATAGCAATATGTAATGTATGTTGCAATATGCAGGCGTGTAATCGAGACAGAGAAATGAAGCTCTCCAATTTCTTAATAAACCAGTGTTCCATTATTATCTAAATTTTTTAGTAAATTTCACGCGATTTCTGATTTCAAGTATATCTTCGAGAAACACGTTTTATTAAAATACTCAATACACATTTTTGTGCAATGTAATATAGTATAATAGCAATATGCAAAGTCCGGATCTCGATGCTGTTTTCCCCATTCTAAGCTGCGTGCCGTGACAGTGCTACAAAAAGTAATCTTTAGCCGTTTATCTTTTAAAACGGCGTTTATCTATTAAAATAGCGTTATAATATATATAGGTATAAGATTATGTTACGCTAGATTGCTGCACCAGATTAAAGTGGGAAAAACGGCACAAAAATTAGAACTCCGGTAATATATATGTTATACTTTTATTATAGTATCTTTATTGAATTATGAAAAAAAAGACATCTGTTATACTCGTAATTTTACCACGCACGTAAATTTGCAAGAAATTATGCAATCACAGAAACCCTGTTTATACTTCAAACTATATTTCCTTACAGAATAACAAGTGGTTACCAAGTATACTCTCTTATTTAATATTAATCGAAGGTATACGTTATGCAACAACTTCTATTCGCGACGTAGACGAAAAATTTTAGAAGATATTTGGAGAAATTGAATTTTTATCATTAATCGCATTGGTCGCAACGCGGATTCGTATATGCTTTCTGAAAATAAACTGACAGGATAATAGCGACGTTGCTTGAAATTGCACGGTGTCGCGAAGAAAAACTAGTTATTCGCGACAAACATGTTTGCTGTTTAAATTCAGCTTTCCCCCGGGAACAAACACATAGGGGGTATGCCGGCTCGCGTTTCTCCCGTGCAATGTTGTGGAAGATAAAAGAAACGATGCGACGCGCGCGTGCCTGTAAAACTAGCGGCGTAAAGCAACGCTAATTGACCCCCGCACGAAATTAAGTCTTTAGTATCATATAGTAGCCATGATAATCTTCTACTTGCGAGCGATTTAATCTTCTTGGTGCAAGTCTCTCTCTCTCTCTCTTTTTCTATCTTTCTCTGTTTATCTCCTTCTCTCCTTCGTTGAATAACAATTCCGAAAATTAGAGCAGTGATCGTAATATGTACGTTTACCTCGAGTTACTCCAACAATAACTGCACAGCAGTCGTACTCCGTCTTATGTAATATATCGGGTGGGGATAACAAAGCGGGCAACACACAGTATCGGGTGCACTCCGTCTGTGATATGTAAGCACAAAGGAGAAGGAGTCCATGAGTATTCGGGCATTCTATCCGCTATAATGTCACCAGCAGAGGAGATGTCTGTGCGCGCTGTGCACATACGCGCCGCACGAGCCTTTAAACGAAGACAATCACGCGGTTGAAATCCAAATACCACTAACTTGCTTGGTTTATTTGACTTTAGGTAGGGACCTTTATCGAACGGTGAATCCATAAGGATTTGATCGATCTTGACGAACCTTCAGCGACAAAGCTCGGACCACGGTCAATAGGGATCGCATTAGGCAAATTGAACGTGATTCCGGCGGACTCCGTCTCCACAGTCGGAAACTGATTCATACGTGGTGGTCAGTAGGACCAACCACTGTTTGACTCGTTATTCACGAGTTAATGTAAGGAAAGTGACTACTATATTTTGTGAAATACTTTTTTAAAGAGAAGTTACGCGAATATAATTTCGAGAAAAGTCTACGGTTTTCACTGTTGTACGCATCATCGATTTAAAAAAATTACCACCAAAAAATGTTCTTACGAATGAAATTTTTTTTTCTGCTTCAAGTATGACGGCGTTGTAATGTATAGTTATGCAGATCGGGAGCAAACTTGGGAGCACGCGCGTTTCTTTCAAGTGGGATGCACTTAAACTTTCGCTCCGCTCTCACCGATCTCGTAAAATTCCAACTGCACCGTCGGTGCTTGTATTACTTTCGCAAGATATGCACCGCGAAGATAGGTGTAGCGATACTGCAGAAAGAAAGACTGAAGGGCGCAGCGAATCGTGATTCAAAGAATTCTTAAGCAGCTCGCCGATACGATACGTTTCCATGTCATGGATTTTCTCTGTCTACGTATGCACAAATGAAGGCCGTTACGTTGAACGGAAATGTAATCGATATTTGTTGCATGCGGAATAGGCAGAAACGGGATGGAAATTGCGAGACATGTGACTATCGGTAGAAAATTTTATAACTCGTATAATTTTTATACAATTACAATTTTGCTAACGATTAGTATTTCGCGTTTGATTTTAATGATTCTTGAATTTGTTCTTATATATATGTATATATGTTTGGGACAATATTGTAAATATAACAATTTATCTAGCTCAGTAATAATTTGCTCTGCAGTGGAGTAAATTGTTTACCTACTGTCAGAAATTTTCAATTTTCAATGTTAAAAAACGTTAATACAAATTAGAAAAAAATTGACTATCTAGTTAAAAATGTATTTGAACCAAAATATAGGTATTCATTGATTTGAAATGAATGCATTAGTTCAGAAAAGAATAATAATATAAAAAATTGTAACAACCAGCTCCGATTTTTCCTATATGGAGAAAATTTTATAAATATTCAATTTGTTTTGATGTTACATGCAGTACCGATGAATAAATTTATATTTATTCATTGACGCTGTATGCGAGATAAAGTTAAGTCAAGTACACGCAAACAGTGGGACAGGATGAGAAAGAAAGTCGAGTTAGACTCTATCTATCGATTCTTCGATCCAGTCGAGCGCTGGCGCGATTTCACGGAATGACATAAAAATCCTTCGTTCGTTTTCTTCCCGTGAAACGTGTACTCTAAAGCTTTTCTCTTAACGAGATTTCGATTCCCGCCAATCTCCTCTAACCTTGCAATAGGGACGGCTCGTGGTGATCGACTCTCTATAAGAAGGCTTTAGCCAACTTTCCACAGTTGTCACAAACCGTATGAGTCCATTGACAAACGTACAATGTGTTATGAGAGTTATACATTTTTAAAGGCAATCGTTTTTCTGCTCTACTTATTTTCTTTACGTGAAAGTTTTATATTACTTATCGAGAGAGGGAAAAGCAATTAGATTCCGGACAACGTATCTACGGAAAATTTATTGTATATATATTGTATATATGTATTTCTCCATTTGCAATAAACTGCGGATAATAGAAATTATTTTTAATTTATATTGAAGACTTATTTTGATTAAGAAACATATAGTAAAAATCTGTAGAACAAATTTAACTCGAAAGTAATCGAAAAATCTCACTGCGGATTTAAGAAAATATCGCATTAACAGTAGAAGAGGTTCAGTCGACGATAAATACTGCTAAAATCATATCACTTACGATGTTCAAGGAGCGGACAATTTTATTTCAGCTCGAAGTCACTTTAATTGCGACATAATCAATACTGCTTTTTAAAAATCTAGCTAAAACTTCGCTCATATTGTTCGTTAAAGCCCAATAAAAAGAAAGTTAAAAGAATAGTTGCATTGTTGTTTTACACACTCGTAGAGAAACGATCTTTTGCGGTCATTTACGAATCCTTTAATTCCTGTTAACAGCTGTCACCGCAATTTTGCAGTTTTGTTCGACTTTAAAATGATTCTCTATTATTGCTGGACTTTTTATTTGTTTAATAGTAAAGCGGGGCACACGCGAAAACAAAAATAGTCCAATAACACACCAAAAAAATATCCAGCCCGCAAAATGGGAAGGTATTAATCAAATCCCCTATGTATCCTGTAACTTTGTGACTATTCCTAATCCAAGAACCTTTGATATTTGTGTCATTTTTCTGACGCTGTAAATATCAACGACGATTTAGTCGTTGCTTACATTTTTCTTTCTTTTCCTTCTTACGCGCTTCGGCAACCACCGTCGAAATGTCTACGATAAATGTCAGATGTGAGCATAACTCTGGAGGATAGTCGGAATCTCCACTAGTTCATTAAATATAAATCCCGATGGATCGCCGCAGTCGGCTGCAGTCTCCTCATGAATTTATGGCACGTGTCTCTTTATTTACTTCATTGCTGCCTCGTCTAATCGTAGTACAGGATATCCGTATAAATTAATCGTGCAGTAAATTTTTAAAAAATCTATTTATCGTCGCAATCGTTTTCTATTATACAATCTTCATAAGAAAGTTATAAGACATTCAATTGAAACGTATCCGAGTACTCCAATTAGAGCTTGAATTTTTTTTTAATACCAAAATCCAGAATCCTGATTCTGATAATATAGAAATTTACAGTTTGATAATTATATACATTTTTCTTCATAGAGATTTATCTAAAATAATAGAAAATATGTTGAATATTATTTATAATATGTTGAATATTACTCATTCGATCGCAATAAGCTTCTGTAACGGATGTGACTCGGGTGCAAACGAACCGACAGGTGGAATTACATGAGAAAGGCTGACGCGTTTATCGATACTTCTTTCGACCAACTTATTCGCCGATTCGATGCTACGATAGTGCGATATAGATAATCGATTCCGCGACTTGGTGAGCTTCGCCGTTTCTTCGATTTATCGTACATGTCGTTCAAAATGACAAACGATATCGGCCGCGCTTCTCTCGAGACTGCATGGGAGAAGATCCTACCCTTTGTTATACCTACCCGTTACTCTCTTTCTTGTATTGTGTTTCCTTTTCGTTCATCACGATTTTGAGAGCTTGGTCACTCTCTCGTTTCGTCTTTTCTCTTTTTCCCTTCTCTCTATGCATTTACTGCATATGCAACAGCGATTTAAGAATTAAGATCGAAAGTTTTAACATTAATGAAAATATCTTGAAATATTTGCTTTAAGCCACATACAAATTTTATATCTTTTGATAAATTCGTAGAATCCATTTTGGCAATTATTATCGATATTCGCGCAACGTACCGTGCGTATTTAAATAAACGGCCATTTAAATATCGCCTTGACCTAATCTCCGGTTTTCAGAAAAGCATATTATTCGTAATAAATATGGATCGTTTCTCAAAATACCCTCGCGCAACGGCGCAGACTATTTCCGGATTCAACGTGAAAAATGTCTCTCGGCGGGAGGCGAAATGTCCGGTATACGTACGGGCGCCGATTCACCTATTATTCGTGGGATTTGACATACGCGTAACGACGCGATACGCGCATATGTACACGAGAAAATCGTCGCTGGCAATGTGCGTTGACGCGTGCGTATAGATATCCGGGATCAACGGTGAAATATATCGCGCGGAAATTTGATCCTCGATAAACTCCCCATGTTTGTACTTTGTTGTCTCAAAACTGAGAGGGAGGGAGGGGTGGAAGGGGGGGGTGACAGATCCATGCAAAAATCTTGTTGTTAAATAACCAATACTTTTTACGACGATAAAGAAGCGCTCTCGTCTCGAAGAGTAGAAGCGCAACGGAAATTAATTTAACTTTCTCTTATTTAGGAAAGTCAAAGGCAACGGATAAAGTCACAAAAGTTGGGTCGCTCGTTTTAGCTTTTAAGTTCCACAGAAACGTCACAAGTCACACATCCTGTTTACCCTCCACTCGAGATTCTCTGTGTGCTCTAGGAGGTGATGTATTCTACGTGCAACGGTAGTCGTTGATGGCAGAAGCGACCGCAGGAGAATCAACGGCGCACAAAGCGCAGGGGTTATAACTTATTAGTTATAGTCCTAGCCAGCTGTGGACTAGCCCGGCAATATGACGAATGTGCTGTAGCGTAAAACATTTCTACACGAATGTAAATACATAGTACTCGCCACATTGGATCACCACACTTCTGCTAACTAAGAAAGGCCAGTCTGTTTTATGATGAGAAATCAGCAGTTACAAAATTATATAAATTTAAAAAAATGAACATTGAAAAAATTTTGTTGAATTAAGCTTCAGAATAGAAACATATGTAATGTAAAGAATCCCATTTTAATTCGCGACTTTGTTTTACCGAAAATTTAATATAAGGCTCAACTGTCAGAATACTTATTGATAAAATTAAGAAATTTATAATAAGTATTAAATATTCGTAATTTTTTTTAAAAAAGAAATGGATTCTAAATTTACGATATAATTTAGTTAGAAGGATCAGTTGGAATAAGTTTTTCGTTTAATCTCATTTTCGTGTAATCCAGAAAATTCATAGAAAATGTATGGATTACCGATCGCACATTCCCTTCAAACACCCATTTTTGAAGTGGCTTCCATTCCGTACTAGTAGCTCCATGACGTCTTGATATTAGGGTGTTTCAGCGAATCGCGAGTCGGCCGTAATTTGTCTCCTCGTAGCTCGTTAGTTACAGTCGCGCATATCGCGACGCGCTCTTTGCATCATGGAAGTGAACAAAGAAGAAATGTAGGTCATTTGTAAAACCGTCGATATCCGATACCGCTCCTTTTTTGCGGGCCGAAAAAAAACGATGTGACTTATTTCCTATGTATGATTTTATTTACTCAATGGTCTCTACACCGCCGCCGTCGCGCGCGCCATTCGGCGCAGTTATTTGCAATTGACAGACACGTATCGAATTTTGTGATCCACATATGACAATTGTATGACGGCTTTCTGCATTACAAGGAGTAAATCTATTACGCTAATGTTACATTTATTTAGACAAACGTAATGTTATATTTAATTAGATAAACGCAATGCTAGAAGTTTTATTCTCTTTTTTTTTTAATTCTCTGATCCGTACATTTATTAATTGTAAATGCAATTTATTTTCATCGAACCTCAAGCATATCTCTTAGTATTTAATCGACTGATTTATTAACAATTCCGCGTACTGCGTTTCCAAACAAAAACTTTGCTCTTTGAAAGGATATATTACACACGTGTCCGTGGTATCGTATATGTATAGGTATCTATAGAGGACGCTCTGCGACTGACCCGAATGCCTGAAGCGGTATTTGATTGAACTGAATAATGTAGGACGAAGGGCATTGATTCGCTTCCAGATAGTCGGCTCTCGGTATTCGCAGCGCAGTGCCGTAGCTTCGAAACCCTACGTCGCAGGTTTCCCTTCCCTTCGTATCACGCTCGCATCGTACATCACAACCGGCGCGAGCGAAATTTCATTCACGTACATGAGGCACCGCCGATCGACCACGAACGAGAATCATCCGCGCGACGTTCGGGAGAAACGCAGCGCGTAACGTAATATAATTAGCGGCGCGGTGCACAGTATTCGGCGGCCGAATTATTTCCATAAGGCTTAATTACTTGCCGCGAACTCGCTGCGAATTCCGAGAGTTGCGCGCATACCTTACGCAAAATCCACGCCTGAACGATGATGTTCTTCGACCTGGAATTAACGCGTCGGATCTGCATCCGCGCTTTTTCCGTCGCGGGAGCAATTCTCCCCCATTCTGAGTCTGTCGAACACGTTCCGTCCATCTGTTTTTAGTTCCAGCCTCACACACATGTGGATTTCTGACCTCATTCACAAGACACGTGAACGTGCCCCAACTTCTTCAGACTGTAACAGGTACCTATGGTCGTTTGAGCGTTACGAAAAGTATAGCGTTTCACTTAGCATTTATTCAATATGTATACTCAATATATGTATATATAATGTATACCGCGTATAGATCATTTCAACGGTCGATCTACGGACATTTGCGAAGGACACATCTGCATCGGCAAGTGCATCACGTCGAAGCACCCGTGCCTGGGCCCGGTGCACGTACTGCCATTTGTCGTTTAACAAATTTAACGCACGAAACGGTACATGCCGCGCGACACGGCGATGGCCCGTTTGCGATATCGTAAAACGTGCGGTATAACATCCACTCGGGCGCGTACCGACGATAAGCTTGATAACCTGTAACAGAACGATGTGGGCCTCGCTTCGGCGTAACGGCCGGCCTGTCAAAAGTAAGTCCCTTTAGGTGCCTGGCGGGGGTTGCTTAAATTTTCCGTTAACGCCATCGCATCCAGCCGCGATGTAAGTGAATTTTCGTTGCGGGGATTACGCGGCAGAACACTTTATCGACGTCGCCATAAAGTGATTCCCAGCGATTTCAGCTCGAACGTGACTCCTTGAAAGTCGTTTCCTGTCGCAATTTAATTCCACCCGAGTGAAAGAGCGGTTTTTGTTCGGATATAATAGGCGTTTTCATTATGCAAATGAATGTCTTCTTCTACTGCGATCTCGTGGTTCGAGCAGGTCATCGGCGAGAAATAAAACGGGACGTTTAGTCTAATAGAATCATTTAATATGCATTCGGAGGAATAGAAATTATTTTTATATAATACCGTCTTGCTTAAGAATATACGTTGATAATATTTAATGAAAATAGGTATTTTCTTAGTTTATTACTATTACAAAAAAAGCTTTTAGTTGAATATCACTTTATAAATTAGACGAAGCATGTCATAATTTCACAGTAAAAGCTAAAAACGGGGCTTCAAAAGCAAAAAATTAGAAATGCTTTTTTAAAAATCTCTTAATTTTTTTTACAAAATTTTTTTACGCAATTAAATTTGTTTACGCACATTTATCATTCGTTAGTTTTGCCACCGCATTTTAAGGTAACCCTTTAATCTTGTTAAGGAATACATGCAGTGTCGTATTACGAGATTTAGAACGGTATCTATTAGTACTTGAATCCATCCACGGATTTCGGAGTAAATGCGAAATATATTTGGGTTAATGGCAAAACTCATCACGCGAGTACGAATTTAGATTCCCAACTATGTCGTGAAAGTTCGTCTTCCAACCTGGATCCATCTACGTGCGGATGTACGCGAATGCAAATATTCGCTACGTCTTGATCGCTCCTGAACTCGCTGCGAAATAATGAATTAATATATTCCAACTATATGTAAACTCAGTTTCGCGTTTGTACAAGTACAAATATGCGGAATTATATTGTAAAGTACGCTAAATAAATAATTAAAATCGATTTCGCGTAACAGCGGGGCATGCCCTATTCGTAAGGATTACAACAGTCTGATTAAATGAAAACGACTGCGATTAAAGTTTTATTTAATATTCCAGACACGTTACTAGGCGTAAATTAAGAGTGCTTGCTATGCACTGAAATTGCAATTAACGCAATATACTGTCTACTTGATATGTAACGCACGTGTACGTCGATCCGGGACCGATAACGCCTGCTCGATATTACATTTTTTATATGGGTACATTTGAAAGATATTCAGGTTAATGGTGGATCCGAGGTGATCTGTTACGCGCGCAGGTAGAAATCATCCTGTGATTCGTTCCCTCGCGCGAGTGTTCTGCATGCAAACGTGTGCCATGGCCGCTTGATCGCCGCCAGCTTTGGAAACCACTCGTGCGGTAATGGCCGAATTAATATCCCGCGCATGGTTATGAAACCGCACGACTGGAATCTGGTATAACTCACTTCTGCCCGAGTTATTTTCTTCCGGTTAACTTTTGCGAGTATCGCCGCTACGTGCCTCCCAGAGCGAGTGATTCTTCGTCAGCTTTATCGTATTTTACACATGTATAGGTAGAATTTTATTTCAATTTTTGAAATAGGAAATTTTTAAAAACTTTAGATACGAAAAATATATATATAAGTTAAGAATAGTTAATTCCTATTCAAACCATAACTTTTTGATTTTAAAATACTATTTATCTAAAAATGAAAGATATTTTACTTGTAACTATGAATAATTTCAGATTTTATAATATTTTTTATTTTATTGTATTTTAACTTTGTATCTGGGCTTAGTTGTAACACTATCGAGATAAGTAGTAACAACATACAATAATTATCAAAATTATTTATTCTCGCAAAAATATTGTATTTAATAATATTCTATTACAGTTATATTACATATGAGTTATGACACATATATAACATATTTGTTAATGAAATATATTTTTAAGGAATACGTATATTAAAAAGTAAAAAGTAGAATAATTAATCAATAAAAAAAGGTCTTTCCACAGTAATTATAATAAACAAACTAAAGAAATATTAAAAGTAGTTTTTAAACGCAAACTTTTGTAGTGTAATAAGTACTCACATATATGATGAGGCAAGCTGCAACATGTTACAACTAACCTCAGCAAAATGTTACTTTTAGTCCCATACGAAATTAAACTAGTAATTTAAAAAATGTCTAAGGGAATTAAGTAAGAGGTAAAGGTTAAACACTTTAAGATTACATGTAAAAAGAAATCTTAATATATGTTTTTATATATTATTTCTTACCCAAATATTAATGTATAAAATTTCAGACCAAAATAACGAAAAAATGTAAAGATTATAAGATACTTACTTGTAATTTTCAACATACTCTTTCAAATACATTCCCGATGATAATGCGTGTGCTTCTAACTATTATCATGCAATAGCTAGCGCCATTATAAACTTATATCTCTTTCTTACGCTTTTATATTTTGTATCTTCATAACATTTTTTATATAGGTATTACAGCCTGCCCCTGTTACTTTTAATTTCAGTCTCTCCTAATATTTTAACTGTATTTGCATAATTATTGTGCATGTTTTATAATTAATATACATGTATTTACATTAATGTACAGATAAAATTAATTTATGAAATAATGCAACAATGATGATTTTGTGTGAACAAAAGATTTTTAACGGCTACATACGGCTTTGGAAGTAAAGAATTCAGAATTGCTTCGACGAAGACCAGCAAAATTTGCGATGTATACCAAAGTTCGTCTTCGCGAACTTGGCGAACCAGTTGGTTGCCAGCGAATAAATTGCCGCGTCGTTTGCACTTCTGTGCGATTGCTTCGTAAGCAAACTTCCTCGCTTGTCTCTTCGAGGGCAACGAAGCGGAAACGTTTGAACTCATAATCCTGCTCGTAAACACAAATGTCGAATGATTTTTCAATGATCTGGATCTGCTGTCATTTCAACAACATTTCCACATAAAAAGCATTTTTACAAATCGTTCGTATTTATTATAATTTAAAAAATTTTTAAAAATTTGCTTCTCGCAATTTTTAAATTTTTGTTGAATATTTTTTTGCCGTAAAATAATTTATATAAAATTTTCGTACAATTGAAATTCTCCCCCTTTTTCAAGTAAAATGAGGAACGTGTTTTTTTTATAATGTTATTGATTGGAAAATGGCAAAGAGAAAAATGGAAATCGAACGACGGATTGCTGTAGAATCGATCGATATGCTATCGAGGCATCCTGAAAACACGCACACCTAGTTATTCGAACATAACAGGTGCTCATGGCTATGCAGGATGCCAGAAAGGTATCGGGCAGGTATACGCAACACGTCGACGTCTAGCGCCATGGAACGTCGCGTGGCCGTGGTGGACGCAATTTACGGGCAACGTGCCAGCACGCGAGGACCATAAACCCTGGTATACCGATATGATGCGATGGCTGCGAGCCACTGGGCTCCATTTCCACGCGCCGGATATCAATTCAACCATTATCGCTCGTTTGATTCCCGAAGGAGCGCGTCTAGTGGAGAACACTCATGCGCCACGTAATCGCGAGCCCTATACACGCTGCATAACGATTTCGTCGCGCTGCACACTACGATGCACGATTTGTTTTGCTACTCGGCGCAATTTGTTGAATAATTAATAAGTCGCGTTATCGTCAAATAAATTGCGGTGATCAATTCAGATTTTAGATTAATTAAGATTAATTAACCTAATTTACATCGAGCAGTTGATACGCGTATTAACTAGAAACTTTCTATTAACTTAATTTCTACAATGTATAAAGAATGATGTGCTAAGCTGATACACTATGCATTAAGATGATTAATTAAATATGCATATCATGTTTACGTTTACATGCATCGCCGAAATTAAAAAAATTTAATAGAAAGCTACTAGTTAGTACACGTATCAAATGCTCGGTGTAAATTAGAACTTTCAGCCTTTCACTGAAAGGCTGAAATTAAGTACTTAAATGAAATATTTTTGCTGGGAAAGATGAGAAAAAGTTATAACTCTTCAACAAGATGCCATCCATTTTTAAATCTTATCGTCAAGATGTATTGTTTCAAAATAAAGCAGTTTACAAGTTGCATTAAAACCGTAGACGGTTTGTGATTTTATCGCGAAAAGTTTTTGGAAGAAATGAATTTTGGCAGATTTGGCAAATATAATTCGGTTACATATAAAATTCAAGTCAAACGAATGTATCATGAATGATTGCGGGCTTATTGAACTAAAGGAAAGATGTGTGAGAGAGAAAGAGAGAGAGAGAGTCTGTCTCTCACCCTTGCAGTTTAAAACAAGGCGTCCATCGCGTCGGGCAAAAAATAAAATTTCCTCTACAAAGATTCCCGCAAGGACGGAGATCCAATAAAAAAGGCTGCAGAAGAATACCTCGTACCGTGTGAGCCTTTATTCTCACCACGTTGCAGGTAATAACTCGTCGCAGAAATTTCCCTCTCGTCGTGAAAACATTATCCATATACTCGGTACCCACGGCCATTCTATTTATAAGCGTTGCCTTTTCTGCTTCTCGACTGTCTTTCCACGTCCCGCCGTATCTCACTAATGGCTTATTTCTTATGTGAGATGAGAGAAACGCGGTCGCAAAAGCGGAAGATTAGCCGTTGCTAATGAGAATTATCATGTCTACTTTCGCGCAAAGTGAATACTGGCCGAGACTGGAGGTATATCAAAAACGTTTTCTCAAATACGTTCTTAAAGAAATTTTAATGCAAGATAGAATAATTAAATGCTTCTCTATTTGCTTTACGTGTATAATGTAATTAAATTTTGTACGGATGTATTTTAATTACTATAATAGAGTTTGCTCTACGTAAAATTGCACACTATCATATATAATTATTTTCTGAAACAAGTTTTGAAACAAGTTTATATAAGAAATCGCTAATTCCTTATGTTGTTCGTGGCAATTACTACCTTTGTTAATTTTGTCATGTCTTTTCATTAGTTCTTGGGGCATAAGTACTTCCTAAGTGCCTGGCTAATTGAAGAACTCATTATAAGTTGAAATAATTCGCAAACAACGAGCGTGACCGATAAAATTCCGAAATTTGCTAACAAAGTCTCTAATTAACAATTTAATACAGATTTTTTCTTAATTGTTGTTTGTAATTTTTTTCTCACAATTACATATGCTTAATCTGACCACAGTTGAAAACTATTGCACAATTAAAACATACAAACGTTTATAACGAAGACATAAAAATGTGAAATATGTATATTAATATGGTATACTATCTTTTATCACTTTTAAATTTAATCTGTTGTGAACTATTTTCAGATGTTTTTTCCTAATGTCTTCTTTATAACGCGTTTTTTGGTTGCATTTTCCCTTTTTGATTTTTGCTTCGCAAGATACAATTATTGTATTACGTCTTTTTTAACATGCATCCTGTAATTACGCGTGTTCTCGTGTTCTCGCGCTTCGAATTGCCTCTTGAATTGGGTCTCTCTCTCGAATTGCCCTTTACTCCAGGGAAATACCAAGAAACGAAGCTTATCGCGCCCTTGTTAGCGATAATGCGAGAACAAGAGAGCAGCGGGCTTGAGAGAAGTCGTCACGCTCGCTCTCGCTACCTGTTTCGTAAGTTTATTAACGTACGACCGACTAATTAATCCCCAGCGGTCCTTTTACGGCCGGCGCCGACTTTCGCTCGGCTGCAAGACACGCGAAAATAGAAGACGAAAGCGAATGCGTATGCACGGCGAGCACGTAAGTTAGAGCTCTGAAATACCGTCGGAAAATCTGACGGCTGGAGGTGCCTTACGTTTGCGCGCGAGGTCAATGGGAAATTCGGGCGTAGCCCGCGTTAATGAAATTCCAGAAACTAAGTATGGCACGGTGTCGCTCTCGCCAAGTTCTTTCATTAGCGATATTTGACGAGTTTTCAAAAGGGAAATAGTCGTAAGGAAGAATCGTAATATGCAAACGGTTTGTGGCTCTGGAAATACATACGCGCGCGCGCATACATATTTGTACAATCGTCACTCATAAGTGGGTTATGTATATATAGTTAATAAAAGTTTTAGAGATAAAACTCATAAAATTGGATAACCACGCGACGGCGATGCGGATTTACAATTTCGCTCGTTTGAATTCGAAACAGGTCGCGAAAAAAAAACTAGGACATTGTAATTTAGCAATAACTTTATTTCGCTGGGTTAATTCGACCGACAATTGTATGTATAAATGATTCTGCAGAGCCGGCATGAAAGCGTGCTGTAATTAATGAATTGCAGCACACGGAAGCTGCAATAAAATCGCCCTTCGATCGAACGAGAGAGAGAGAGAGAGAGAGAGAGAGAGAGAGAGAGAGAGAGAGCCTATGAATTTTTGAGCGCGCTTATCATTAGTAGCGAACATCGGCATGCCTTTCTTCCTTTCCTTGGCTTTTCACCGCATCTCTTTTGAGAGGTGACCCTTTATTTGCGCCGAAGCTAATTAGGGCCTACGAGCCCTAGGCGGGGCTGAGCGCGTGTCGCTGTGCTTTTAAGTACGTGGCAAAGGGAGCTAAATTGAGAGACGGCGCCGCCATTTACAGAACGCATCACCGACGCGTCGGTCGATACGCGGCGGTTACTCCGCTTCAGAATGTAATCTGCGTATTTTGCATGCCGGGTGACAGCTCGGCGAAAAGGGGGCCGTCAGAAATAACCATACGTTATGCCTATGTCGCGTAGGCGCGGAATGTTTAGACCGGTATAACTTCACAATGCTGCCGCTCGCCTTCCGCCGTTCCGTACGATGTGTAATATTATGAAATTTATTTTAAGAGACGGCCTTTAGAAAAAAATAATAATAATTATTATCTCGCAAAATATAACACGCGCGTCCCTGTCCATTTTTTGTCGTTCGACGCGAACAGATGTCTCGATTTGTGAGAAACTGCTGAAAAAAAACTCGAACGCGCGCCGTATCAAAGGAGATATTGACGCGGGCGCGGGTGAACGAAGTAATTATAACATGTGCTCGTGCATTTTCCACATGAGAATACCCGCGCACTTTGCCCGAGTTCTCAGTGTTATTTTACTTTAGCTCCTATGCGTTCATGGTTCGATGCACGTCGCGACGACAATTCGCTTCGCTGACTTCTTCGCGCTGCTTCATAAAGCGGATAAAATACCGAAAGCGTTACAGAGCGGAAAATCCGTGAATCGCTTTTTACGCTCACTAAAATTGGATAATTAGGACAAAGGTGTTAGATTTTCGACGATGCATCTGAGGGAAGTGTGACTGCTTTCGCTAGGTTAAGACTTAATCGACGGATATTTGAGTATATCCGGCTAAATTCGACGACCGTTTAGAGTGAGTTTAAACACAATTAGTACAATCCTAGATTTGAAAATCTTATTTTATACATATATACATAAATGTATTTTTCCAGTTATATATGATAAAATTAGAGGAAAACGTCAAACGTCAAACGTTAAACGTTCAAAAACTTCAACCTAATTCTAATGACAGATTTTTTGCTTATTTCAGAATTAATTTAGTTTAATTTAAATAATAAAGTAAAGAAATATCCGATTTCAAATTTAAAAAACTTTATTCAAATTGAACAATAATTCTGAAATACATCATACACAATTCCATTATAAAGAAATTGTTGGACAAGAATACTATTTCAAATTTGATACAACAGTAAGCGAAAGTTCATCAAATAAGATATGTGAAAGGGCGTTGATAAATCGAAATAACATTCTTGAAAAGCTGTAGCGGACTTCTTTTAACGATCCGAATGAATATGTATTCGGACTATATTTAATCACTCGAAAGAACAATCGGCGAGTTCAGTACGGCTTTCAACGTTTTCCCCTCGTCTTCTGTTTTCCCTATCGGGAACCCTCTCGTGACGCGTCCCAGCAGGAAAATCTAATTTAAGTTGCTTGCGCATAGATTTGCACCACTTTCGATTTTGCATCCCGCGGAAAACTCGAACAATAGGCTCGGCGGCACCGACAGTCTATTCAAGTAGTAATGAATTTCATACATTTTCAAACTTGTATGCGGCGATCGCAAAGTTGTTCTCGTTAAAAATTTTCGAGACACGTTCAATATCATTCCACATTCTTGCCGCACATTATTATTTCGACATTCCGGGCATTCTTTTCACTCTTTTCCTATAAAATTTTTCTTCAATAAATTATACCAAGCATTAAGAGAGAAAGAATTTCGCGTTGCTCGTATTTAACATTTCGTAATTTAGTACGAATGTTACATCGAACATGGCTAAAACTATATGTATGTACACGTATGTACATAAGTATATATAATAAGGCTGTGGATCCTTATATTCAGTCTACGTCATGCTCTAGATGTCTAACTGTGTTAGATTATTCTATGCATCGCGGACACCGATTCCGACGGGAATTCGCATGAACTATGGAAGGTTCGTATCCGCGTGAAATGGAGCACCGGTGTCGCGCCTCTGTTGGCCGAAAGCCAATTAAGGCTTTTGATTAGACCGTGCCGAAACTTGAACTTGAGCTTACGGTGCGACCTTACGGTGCGGTTTCCCTCCCCCTCCCCGGTTTGACCGCACAACTATCGTGACCGCTCCAATGTACGCGTTATATGTATCGTACGTAAGCGTCAGTAAGTATGCGGCCGATGCGGAGGTGCTACTCTCGGCCACGTTAGTTTCCGCAAATTTGGAGGCATTTAAGTCTTCCGTTGTCCGCATCGTTAGCGGATTTCGTTAGCGATGTTTGCGCGAAACTAAGCCCGGGCGCTTGCATTTGTATGCTCCCGTGTGCGCGCCGGGACTTTTGTGCTCGAAAACTAAAACCCTCGATCTCGTGCGCTTACATTACCAAGGCGAGTACTCGGCTCGCCGCTTAAGGATGCACGAAGCCTGTTTGAATTCTGCACCTTGATCCGATTGAAGAATGTTTGAACTTTGAAGAATATAACAGACGCTGCTGTTTTTCGAAAATGTAAATTTAAGTGTTTTTTTTTAGTACAAGAACATAACTTATGTACAGATGTACTGAATTTTAAAATTATGCTCAGATGGACAATGTGAAAGATTTGCGTGATATAGATATCTTTAAAGTTCGATTGATATTGAAACTTTTACGTCTTCGTATTATCTATCTGCGCCGTCTATTGCCAACAATATAGAGGATTCGATAAGACTCACATACGCATATATACATACATATATTGATATATATATATATATATATATATATATATATATATATCACACATACATACATATATATACACGCACACAATAGGAATATATATAATATAATTACGCGATCGCGTGGGTAATCCGATTGAAATGCCTTGGTATTATTGATTTATACTACGGGCTATTATATTCTCTGCAGAACAGAATTAGTCGATCCTGTTCTAAATAATCCTTATAATTTTAAAGTGAAATTTTGAACGCTAACAAAAATTAATCTAAGAGCGCAACAATCTAAGAGTGAAATTTGAAAAAGAGAAAGATGGGGGGGTAGCTAAAGAACTAAATTAATAAAAAGGACAATTTCTATTAAGTTGACGTAAAATTGTCGTATAAGAACTTCTTTAAATTTATTATTCGGCGGGATCGGTACGGGAGGAAACGAGGATCGATAGAGTACTTTGGTTGCGGTGCGCGATGTGATCAAAGTTACCTGGTAGCCGCCGTAAACCCTTTCCGGATCAATGAAGCTTTAAACTTTTTTACCAGATAAGAGCTGCATCGCCTTTCAGCGTGCTCCACGAAGGGGTCGCGATCTTTTACGTGAATTAAGTACACTCCGTTGTAAGTAAATATGTCAAAAGAATATTCGCGTACGTAATGTTCCTTTCCGTTTATTACCCGGTCAATAGTATTACCTAGTCAATAGGAAATATGTAACAAGAATATAACAAGTATATAACATTTTAATTATTACAGCTTAAACGAATTTATTTTAAAGGGCTTTACAAAATGTAGGTCGTTTTAGAAAATATGATTAGTCTTATTCGCATATAACGATCATCCCTCATCGTGTAGGATATAAATTTAGTCTTTCCATATTACGTCACACCAATTAATGGTTTTCAATATCAACTACCGATAAAATTACTAAGGAAATGATAAAAAATTAAAATAATTTTCCGATATAAAATTTCATCAAAATTAAATCTGTTTTAGACATAATTTTATATAAAATTTTAAAAATTGCAGAATATATGTACATTGATATTTTTCTGGCCTTTAAACAAAGTCGCGAGTGAGAACGAATAGCTTTGTTTAACAGGATATTCCAGTGTATTGTTTCACACTTTCGAGGCGAACGACGGAAACGACAGCCCCCACTCGCGTTTCAATCCTGCCACCGGCAACTCGAGCAGGTGGCAGAAATCAAGGGTCCCTTTTGCAACGCGCGCAGGGACACGGCCGCGCTGCGCCGCATCGGTCTGCACGAGAAAAGTCTTTTCTTAAGATGAAGGCAACATCGCTACGCGACGGGGTATCCTGTTTACAGCGTGATCAAAGTTACGTCGTAGGCGGTGTATATATTCGTGGATCAATGGAGCTTCGAGCCTCGGCTCGCCTCCGCTTCGGCGTCCTCCCTACTTCCGTCCGCCGTCGGACGTCCCTTTCTTGCTCTCCTTCTCTCGCCTCTCTCGTCGCTATACACAGACAAACACACGTGCGATCTTCGGTCCAGAGCCTCTCTCCCGGACGCTCCGCCGAGCTTTTCCCGCAGCGACACATCCCGTCGGTGCACACCCACGCGTTAGCCGCACGTTGCTAGGCGATACAAATTTTGTACATCCCACGGCGATAATAGGCTGACCTACAATTAACATTATCCTTGATATTATATATTCCAGAAAAGCGAAGCAATAAACAAAAAAAAGTATGAAATAAAGCTTCTCTTGGTTATTACTTTATTGGACAATTGTGAATCTTATACATGTGTATTTTAAGATATATTTTTGTACGTTTTAGCTTTCATTTATATATTGTTTATGACGTACTCTCTGTAATTATCCCGTACTACTCGCTCGAGTCTAGACACTGACACGGCATTTGCAGCGGTGATTGCTTTCTACGATCACCTGGTGCGAAGCTTTGCAGAATTAAGTAGGTGCAATGCGAGAGACGTCATTTCGATGTCAGAAAGCTGTGTTTCCAGATGTTCGCGATCGTCTACTCTCTCTCTCTCTCTCCTTCCTTCCCTTCCTGCTTCTCTCTCTTTCTCTTTTCTTTTCCTGCGTCTAGCGCGGAACTGGCGTGGACGATACGTTAGCGTGATAATAATTTTCGGTGCCCTCCCTCAGCGTCTCGACATCCAACGGAGAGAATCTGGGAGAGAAGGCACGAACGCACACCGGTCGCAAACACTGACTGATAGACTTCGCTGACTTTCTGGAAAATTTACCGCACAGGCAAAGGGAGCGATGGTAGGTACTGCTTGGCAGAGACAGTTTTACGGCGGCAGTGGTGTGGACTAGTTTAGACTTTTTCCAAGTGTAACGACGGAAATGAAAAATGCCGTTGAGCAACAGCGTTGCTTTAACTTTGCCGTTACGTTACGAGACGAATGCACTCGAAGGGAATAAAAATGCTCGATGCCAGATGCGAATATTATTCCTCGTGACTTCGCCTTTTGTGCGTGTTCCTCGTAAAGAATGTCTTGGTATTTACTAAACGACGCTTATTTATTAGGATTCCTTCTCTAAGGAAGGAGCGCTACCGAGGTACGCTAAGAAAACAATCTCGGAGCGCTGTAAAACGTCCCGGGCATACCGTCGGATATTCAAAAAATTCTTTAACCCATTTAATTAACACATTTCAATTTTGCGTTTACGAATTAATTTTTGACGGCGTTTTTTAATATAGACGTTCCTGCAATTCTTTACTGCTGCGAAACAAAGTAAGTCTCGACAATGAACCAGATCTCGCGTAATTGGCATTCCTAACTGCAAGCATTGTGCCGATCGTGTCGCGTCGTTGTCTCGCAGGTGTCAGTATCATCAGTCGCGTGATGCAACGACGAAACTTGCAGGTAAACGATAATGCTCATGCAATGGCACTAACGTTTCCCCCGTTATTGAGCTGAGAGTCATCGTTGCATCGCGCGGGAATGCAGCTGCGTGCTATGTGCGACCAAGTGCACATCTCGCGAATATGCCGCGGCGCGGGCATGTGGTACCAGATGGACACAGTAATGTTTGTCTTTATGGAAACTGCTTCGCGTATCGTAATACGTTGATCTGCCACGTAGACGACGATAAAGACGGACCTCGCATGCGTGTTCGTAATGCGACTGTGTATAGCGAGAGCCATTAAATCTTTTCTACGTATCACTCAGGTAATTCCTGTTATAGAAATTCTGTCGATAAAAGAATTTTATTTCGCTACTATACTCGTGATGGATTTAAAATGCAAACGCAGCAAGTCTGCAATTGATACTTTCACTTTAAGCTGGTCTCAAGTGCACGAAGTTGGTTAAAATAACAGAAGACTCTTAAATCATTTATTTTCAGACTGATGTTAAACTCAGTTACCGAGAAATAAATAGATAAATAAATAAATTCCGCTAATTGATTTCAGTAAGATCCAAAACGAAATCTATCTTTATGTTAAGCGAAGAGACGGTAATTGTATTAAATATTAAGATCAGCATGTTTGTGTCCTGAACCTCATATACGTCGATGCGCACAATCGCAGCGAATAGACTGTCACTGGCATGAAAGTCTTTGTGAGGCCTAAACTATCCCGTTTTAGTATGAGAGACATGTCGAAAAGCTCGGAACTGAGAGAGTTAATCGAGCTGTCGTCCACACGTGACCCACAGTTAGGTGGGCTTCCGCGGAGGAGATATATATTACTATATGCATAAGGGCTGGGGGTGTGCGCGGCGATGATGCCCACGCGTGAATACTCGGGTGGGCGAATTCACGCTGGTATTCAAGAGGGCTGCCATTCATAGCGTGGATTCTGCCGGTGCCTGGAAGACTTAACCGGTCGAGACGATGAGGATGACGTCGGGGCTGTAAAAACCCGCCCCTGACGCCGTTCTATAAAAGTAATCCTATTTACCCGGTATATAAGTTTATTGAAAGTTGCTTCCTTCGAGGTTGAACCGCGGCAAACAAAAGGATGAGTGAGGATTATAAAGAATCTCGGCGATAATGACAATAAAATTATAAATTTATAGAGTATACCGATTCTCTCTCTTCAATTTTTCAGCAGGAGACTTCTCAACAATAATAAACTTTTTTCCCCGCTTTAATATTTTAATCTAACAGATTGTTGTCAATTCCATAAAAACGCCAATCAAATATATACCTAATTCCGATTCAATTAAAAGTCAATAATTATAGTCAAATGAGAAACACACTTTTTTATTAGATAATCAAGTGTAAAGTGTAAAAGAAGTTAGTTGAATGTAAGTTGCATTAAATAATTTTCGGGACGTTTCGAAAAATTGGCCTCCGATACCGAACTTGGCTTCCATTCACCTCATCGATCGTCCTCGGACACTTGCGTTTCCCAGTGTACTGGATACTGTAACAATCGTCCATTCTTTATTACGATCGGTATATTTTTACATTGCGGCATGTGTCGTCAGCAGTGACGTAGGAAGGAAAATATCGCAGCCCTACCGTTGTGCACGTGTCGAGCATACACACACGCGTGGATAGGCACATGATTCTTACAAAGACTGCCGTCCATGGCGATATACTTCCTGCAAAGCTCGTGTACTTCGTCGACGATGACAGTGACGTCGGCGAAAAGGATATCCGGCTGCCCATTCATGTCGGTGCGTATTTCGACACGTATTTCGACCAAACGAGTTTTACCGGCCATTATGTCACCGCCTATGCGGGCTATACTTCAACCCCTCTCTCTGTGTGCCGCGGCTCTTGTTTCCCACCAAATTCCACCCCCAAACTCAGTCTCATTAATCTAAATCGACGTAGACGACGTAAATGAAGCCATCGCGGTTCTTTTGTAAAGCCTTTGTGGGGATGCCATTAGAAGGCCTATCCTCCGTCAAATAGTGGCACGTGAGCTTTTCTCAGGCCCGCCAAAAAGTCACGAATGTTACTGCTTGCTGCTTTTGTGCGGATTTTTTTCTCATTTCTCACATATTTTAAAATAAAAATAATCTCGCTCGAAGAAAGTTTCATCGGCAGTACTGCATTCCTTTGTAATTTTTTTTTCTTTCAACATGTTACGCATTCGAAACTCTTCGTTGCAGCGATTTAAACTGTGCGCTTTTAGATACTTTCTTAAACTCGACATCTAAGGTAATACTTTTTAAATAGTTAAGTCAACAATAGTGACAAAACTTCTCTACAAAGTAACATTGTTGTCTCCCGTTTCTTCATTCTTTTCCGTTTTTCTTACTTTTTTTTAAGCATGTTTTATGTTTGAGAAGATATCATGCCAACTGCTAAGCAATCAAAATAATTCCATTTTATTCTGTGCTTTTCATAAAATATTTCTCTTTTCTCATTCATTTTATAAGTTTATTTTATTTGATTTATGTATTAATTCTGATCTAAATTCAGATTATAATTTAGATCAGTATAAAGTCATATGTATGTAAATTACGAATTTGTTTATCCATAATAGAAAAAGATGAAACATTCGCTTGATTTACACGAATGAGAAATTTAAAAATATTGTGCATAAAGTAACAATTATTTCATCGCGCTTAATTTACAGCTTTTCGTTAAGAGTCTAGAAATTTCGTTAATCCGCTTTACTAATTTCGAAAATGAAATGACGGTATACCGAGATTGATTCTATTCGTGGCATTTGCGAGGCGCATTTCCTGTGCCTTTTCCCAGGTTAATGTTGATTTTCAGGAATTTATTAGCAGGTATGAGGTAATCCTATTTATAGAATTCACGCATCTCGTGCTCTCTGACTGCTCTCAACATATGCTTGTTTCTCATTAACAATTTGACCGTTGTAGCAACTCAATTCGAGCGATAAAACAGCTTAATGCCCACCGAATGAACTGTTGTGAATTATGACGAAGCTTTATCGGGAATAACGAGAAAATACGTAGAAAAGTTGCGAAACTATCGTTTGAAATACGCTATTCGAAATACGAAATTTACGCTCGTTACTACAATATATCTCGTGTATTACCGAGATATATGCGACTTGGGTTATGCAAATAGCGTACGATGCAGTCCTTACGCGAACGCTATACGTTAGGCAGTTAAAATAACGTAGAAGGATAAGATGCTGTATAAACTTGTATACGGAGACAAAGTATGACAACAAGTGAAATAGCACGTGCACCGTTTTGTAAGCAAACCACATTTATCTACCGATATAACAGCTCGATATTTCTTCGAAGCGCAACGAATGAAACGGGGCGAAAAGAAAGATTAATTAATCGCTACGCTTTCAGTTTGTTAGATTAATAACTCTTTAACATAATTCTTTGATTTGATTAAATTCTTTCCCTCAAACGTATATAGTTCCCACGCTAAACTTCAATGACGATATCTTAATTACTTATTTTCTATCTGCTAGATCTCTTACGCGTAATTTGTGTGTAATAATTAGACGATATTCCCTACGGTTCTAGCGCTGTCTCTTCTTCCTTGAGGAGACTCATTAACACAAGTTCTCCATGGTGCACGGGAGTTGCAACGCACGTGCCCACTTAGTTTTCCCTAAGTTTCCCTTCGGTTTTACGTATGCCTCATTAATTACTGCCACATCGTCTTCTAACACTTGGCTAAATGGCCGTTGCACAATTCGGCAAAGTTGCTTATTGCTGCTCCGCTTCGCCGTCGCTTATTCAAGAAGTTCAAGACAAGTCTCGAATCGTATTACTTCCATACGAGGGGCCGTTAAAAGGGATTCACGCTTATCCGTCCTTTAGCGGTGCTATCGATTTTTTCAATTCATTAATATCCCTGAACGGCGGCGCGCTCTGCCTTTCGAAGCGAAAATTGGCCGATAACGCATTGCCGACTATATATATTTTTTTCCATATTCTACGCGATGACGTTTTGTGACTACGAGCTCGCGCTCGTTACCATCAAAGCGGCTAATTAAACGGAGTTTTTGATTTATTTTTCTGTTCTCGGAGCAAGCCGTCCGATAAATCGTTCATTGGGGCTCGGCCACTGGGGATGCGACGATAAATTACTTTTTACCGCATAATTAATTGCAGTCCTAATAATTCGGCCTGTTTACACAGCGCACGTATAGTCAAATGTGCGGCATGCGTTCTACGTTGAACGTTACAAAGGTGATTAATCAACGCCGCGCGATATTCCCGTAGTGTATAAACTAGAAATTAACGTCGGATCGATATATGCGTAATACGTTTGACTAATCTGATTAACGATTGCATTAATTTCATTCTTGTGATCCGGAAATGCTCAACGAGAGAAATGCCAGCTTGAAAATAATTAACCCGTAGATGTAAGTAGGCGTAAGTAATTACACATGTCCAAATAATCGCGCAGCCATTATCGTTTCAATTGAAATAGATGCATTAGAGATAACTCAAATTTCTATTTCAAAAAGATACGCGACTTTTTCGACTCATAGAATTTGATCGACCGTTGGTAATATCTTCTTTTAAGGACCTTATTTATATTTTAGAAAAAAATAAAATATGAATTTATTCTAAGCGGAAAAAAAATCTCAAACAGAAATCAAATTTTACGATATGAGTCCAATGAATCTACATGTGTTAAAAACGTAGCAACGTTTAAAAAACTCAGTGCCCTTTATTCTAAAAAAATAACGCATTTTAATTACATGCAAACGACAATCACGTCGGTTCAATGTTAAATTAATCATTGTACGTCGCGAGACTTTAATTCTATGCAAACGGAATGTACCGTATTGTATTATGCATATAATGTTCCCTTGTCAACCCGAACGACCCCGAGTTTCGGGCGAACCGAGTTGTACGAAGTACGTGATTATCGGCCGACGGAATTCGTAACATGATGAAGCGATGAATTCTGCGAGCAAGTTCCAGACCCTCCAAGATACCCCGGTGTACCCCGCTTGAACTCGGAATATTAATGTATCCTAAAGGGAAGACGAAGCAGGGAGGGGGAGAGAGTCGGAATGTGATCGCGAAATATTTGAACCAGGCGATAGACCGTGTTCCGCGCGCGGCGGCGGTAAACGTTTCACGGCGCACGGGTAGGTATATTTGTCGCGACCTCACCGATACCTCGGCCCTCGTCTTCAATGGGCGCACGTGCGCCGAATTCAGCCGCGGGGCCGTCGACCATTATTCTCCCCGTTGGACGCAGTCCTGTTGCATCTCGTATTCTGCGGCGTCGGCTGCACACACCGCGGCGGAGTCCAAAACTTGATCCCCGCAGCGGCACGTGCTCGAGTGCAATCTGGCCCCGGAACTGGCCGGGGACGGGAATGCGTTCGCGCCCGTGTTTGTCGAAGGATTAAAGTAGTTTGCCCGCGCTGTCGTTCAGCCGCGGATAGACCGAAACCGAACGAAAGTGGACCAAACGTGCGCTCCCAGACGGCTTCGGCTCTATCGACGCTCGTGCAAGTTGGGAACTCGCGAACTTTATAATCGTCGACGTGCATTAATTTATCCCTCTCCCCAGTGCATTAGAACTGCCGAAAGATGATCAATTGCGAGCAAGTGGCGTTAGAATTTACAAGGGATTTAAGATAAAAATTATACACTCGTTTATTTATTTAATTCCTTTCGACATGTGAAAGGAATTTATTTTATACGAAAAGTAGCACGCGACGCTGCAACATTTCGTTTTCATTTGAATTTCACTCGAGCAATTTTAATTACAAGTTCTTTTTTGTATTTAGTTATATCTTAATTACATAACGCAGTAAACTTCTATTCTATTGTATATTTCAACAAGAGAATTTATAACTTGTTACATAATTTATATCTGAAAAGAGAATGATGTAATTTATATACATTTTATAGACTTATATACAATTTATATACATTTAAAATAGATATGTTAATCCTACTATTTAATCTTATTATTTAAACGTAATATAAAAAATATCATTAATTATTGACTGACTACTGCAGTAACTCCGCAATATGTTGAAACCAATGAGAAAAAAAATGCGTGCAGCTTTTATCAGTATAAAAAACTAAAAACTGCGTAAATAATTGCTTTTTGGCGCAAATTGCTGACTGTTTGTGAGAACAGAAAGTAGTGAATAGAAAAAAATGTTTCCGGAATTGTTTATTCTGTCCATTGTAACAGAAATAATTAAATTGCCTTCTATTATGCTTTTTTTGCGAAAGAAAAAAAGGCTGTTCAACGAAGCGAGGATCTTTTCTCTCGTATCTGTTCGTAAATACGCTTTGACAAGGGTCGCGATTATTTGCGACTCACACCCTCCGGAATAACGTACGAGACTTGACTGACATTCGATTTTTCTCGTTCTTTATCGCAGAAAGCCTTTGCGGGCACCACGAGAAACGCTTACTGAATCACCTGCTGGCAAATTACAACACCTTGGAACGACCGGTCGCGAACGAGAGCGAGCCACTGGAGGTGAAGTTTGGCATCACTCTGCAGCAAATCATCGACGTGGTAAGTTTTCAAATCTCTTTCCCTTTTGCCGTATATTTCACACGTTAGTATATTACGTACAAAGTACACACATACATCGTAGTCTCAGAACATAATATATAAGTATATTTATTTATGATATTATCGGAAAGAGAGAAAGAGAATTATATTTGTTATATCAACTATATTTCAATACATAACGATTAATGTCACAGTACACATTTGACAGTAATCAGTCGAATGTGTAATAGCTAACATTGATAGCAACACATCTAAAGTCAAACATCTTCACTATCTTAAGTATAGTGAAGATTAGCGCAAATGTATTGTATTTGAAATCTTATGGATGGAGTATCCATTATGACTGGCTATTCTGCAGCCCCCGTGTGAACTCTCGCGATAAGAAGCGCCAAGATTAGCCGCGCAAGTTTTTACAAAATATCGGGCTTATCTAAATGAGAGCATAGTTAAGCGGGGACGAATGAGGTAAGATTGCATTACGCTCTCCATCTTTGCACTCTCTCCCTCACCGCGGTTATTTACTTTCATCATCATTATATACAACGTATACCATCTATATACGCGGTACATGGCGCAGACGTTACGGTTTCCTAAGGAAAGATCTGGAAACGCGTTGGCAGTAAAACGCGCTGGCAAAACAAAAAGAATCCAGCGTGCCGCCGTTAATTCTGTATTTAAGAAAATTCGCATTCCGCAAGATGTTACGTGAAAGAAGTTCATTGAATCCTTTTACAAATTATTTCGCAAGTTATGCAACAACATACCAAACGACATACGAAATTACAATTCAATTTTGCGCGAAAAGTAGAAATTATTACGCGAACGTTCTTATTACGAATTTACTGTATTATAGATGAGACCCATATTGCAATTTCAATTGAAACGTTTCGATTTGGATGAGAAATATGCCGCTGAGGCGGATGTCAATTCTTGGCAGGAAAAGTAGAATACATACATTTTTCGCGTGCACGATAAAATGTTACTAAATCCTTTATATCTATATCTTTCCGTTCGTAGCAATCGTATATATTAAATTTTCATCGATTGCAGCATCGTGTATATCTTTTTCGTATCTTGGTATTTCTGATGCACGCATATTATATCGGCCAAGCTTGAAATTGCAGGCATACCGAATGATCCCCGTAGACTCCCGGTTTGGAGAATAGTCGATATCGTTCTATAATCGTGAGCATTATCGCGATCCGTATAAATAAAATCCTGACTGATCAATATTTGATGGGCATAACGAATGGACGGCGTTCAAACCGTTCATTAAGAATTTACGATGCAGGAGTTTTTTTTCCCCCTCGATTCCCAATTACAATTATAAATTGACTGGGAGGGAGGGAGGGGGAGAGGGAGAGAGAGAGAGAGAGAGAGAGAAAGTACGTGCAATCCACTTCGGTTCCGCCAACTTGACGGGAGTAATATATAGCCGGGATTAAAGAAACCGATTGGAGGTGTTTCCTCTCAAAACATCCTTGTGGTCAGAGTTAACGGCCGAGGGAATATATCTGTCACGGCCGAGCCTCTTTACGTCACAGGCTTCCGATTTACTTTTCACTCGCAACGAAGACCGCAGGATTTTACAACGTTTCAACATACTTCTCGGAATGCTTTTGCCGTCACTTTCAATATAAATGAAATTTATTCAGATATTTTTCCCACTATTCGGATTCTTCCGAGCCGTAATATGAGTAACGTTGATGCAGCTTAATTGTAGAAAGTAAATACTGTTTTACGGCGAACGCGCGTACGCCGCGCGCGTGTCGCCGGCATTTCTTTTATTTATTCACAAAGGATATGATTATCCGGATAACACGAGCCTTTACCTCTTCTTATTCGGTTTCGCGTCATCATTATTATTATTCTCGTTGTTATCGTTATATTCCGCCATAGCTTTCCCTTTAGAAGTTCATACAATCTGATATATTTTCTGTAAAAACAAAAGGCCGCGCTATGTGTTCTGGACATTAAGAGCACAGACGTTTCCGGAGCGAACTCTCTTTCTTTCCTCTAGTAGCAAAACATATTCCATTACAACCCCTGCGCGCCACCCTTACGTCCGCGGCGTCGCGTCGTTCCGCTAAGTCGCATCGCTCAAACTGACTGGGCTTTTTGCCGTTGCCCTTTTCAAAGTATCGTTGCCTTTGGAAATTACGGGTATCTCTGTAGTTTTCTTATCTGGCATGAGTTGCAACAAGAAGCCCCCGGCAACCTTAATGAATTAATTCATAAATCTTATAGTGCAAAAATTCCTTTTATTACTTTCGAATAAAATCCTTGAACTGATTTCTTTGTACAGTTAATGCAATACAGCTGTGCAAATCGCCGTTTAATATTTTATACACGGAATATACATAGTATTATTATTATTATTATTATTATTATTATTATTATCATCATCGTTTAAATAATTGTTTTACAAATACCTGTTAAAATTATTTTCGGAAAATTACTAAGAGGAAGGTATCAGTTTAAACAAGACGCCACTTTGTTTACAGTTTTTACACAAAACATATGTTGACTATTTTAACTGCGCAAAAGTGTGTATAGGGAGCAGCTGCGAAGCTATCAACATTAAAGAAAATCTTGATGCTTGCAAGCTTTGGAAAAATACGAAAACGTAGATCGTAAAATATGCTCTTTCTAATATTTCTTACGTAATAACTGTCTGTGATTCGACGTTACCTTAAAACCGGATATGTAATATACATTTTTGATCAGTGTCTCATGACAGTCATATGGT
The DNA here is from genome assembly GCF_000956235.1 of Wasmannia auropunctata. Classification (NCBI taxonomy): domain Eukaryota; kingdom Metazoa; phylum Arthropoda; class Insecta; order Hymenoptera; family Formicidae; genus Wasmannia; species Wasmannia auropunctata. The sequence goes on along the minus strand of NW_012026795.1, from coordinate 1,864,254 downwards.
ATAAATAAAATATGGGAAATCGTTAGATATGTGCATACAAGCTGCAGTGACATTTTTGCATAACAATTGGAGGGAAGATGCCACCAAATACAAAACACAATTTTTCGTGCTTGACACTTTTATTAAAATAATTTTATGACCTAAAATTTTGGTTGTTTTATATAATTTATAGATATTTTAAATTTATAAAATGCGATGTTTAAATCCGCTGTTTGCAATATGTTTTGCAATGTTTTATGGTATTAATATTTTTAGTTTACATTTTATCACAGATTTTTGTTTTAATAACTTAAACTTGATTGTGTAAGTAAACAGTTTTCTATTACAATTTTTTAGTGTGTCATACTATTTAATTGCTTGTGATATTTTCCCACATAAGAGGTGGCATCTTATTTGTACGGAGGACTGCCACTTTTGCAACACGCCATTTTTGCAAAGCATAACTTATCAATTTTTTTTCCAATAAATATGGAATATCGAAATTTTAATTTCTCATTTGGTATATATATGAATATAGGTTTTTAGAACATAAATATTAATTTTTTATAGTTTCATTTATTAATATATATGAGCCCGTTATTAGAATTAAATGTTGCATTTTCCTCCGAGTCATCTGATATAATAAAATTTAATAATGTACATGTAGTGTACTTTAGGAAATTGTTTTGTTATCATTTATCAACTATATGTATATATGAATATACATATAATTTTATAGTTAAAGTAAATGTCGAATGCAAATAAATTAACGCAATTGCGCTTAAAAAATTGTATACAAATAATAGGAACTTTGGTATTATCAAATCGTGGGTGTTTTATGTTTCGGATTGTGGGATGTAATCAGCTTGCAAAGCAAATAAAGCCAGCGTTGAATCAATCGTATTAAGAGTATTAATACCTGTTTAATTAATAATGCGCTGTAATATTCATGTAGGTACATAAATAGAAATAAATCGAGCAATATTGTATATTACAATTATTGTAGAATAATTGATGTAAGTGTATACATTGAAAAGGCCGCGTTATCTTACTATCGCGAGATATAAACGACATAGCAACAAAGCGAATCTCTTTGACGGCTAATCGATAGAATCGAAATACATTGATATTCCGTCCAACTGTATTCGGATTCCTATGACAGCTTACCAAAAGAGCCGATATTGCTTTTTTAACTTAAAAGATTTCGCGTGGATTGTGTGTACGTATATCTATATGTGTGCGTATGTGTTTAGCATAAATCCGACATCTTCATCAGCGCAGAAAGAATCCACAAAAGTCCTCAGAATAGTGAAGACAGATTGCGAATAATAATTTTGTAATGAGGTTATGTTTTAGATTTTTTAAATTTATATACGAATGTGATCTGCCCAAGTCTCTATATTAATTTTAATTGAAGATTAATTTGGCTCAATTTGATCTCAGTACAAACCTTTATTAAACCGCCACTCTTTGTAATCTAATAAATACGAGAGTACCAGCTCCGAAAAAGTTCTTCATTAATACATTAAAGCTAAACTTTTATTCGATGCCGGAATTGGAAAGCGAAGTCCTTTAATTGGTCACATAAGTAGAAAAGTTTATAATGGCAGAAACCTGATTCCGTACGTTGGGTAAAGCGGAGAACACGATAGCGAAACAAGATCAACAGAACTTTCGGCATTCGTGAAAGCCGGCAAGATGAAACTAATCACGTTTTTTACGTACCTAGCAGTTGAAAAATCTCATGAAACAACGCTATCATTTACGTGAAAAATATTAATTCTCGGAACTGTTTTATCATTGCATCGGTAAATACGAATGTTTTCTGTCACGCGAACGTTTACGGTAATTACCGCATACGTCATATTGCGCGATTTTTATCACCTCTTCGACAACACGCGTCGGGATATAATATCGCAAATAATGATCGCGTTTTTCTTAATTCCATTTCCAAGTTCTTCAGCGTGCTATAAACTTTTTACGTTTAACGGTAGGTCGTAAACATTTGACCGCGCTTAGTCACGACTTTTTCCACTTCTCGTGGCCGATGTGACGTTGAGTAGCGCTACTGCTTGGCTCACCACTGCACTGCTGCAATCGAGCGACACATCTATCTCGCAAAAGGACTTATTTTTACTGTATTTTCAGCATACTATTTTTCCGCTTACTGCTGTCAAGATGTGATATATTATTTTTCATGAAATTCGTAAATTATACGCCTTATAAATAAAAGTGAACGAAGAATAATATAAGGGCATAATTCTAACTTGATATTTTTGGTCGCGCTTTCTTCTTTAAAATGCGAGAATACAACAAAAATTATTAGCGACACGGTTCAAAGTTTTTTGCTTAATGTAATGCACATGTGCAACTTGTGCATTACGCGGTCAAAATACACGCGTCGTAAACTTTTTGCGCCAAGCGACACATTTCATCGATTAATCATAGCGTATATTGCAGAACTCCTGTTTCGAAACGGTCGCGCCTTTCCGCTTGACGAATGTTTATGCACTTTGTCAGCGCCTGATGACGTTAATTATCTTGATTAATCGCTTGTCTTTAATTAAGATTTCTTGCCTCCTCCGTGAATAAATCGTGCAACGATACGCGGATATTTATTTGACTCGAGCTCGTTTCCTTCGTGGACCGTCTCTTCGTCGAGTAAAATCCCTACAATCCCTGAATTCGTAATACATTTCATTCACTGGTGAACGAAAAGAAATGCAGTGGCATTGTTACCGCCATTGTCGGCCACGAAATGAAACTCTTGGAGTTTTTATCGATCAGAAATCGCGAATTTTATGTACATCTCCGCAAAGTCTGTCGAATAATGTTGAACGTCAAGGGGAATCCGTATGCCAATTTCGCATCATTTCAGACGGGAAAGTGAGCCGTGAAATTCGCACTTTTTTATTCATCCCGCCTGCCGGATTTCGTTTTGAGCTGAGCTCAGCGCATTTGATAGATTGTTATATCACGTCGACAGTTTGTAACGCAAAATGTATTACGTATAAAACACCCAACTGGGTAACACACTGTCTGTTACGAGAAAATGAAGAATTTATAGACATTCTGGAAAAAAAAATTATTCTGGTTTGAAAATCTCGCTTTTATTCTGTAAAAGCGAGATTTTACGTTAAAAAAGGGAATTAATTTTTATCTATTTATTACGACATCTATTTGAAACCTAGAAATATTTGCGATAACTTCATTAGTCTCAACTACGATATCTCATGGATTCACGATGAAACAAATATTAATTCGTAGCACCGCTCGTAATTTTGTTTGCTTTTACCCAAGCGGACGCTACGAGTGATGAACATTGCGCTATACCGTAAGTTTTTAGTCTTTGTCGCAAGATGCAATTACTGTCGCGCCAATAAGTCAGTCATGACAAAACGCGTCCGTGTTACTCGTACATAAAGAACGCCGATGTAGCGGAAGCGGAAGCGTGCCGCGAAAAGACGTGACTACGAAAGAAAGTGCAGGTCGTAACACCGGCATCTTCGTCACGCAAAATCCTTTAGATATTTCGCCATTAGATATTTCATACTGAACGACAAAAAAAACAAAAACAAAAAAATTTGACAGAAACCTGAATTTTCTTTCGACTTTACGTATATTGCGCTTTTCATTAATCATAACAAAATATAAATAAATCAAAAACTATTTTAAGTTAAATATTAAATTTTTTTTAAATTGCATCTTTGTATTTAGTACAAAATATAATTTTGCTTGCGGTAAAATAAACTTTTCATTGAAAATACGTCTTCTTCAATTATGTATGTTTAATGATGTAAACTGGATTGAACGTTATTTTGGATTGCTTAACGGAAAGATTACACTTTTAATTTGCATTATTTCGTATAATTCTTGACTCTCAATTTCTCGAATTAATTAATTTTTTTTTATTAAAATTTAAAATGTTTTTCATAATTACTCGAGATTACAGCGAAACACTTGTATTATAAACAAATTACTTGTAAACAAATTATCGCGATCGAATATATTTATCGAATACATTAGCAGATTTTGCTAAAATTAACAAATAACTTGAAGAACATGTCTACATTCTACGGCTCGTAACCGCTATCTTATTTTTCATTCGACGTCATACGTTTTTGCGAAAGAGAGAGAGAGAGAGAAGATTTTCAGACAGAAAATATTTATCGTTCACTCGTGCTCCTCAAAAGCTACTCGCCAATTTATTCTCGTTTTACATCGTAGTGCAACGCGAAATGCGCACGGCGAATAACGAATTCAATTAATACGACTGTCTATAGAAATATGGAGCTTGTCTGTCGGCAACGATGCCGAAAACACCATTTCGTTTTGTAAATCACTTCGAAACTCTCGATAACGTGAGAGAGGACGAGTCTTTTCGACCGATTCGGTTAAAACTACCAGAGAGGAAATTTGCAGCCGACAATTCGCGATTATTGGTTATCTTTTTGCAAGCAGGGATTCTCCCTACGATTACATCGCATTTTCCTGTCGTTATCTTTTCCTTTGTCGCGATCCTTCAGATTTCCTTAGTTCCGCGAATTTTATGTGCAATCCGGATAAAGCAATCGCGAGGGCGTTTCTCTCGCAGCGAAAAGCCCTTCAGCGCGTACATGATAAGAGGTATATTACAATTACAGTTTTAGTTTTGATTTGTCTTTACTTGGCGATTAATAATTTTTGACTCAATTACGGCTATTTTTAATTACATACCTACATTTCTGGTTACATATCTACATTCAAAAGACTACAACAGTTGATCTGATTTGTTATTCTAAAATTTTTAATTTTTAATTAAACACGTTGTGAATGATTACATTTTTTTTTTAGTGTTTTGAAAGTTTTTTATGGACATAATACACGTTATCGAGTACACTAGTGAAGTTAAATCGCACGTCCAACTCATTTTGTGAATAAATATTTGCCATATGCATGTGCTGTTTGCTCGCATCGAACGAAGCGTACGACTGAGTTTGCGCATCAACGTGAATGAGATAGATATATGAGCTATATTCAAAGACATATATATACATTGTAGCATCAATAGCATCATCTTCGAACAAATCATTTGAACCGGAGGACAATGAAGTCCTACAATAAATAAGAGAATGAAGAAATGTGATTACTAGCAGGTAGATTTAAAAAAAAAATTATAAAAATCATAGAAAAGTAATTATTCTCTAACAAAAATGAGCAAATAAATTGTAAGTTAGAGGGGCAATTATCATGTTAATAAGGAGAAATGTAATTATATAATTTATTATTCTTATATCACAACTGAAGCAAAAGTGATTTTTAGCACTAGGAAAAATATCTTGCAATTATAATTATATATGACACAACACAATATATATATCGCATAATTTTTACAATATTTATATAAAATAACATTGTTTTGTGTTTTTTCCAGGATGAAAAGAACCAAATACTCACGACCAACGCGTGGTTGAAACTGGTGAGTGCAATCAAATCATTTCACCTTTTCCTTGCAGTCAACTAATTCTTATAAGAAAAAGTTGTTTACGTAATTTATTTTAACGTTTTAAGACTCGAATACTTTAAAAATTTTTAAGAGAAGACTCCATAGAAATTAGTCAGCAAATGTAGGACGAAGAAATATTAATTATTTACGTGAAATTTTATTTATTTGCGAAATTGTATGTTTAAAATTCTTGCTGAGTAAAATTCTCTTTGATAAAAGTTCGTATTACGCGACAGAAGAAAAACATACAGTAATGGATGTTATCCATTACCATCGTTTACGACTGGTGTGTCTGCACCTTTAATGGTTGTTGGGTAAATATGAGAATTAATCTTAGTTGACAAGGCAAGTTTCTAAGCTTTTGAAAAAGATACGTTTCACTCAACTAAATATACGCGAGTATAATATATGTAGTTAAACGGTTAAATATATGCGGGTACGTGCACAGATTCTTCTGTAGCTCCTTCTTGTATAAGCTCCGTACTACGTTGGAGCAAATGACACGTTGAAAATGCGTTCGCGGTAATTCTCTCGGCGAAATAGCCAGTTAACAGAAAATCAATAACTACACCGGTTACTTTTCCATCGCCTGCGGTCTTCCCATTTACGAGGATGCGTTGTAATATCGCTGATAAAAAATACATCTGCCGTCGCGGCGCGCATGACGAGGCGAAAGCAGCATGAGAGGGGAAAAAAATGGAGTAAAAAATTTGAGTGGATATATCTGGTTATGCTCAATAATTATGTTCCACGTGCAATTCGCATGGAATACGAGAAATTAGGGAAGTTATCATTTTTGTAACGACATTTTTCAGAAAGATTTAACCGGGCGATCCGCCAGGTATTTGCGTAGAAATGTTTTATTTCGTTTATATTAATTGTGAGTCAAATTGGAGAGCCGTAAGTCAAATTGGAAAAAAACTTGTTGAAATTTTTCGTTCTGCCCGTGTATCCGCGCAGCTGCATTTATCATTTTGAAATTCTCAAATTAATATTTTAAAGTTTAATTTTAATTCTAATGCATTAATATTAAATAATCCAATTAGCCTTAATACGGTTATGCTTAATATAAAAACAAAAAATGCGTTGCGATAGTCAACGTTATTATTTTATTCATATTAATTACAACGACTGTGTGCAAGCGAAAGAATCCTTATTAATATTCCAGGATTAAATTCATGGACGGTTGAAAAATTGATTCGCGTCACTTTTACGCATAAATAACTCGTATACGGCAGACCGAACTCGCAGATTCTTTCGCTATATTACCGATCGGATCGCGTGAGCGAGCAATCAGTAGATCAGAAACGCGAGAACGGGCGGCTGCTATTGTCGTTTCGTCTCCTCATGCATCGACTGCTTCGTAGGCGAGCATCCGCGCCAGACAACCGCTTCTCCTTTATCTCCCTAAGAAGGTGCTCCGTGTTTCCCTCGGGTGCAAAAAAAAAAGAATAGGTAAGAGCATAGCACGGGAGTAGAAGGAACGTGAGAATAGACGGGTAGAAGGAGGATGCTGTAGGGTAGGTAGGGTTGCGCGATAGGGATGAGTTCGAGAAAATCGAGAAAGCAGAAAGATGCACTCCGGAACCGCGATCTCCTCACTATTTTTTCCCCCTCCCCATCCTCTTCGCGCTCTTGTCCCTTTCTCCTGCACTCGTTTCCCTTGGCAGCGAGATGGAGGGCATGTCGAATGTTGCTCCTTGTCTTTACCATCATTGATCGAGCGTATGGGAATAAAAGAGGGAGGAAATAACACGAACTGTTTGCGCGATACACGTCGCACTCGAGTTTTCGTCGGGAAACTAAAGTTTGACGAATCCATCGCGAAACGCGCGTTATCTATGTATGAATGTATTTTAGCTGTCGTCCCTTTCTTTTGCTGCAGCATTTGGTCACGTTGCTGCGTCAAACCGCCTGCCTGCAAGTAAATTATCTTTTATGCGGCTGGCGGACGGTGATTAATTATTTACTCTGTTTGTGCGTTTAGTGTCTACGTTGGTCGCGAGATAATCCTGCTGGACTTTTTCATCGCGCGAGCTTTTCGCAGTTTCGTTCTGTGGCGCCTGAAAAAGCCGGTACACATCCTGGCTGTAATTAATTTCGAATTTCATGATATCAACGGGGCGCTCTAATGTTCCCTCCCCCCCGTCGCTATAATTCTTATCTCGTTCGTATATCACGTAATATCGATATTATCCTCTAAGTTTATAGCCACTTTATTGTCTTTAAGGAATTGATTTTTGATGAAGAGAAACGTCTCTTTTTCGCCTCTTATGTGCTTCCACCTTGATGAATCTTTCATCTTTCTTTTTCTCTCTTTCTTGACTTTCTCTCTTCTCTCTTCTATAATTCCGATTGTATCTTTTTTGTGACACTACTCTTTTTATTCGAATCATTTTACCGGTGAAGAATCAGTTGAAAAAAAATTACAGACAGCTATGAGGTTCTTCTTGATAATATTGAGTCAGAAGGAAGAAAGCGACCATAAAAGACGCTTCATCGTCAATTCATTAGCACCAAGTCCCTTGGCGTTGAAATTCTTAATTCTCTTATTGTTAATTTTTTAAATACGTCTTTATATATGAAACACCTCGATGTTTCCAATTAGAATCTTAATTATTGTTAAATACGACAATACCCGAGATATGTTCAGTAGAAAGTAGAAAGTTCGAATTTCAAAATTGTCAAAGCCTAAATTGAAATGAAGGATTCATTCTCATCTCATTAGTTAAGGCAGAGCCATTACTTATCGCATAAACCGCCTTCAAGACAGTCAATCAAAAGTTTCAAATTTACTAAGCTAAATGGAATTTTAGAACAGTACTTGGTAGCAGCCTCGTATACATACATTATGACACCATATTTAATGGCTATGCGATAGACGTTACTTCACTATTACTGCTGATGAATGTGAATACATGATAGTGGCAATGTCTTTTGTACGTTAGGGAAAATGACCGAAATATACACGCGCACATATAATCTATTTCTGAATATCATTATTTGCTTCGATAAGTCGGTATCTCAACTACATGCAGTGTTCGCAAACCCGTAAGAAAATATAATGTTGCAAGTAGTACTTTTACAAAAATTTCTTATTTATCAAGCCGGACTCTTTCAGTTTGTTGAATAATTTATTGACAGATAGCCGATACGCAGCTGCGGTTTCGAGGGTAGGTTAATAATATAATGCACTTTACTTGAATTCATATCGGAGCAGCGTATAGATCGAAGTAACATTAATCGACGTTCCAAATCTATATGTGACGAACACGTAGATCATAATAGTCATTTCTTAACATAATAGTAGTTTTAACAAGATTCTTATATCGATGTATTACATTAGTCATCTATTACAAACGTGAGAAATGAACTTAATTAAGTACGAGTAATTTAATACTTCACCTTAGGAATGAACGTTTACATAGCCAAATTTTTTACACCAAAGTAGAATTAACTTTAATCGTTTTTAGACATGCAATAATATTATCCTAATACTTTTTCGGAAATATATCGTCTTTAATAAAATTGTACTAACAAATTTTTAATATATTAAACTTTCTGTAACAAAGTTTAGTTAAAATCAACTGAAAATTAGATTCATGTTACCTATTAACGCCTCGAAAGTTTCTCTCTAAAGGTATACTTTGTGGCTTTTAAATTAAAAGTTCTTTGTGTCTCGGGAATGTAACAGGTTTTTTCCTACCTTCTTCTTTATTATACGTAACTGAAAAAAAGTGACGATAATTCTGGAATGCAATATCCACACGATAGCATTTGCGGGCAAATAGCTACGCGAGTGACACGAAAGAACACTTTTCGTGTTCATGGCTCGAGCCGAGATATACAAGTTGGGATTCCGAGCGGCGTCCCCGCGCGATTGCCGGGAATAACGTAGTTGCGACGCGACGACAAAGTGTCCAAATAATTGCACGTGTGCATCCTCGACTCGCCGGGAACGAGATCACCGACGATATCAGTTGCCTTTGCGTGCGAGCACAAAGGGCCGACTAGGTGGGAAGGCAGGAGAGGAAGCGAGGAGGCTGCCACACGTAACATCATCACGTACGAACATGTCGCTCGCGTGTTGGCACGATGTAGCAGCGCTAAAATGTACGGAGTCGAGAACGTTGTCGCGACACTCACGTTTCAGCGCGAGGAACGTCGCCGCTACATCATGCCTCTCGTTGCGCTGGCATTTTAGATCAACCGCTTCGTTGCGAGCAGCCGAGAGCGTAGAAGCAGCTAGTTATGTCTCTGTGTCTCATAGCGAGCAAGAGCAATTAATCCACGTTGAATATTTATCTAGGAATTTATATTTATACTGGAAATGTATATGAGTATTTATATGAAGTAATTTATATGGAGTTATTCGCATGAGCGACATAATATTTGATGATTTCAGAATAAAGTTTTCCACGAATCACGTCACCGACGACGGATTTTTTTCACGTTTTCGTTAAAATATTATTGCACACTTTTATACAAGTTACACTCTAATATACAATTATAATGATCTCGAATAATTTGAATTGTTTGCTTAATATCGATTGCAAGTTGATCTCGAGCGAGGAAAATTGCGGCCACGCCTCTCTGTCCCCGTAGTCAGATCGGGGTACTTAGAAAATTGAGCGAATAATTCTTGAGGTGAAGTACCCAGATAATACATTAGGACAAGGTAGGAGAGAGAAGATGAAACGAGTTGCTCGTAAGATTAAATTAAAACTTGGATTACAATCCGAAGACGGAGATAGCGGAGGGAGCTTGTTAGCGTAATATTTTACATTAATCGGTATTTTCTTGAATGCGCCGTTTATCTCAAAGAGTGCAGTCAAGCATTGTTATCCGAGGATTTAATACCACTGCAATTAAATGCTATATTAATATTGATATATAAGTGTGCAAGTGATGACGTTTTTGGTGGTGAAATGCGTAAAATTGATAAAAATATCAATTAGATTATTATATTTCTGATAATAAATACAGTAAATAATAATAATTGACAGATGACATTTTATTTGTAACTCATATATTTTGTCGGTTGTTTAAATTCACTCAAATTTCACTGTTCTTATCATACATCTCTTTATCGTGATTCTGATGGACCGTTCGAGTCCATCCCGAGATCCAATTTCGAAGTCGGTAAATCAACTGTCAGTAGGTCGGCATCAAAGTTTATCTTGATAAATGCCCTTGCGGACGACTCAGTGAAAAAAAAGTGAAAGAGGAAACCCTGAAAGCGACCCTCGGGAGAACCACGCGAAAGTGCCGATAATTATCTCTCTTTCTATTCTGCTCTTTCAATCGGGACCTGTGCCTCCGACATCTTTTTCTCCTCGTTCATTCGATATTCAGCGTCGAGAGCTAGCAATTTTGGTTCACTGGACCCCTTGTTGCGCACCCACACTTCACACCGGATCGCACACGAGATAGATACGCGATTGCAGAAGAACGTTCCGAAATAAAAGAACTGTTCTGAAATTCAAATTACGGTCTTTCGTTCTATCATAGACAAAAGGCAGAGGGATGATCCAGGAGAATTAAACTCTTAAAAATAGTTCGATAAATATAAGAAACAGATTATATGTATGTATATGTATAAAAAATTTTGACTGCTATATTTCTTTCGAGTTTTGTCTTAGAACTTTCTTTTAATCTGGAAAGAAATTGAATTCGCCTGTGCACATAAAGAGAAAAAATCAAGCGCGTATTTGATCTTCGTACAACACAAAAAATAAACAAATAATAAGTAATAATATCCTTTTTGCTGAGGTGTCTAACGCCTATCACCACGGGAAGGTATCATGAAAGGAGCGGAGGAAAATTAATGGAATATCCAGGAACCGCTATCTCGCGGCATTGTAATTTTAGCTTTTTAATCTCAGGTGCAGACACGACGTCGATCGCATTATAGCGATCCTCCGAGCGAAAGACGTGAAAGAGATCGGTAAAAATCCTGGATCCATTTATCATGGTAAATCAGACTATATCTTGCGTTTCTCTATAGCTTGACAGATATATATGTACATATATATATATATATATGCATATATACTTTAGAATGAAAGTCAAAATGGAGAAGGTGATTCTTTGAGCACGATAAAAGAGAGGGCAGGATTTACCGCTACATTTTACCAGTTCTTAATAGTCAGCCTTTACTTTGTGAATCCTCCTCAATTTATAAGTCATAAAGAATTCGTGGTGGACAGATCAAATACGGACGTAAAAGGTTGGAGAGCTAAAGCACAGCGAATAAAATTAAAATAAGGGCTATATAGATATATAAGGCAATTCTTTGTACAGACGTAAATCTCGAGCGATTTCTGAAATCTATTAATGTACCTTTTAAATGATTAATTTAATTTCTTTTCCAGCGTTATTATATACTAGAAAGATAATAGAACACTTCAAATAATTACTACTGGTATAAAGAGATAAGAGTGCTTCGAATGATTAAGTCAAGGTTGATCCAAGAAAATCGAATATTACATTAGATGAAAGATCGACACTCCATATTCAACTCCATATATATTCACCCACGTGACTCGTATTCATCATGGAGAGCATATGTTGCTTCAGTATAACAGTCGCACACTTATGCACATTCACGCACTCGTCGCCTATTGCGAGGCGAAATAATTCGCGTGCGTTAATGGTTTTCGCGGCATTTGAATCGTTGAGTGTCACAACGGTGATACATTAATCCACCTAACGATTCCCTTGGCCAATTTCCGCGTAGCCGGTGATAAATTTTAACGTCGTGTTAACGGCATCGTCCTGCGGCCGCATTATCAAGTATGCCTGCCGTGGGTGTCGCGAAATTGCACTGTTATAGTTTGTCGTTAAGCTCGCGTCGCTCACGTAATACTACGCGTAATCGTAGACAATTAATCAATGTTACAGACGATAGCTCAGCATTTTGCCTAGCACTCGGTACTTCCTTTCCGTTTTACTGGCGACGTGATAAAGTGTACAACGGTATATTTCTCTCTTCTCTCTCAATTGCAGTGTCATCAATAAGATTCGCTCTTTATACTACTGCCAGAAATTGCTCGTCATTGGCTAAAATGATGTACAATTCATTCCTTCTCTCATTCCCCTCCTCGCATTTTATATACTTCTTTTTACAGGAAAAGCTCATTAATATACAGCATCATGCGAACATCTTAGATCTGAGAATTTCATTTAAAAGTTTCGACGCACGATGTAATTACTATAGATATATGAGAGAGAAAGAGAGCTGCCCGCGTATGTACTCCGCTGATAGCTGTGAAAGCAATAACGATGAGATCTTTCGGCATCGTTCTGATTCAATCCATCAGGAAAAAGAAAATTGCTTCATCTATACCTTCCATCGCGGTAAAACGTGGCAGCGAGAAAACTGCTAAGTCATAACTGAGCATCAATTTATACTCTCTCGCCGAGCACCCGCAAAGTTTCTTACGAGGTATCGTTACGCGATGGCGACTCGCCAAGTAAAAGCGCCGCAGAATCAAATGCTTTTACGACCCGTTCCCGCGTTTGTGAGATACACCCACGCGTGTCCGACTGTTTCGTTTGTTCGTGGAAATACCGTGTCGCGTAAAGAGCGTGAACGATTGCGCCGTCGACCACTCCGGCTCTAGAATGTCAAAGACTTATTTAGAACGTGTACGTGTTATCCCTCTTATTCAAATCCTACGGCTCGTATATAAATGATGGCTCGCAAATAACGGTAAAAGTTTTAAATTATGGGCTAACGAAAAAGTGAAAAAATGGAAAGCCGCTTTTCTCCTCTGCATTTCCCCGGCGCAGCGCTCGTTCCAGCGGTGTGGGCGTCAGAGCATCAAACACGAGCCTGGCGGGTTCCGGAATATAAATCAAGCGTTGGATAGGTAGGTAGGTAGGTAGGTAGGTAGATATGGGCGTGAGTTGGATATTGAATTCATTTTCAAGATCGCGCGGCTAGGAAAAAGGTGCCGAAAAACGGAAGGCGACCGCGATTGTGTTGAGGCAAATGCAGCAACAGGTTTTAACAGAAATTCTTATTGCGCTTGGTTATCGCACAAATTCCCTCTTGCTACAGTGGCACAATTATATTGTCCATTATTTTGTCTACTATTCGCGTCCGGTTGTCTTGATTCGCGGTGACATTCGGCGGGGCCGGCGGGACGGTCTTCTGGACAGTAAACTCATTCCGTAAGCGATTAAGTCGGAAGTTCGTTTGATAGACTTTTGATTGGCTACCGCGTGAATACTCCGTGAATTCCGGTGGGTCCAACAATTAGCGGAGGAAAGACGAGAAAGATAAACGACGTTTCTTTGTTAAAACAGACGAAGTTTTATTTCGAGATGCGCATGTATGTTCTGACAATTCTTCTGGAAAAACTTTATTTGGGAAAATGACGATAAGATTTTTCTCAATTAGCTGCGGTATTTTCAAGGTAAATATACATATATAGGTATATGTAATAGATTACTTTTAGTTATCCTGCGATAATTACATTTCGCCATTGAAATACAAAAACTAAGAAAAGAAATGCATATGAAACAATAAGAATTAAGAAGTGCTAACGACGGGGAAAACTTTTTAATTAATTATAATAGTATGTAAAATAAAGATTAGACTATATTTGATGTGCAAGGAAATATAAATACAGCAGACGTTCATACATATTCACATGTAGAAAGTAGAGGTATACAAATTCAACGAATATGCAAATCTGTTGCTCCTGGAGCACAAAAGTTTAAGTAGCATGGCGGTTATTTATCAGTTCACTGCAGTTTCCTGAGGCTCTACAATTCCTGCAGAGTCCTCTTTTTCATCGGGAGATGCGACGGTAAAAATTTGTCCGCGATATACATTTTCATTTAAAATTACTTCCTATATATATATATATATGTATATATATATTTTTTTTTTTTTCGCCTAACGTGTCGCCGGCGCAGTTTATCGCGCCATTCTTCTCGACAGCCGATAGCTGTTGTTGAGAACTTTATTCCCTTCGCGTCTGACTTATAACGCACATAATTCCTCGTTGTACCTTTATATCTCACGGCAGGAGTAAGTCCGGCGTAAAGGCGCGACTTCCAATAAAGTATTGCTGCGTACCCGGAAAACATTTTACGAATGAAATATAAATCGCCGGTTCTCATCGGCATTACCATCTGTTTCTCCGCTATGCGGAAATGAAATATACGTGGACAAAGCTATGCTTGGACAAAAATTTGCATATTTCGTAGATTTATCATCGCAGCATAGAGCAGAAAGTTTTTTTTATATCGCAATACGCAGAACGCAGCCGCCGTCACGAATGCGTCGAACGCGAGAATGTAATATTGTGCGTGGTGCTCGTAACGAGAGTAGCAGCCAGAGTTCGGCGTTAGAAAGCGCATATTTTATATTCTCCGGCGATATGAATAATAAAATATTTGCGAATGAGCGAACAAATTTTTTAGGGCGCTTCTGCCGCCACAACGACGCGACGTATGGCGGAGTATAGAGGGAAGAACAGAATAGGATGATGGACAGCTGAGCTGCTTGCCAGCTTGTCAAATAAGCAAACACAATGACGGGGCAGACATATTAAAGTCCCGACCGAGCGACTATTTTTTAATAGTACCGTCCATTTTTTTAATAACGGATATAACTCCCTTTGGCCGATGAAAGTTTTAATGGAAGCAATCCCGAACATAAAGGATTAAATCGCTATGTTGACCGTTTATATTTCGGTCGTATAAAGCGGCCATGTACATTCCGATGACACGGGGATATTCTGGCACGTCAATATTCGATGATGTTAATGCAAAATCGAAATTATCCTTTAGATTATACCTTCTGTGCATTCTCTCGCGCGCTTTGACACACGAAACAACTAACTGCGCTGGCCAAGTAGGCCGGACAAAGAACGGTGAAAAGCCGATCTCTCGATGGGAGCATGTTTATGTCGACGCGAGCCTATTTATCCGACTATCGGTTAACGATCGACGACGCCGTTCAGCACAGCCCCAGAGGACACCGGATAATACACGGCCGGTCAACAAAGATGCGTTTATCACTCGTTTACCAAGGGGTAACTCCGTTTGATTCTTTGTAACGACTGCTACGGCCGGTGAATTACGTTTATAGCTTGGCAAAGACACTAAACGTGCGTCTTCAGAGAACACGCCATGTATACTCGTATACGTTGAATCTCACGTACTTCTCGCGTTGATTACATGAGACGTCTTCCACGCTCGCCACGTTTCTGCTTGCTCTTTGAATTTAAGGTGGAGCTTTACTCGGCGAGAACTTTTGATTACGCTTCTTAATGTTTCAACGAGATGAAACGAAGACGATTTAAATATTTTGCCTCGCGATAAAAAGCCTTTTATGTTCTTTATGATTTTCAACTGTATAAGGGCATAATATGTTCTACCATATTCAAAGTTTGTTCAGATCTCTCTTACAAATATATCTTTAAGTTTTGTTCACATCTCTCTCGAAATATTATACGTATAATTAAAAATTATTGTTGAAATTATGCTACAAATCAACTTGGAAGTTTACGAGCGTATAGCATCTGTTGTCTTATGGTGTAATTAGTATTGTATTTCTACCGATACTGATTCCGAGACAGATTAACCGACAGTTGGATAAATAATTTCTAAAGAAGGGTTTCTCAGGCATTCTTTTTTTTTAAGGCCATAAATGACCTCGATGTGCACACGAAGTTTCAAAGGGCTAACGCTGATTTATGTTTCTAAGCAGTGTCTAGTCTAGTGGGAACTCCACAGAGACGAAAACATACGGCAATTCCGGTTAATCGAATCTATTTTCTGATATCGACGGCGATCGACATTCGTCGCTGGAAAACACATAAAGTAGGATTTAATCTCTCTCGTACCGTTATATATTATACATACATATATATATATATATATATATATATACCATGCAAAAGCTATCACATGCAATAATAGCTTTCCATTCTTGCTCATGCAACGTTCCGCATTCGAAAATAGTGCGGAATCGGAAAGCAGTAAAAAAACTTACAGCGTTACATTTTTCCCGATAAAATGTCTTTTCCAACTACTTCTCATTTTTTTTTTTTTTTCAAACTAACTCAGCGCACTCGTGTCATTATGTGGAAATTGAAAGTATCGACATAGGCGCAACAAAACCGTTCATTACGACGCGAGATGCCGTAAAACGATGGCCTGGCATTGTCACGTGCCCGCGCGTGTTTCTACAAAGCAATTCCAATTTGCGGGACATATGCAAACGGGCGTAGCTCGTCGATGAATGCCACCTTTACGTATATACGTCCGCATACATCTTTAACGAATTGCGCGCGGCGGCGATAAACGCGAGTTCAAGTTCGAGAGTGTTTAACGATGATCACGTTCGCCAGGCGATGCACAATATTACTGCGGTGTCGCCGTATCTATAGAGAAATAGAAAACGCGTTCTACATACATACACACATATATATATATATATATATATATATATATATGTATGTGTGTGTGTATACATATATAATATACATACAAGGACGCCAGGAGCGACGTTTACTCGGGATCGCGTCCTTCCTATCTATCTAATCTCCGTAAAGTGCATTCGCTCACTCGCATTAACCCTACAGCCTCCGGCCTGACTCTATCACGCTTCGCGACTGCCCGATCCTTGGAAGTGCGTATTATACATACGACCCGATACACACGTACGCGTATCTGCAGAAACACGTACATATCACAAACATCCATCATAATCTTCCTCCATCTCTAGTCGGTATTAGCATAGATTCACCTGTGAGACACGTTATGTAGAATAGAGAGAGAATAGGCTCCACGTGATCTCCCTAATTTGTGTTAATGTGAAGGTATGAAAAGCATAAATTCAGTGCCGATTACGGATATCATTGAACCGATTTAAACGAAGCATGCGATTATACCAATAATGAGGTACAGCTGATGTCTAACCGAGTCTTCCAATTAACTTGATTGATATTCAGCTCTTTGATGCATTAACGCAATTCGAATTGTTATCGAATTCTACCCACACAGCACGCTTTATCCGAGAGACGCTCTGGGAACGCCCTTAGGACGTAGGACGTTCTCTAACACGTCCCTTAGAGAGCGTTGTCTGCGTTGTATGGGTAGAATTCATTAATGCAGCATAGATAAATACAAATAAAAAATCTATGCTTTTGTATTATCATTATTAACTAGTTAACGACAAATATTTGGAAATAAAATGATGAAATAAGTGATATAATATTATAAACATATAATTATGATTCTCTCTGGCTTTATCTGTCTGTACTTCGATGCCTATCTCTTTTACCGAGAGAAACGCACGTGCATATACGCGCTCGTAACCCTACGGAACTTCGCTCATATTCGAAGCCTGCAATTGAGGTTCTTGATGTCATGAGGGGCTCTCATGACCGAAACCACAGAGAGGCCACCTGATCGCTATATGTATGTGTATCGTACATGTGTGCAGTCTGAATATCAGATGACGACCGTATTGGTCATATGCATTCTGAAAGTATGGAATTGTATTCAAAAAAATTTATATTTAAAAAGAAAATTTAACTTCCGTTGTCATTAACATAAATTACAATTATAGTAATGGTGCAAACATGTTGCGATAACGCAATGCTTGCTTTTTTAAAAATAATGTATTTTCTCGAAAGCAATATAATTTACTGAATAAGCATAAAGCTGCGGACGGATGGAGCTAAGACGCTTAGACGCTTAGGTCGAGGTTAATGGAGATTTTAATAGGATATATTATTCCTTTGTGAGATACCTGAGTCCTTTCCTTTGATTTTGACTATAACCCATAAACTCGATGCTAGACAAAAACTGGCAAAAATCTTGTAATATATAAGTATGATATATTTATCGCGCACATACATTTGCGGGAAATTTATTTTGCAAGCATGCACTATTAAGAATATTCGATAGGTGTACGTAATATTATATAAAAATTATGTATTAAAATCGCATCTTTCCTTTTAATTGTAGATTTTTTTTATGTAAAAATGTCAAGCCTTTAATGTTTTTCGAATTACAGGATGATAGAAATTAAAAGTTTTTAAAATAATTTTTTAAGTTTTTGGCGCTTTGAGTGAGAAAATTAATGAGTTACTATAAAAAATCTTCAGACAATTCCAAGGCTTCATCGCAACAAAATCTTAATTTTATGGTTACACTGAAATACTCATCATTGAAAGTTAAGATAGGTTATAAGAAAGATGATGTCTTATAAAATATCTGAGAAGAAAAAAATTAAAACTTGTTAATAAAACTAACAAAAATTTACGCTGTGAATTAGAATGATTAATTCTAAATATAATATTACTTTATAGTATTATATACCTTTATATTTCACATATGAACACCGAAATATTCAGATTCAGCAGTTTTTTGAAATCAAGAGGTACAAATTCGCAGCAGACACCTATACTGTCTGCGGCGGAGAGACTTTTACCGCCTTTATTTCTACGCGAGAGACTTTCGTCGAATTCGCTTTGCGAATAGTTCCGTCATTTTTCCACGTGGATGAATCTCATTGTGTGATTGTCGCCGTAGATTATCAGAGACACATATACCCTGACGAGGCGTGTCGCTCTCTACGACAGAGGAAGACTCGGGATATCTCGAAAATTGTGGAATTTCACTTTGAATTTGCCAACTTTGCCAGTCGGAAGCTTTTACGACTCGACGATTTAACGGTATTAATTAAAAGCAAAGAGAACGATCATTTAAAATGATTAAAATCGGAACGCCGTGCATTTTCTCGATACTGAACGATCGTCGAATAATCAACGCAGAATTTCTGGTGCACGTATATAACATGTCTTTCATTAGTTCTAAATTTTTCGACGTTAATTTGAATTTTAATTTGAAGCTACTAGTTCGGTACATAATTTAAGTATTGAAATAAAGCTTTTCGCATGTTATATCTAAACGCGTCAGAGCGAATATAAATATAAATGATTACTGCACCGGTAAATAATTATTTACATTAATAAAATTCAATCTTCATGAATATATACATACATTGCCCTACTTGTAATTAAATTTTATATGAAAATCTACAACGACATGGAACTTACTAGGATAAAATATGGCACTTCCAGCGAAATAGCTTTTGCGATCCATTTCATCGCGAAAGGTTAAAAGCAGCAGCGTGCCATGTAAAAAAATTGGGGCGCGTCAGGGCTTGCACATGACTGCACTTACATGCACACGATATGTTTGTCGTGCGAACTGAAACTTATTATCCGTACTTCAAGGAAGGTGACAGCGAAGGAGACGGATTCGCGAAAGGTTCATGTACAATCCGAATAAGAATACCCCGCCCCGAAGGGACGTCCGATAGACAAACGAACGATACATACAATGACATTCTCGACAAAAGAACTTGGCCTCGCGCATAAAAATCCGAGACGGAATTCCCGACCCGCTGACGGGAAACGGTAAAGAGAGAACGCCGGTTCGTACCCGATGTTTCCAAGAAGTTCGACGTGGAAGCTACACCGTATGCAAGCGCGAACTCTCCGCCATATCTATACGGACTCAACAGCGGCGGAGGCTCTACACTTGCAGATTAGTGCTTCGCACGTAAACGTGCTGTGTATATATGTGTTACCACCCGAAAGTTCTCTCGCACACTTCACGATGCCTCTCTGAGATTGTACAAGTTGCGCTTTGATGCATTACACAGGAGAGTCGCGCGCGATTGCACTCCGGCGAAAACGAGAACGCGACGCACGAGTGAACGAGCTCTTGCAATTCTGACCGTTTCGCTTGTTTTCACTCTTCTTACATCTTATTTGTATTTCTTTGACCTCGCCGGCGCGAATCACGATTTAAACGTTCGCACTCCGAATCTTACCTTCATTATCGTGATTACTTGCGATTACGAGATACAGCCGTTTCGCAATTGTGATTAATGAATTACATTTTGACGATAACCGATTAAATGAGAGTGAATAAGAGTATCGCGCTGTCGCGTTGATATCAAGCGAGACAGGTGTTCCAAAGGCAAATCCTGATAATTTTTGCCCGATTGAGAAAGAACTCGCACAGTGTACAATTAATTTCTGAAATTGTTCTGGAATTGTTCGATTTGTCTGTGGAAAATGAGTTGTTCGGAGGAAACAATCATGTCATTTTGAACTTAATTAATTCAACGATTTGGTACAGGTCTCGCCTGACTTGTTAATGCTATCGACATGCTGAAATAACAGAACAGAGAGGTGGCTACAGCTCCGTTTGCTTTTTCATCGCGAGCGACTTAATTGACCGTCTTTTTACGGACGTTCGTAATTTAGAAGAATCTTACTTACATTTATTCACATTTATTTCGCAGTCTCGCAAATAAACTTCTTCTCAGCGATGCAACGATTATCGTTTCCACTTTACGGCACAGCCTGCAACGCATTCGCACACTCGCTCTAGAATAACGATTTCGATTAAACGATCGCGAATTCATCCAACGTGAAGCTCTCGTCGAAATTAAACCGTCCTCTCGCGGAGATGCGATTTATAGCGGAATTAATTATTTGCCTGGATAAATAAACGGCGCTGTGAACGCCCCAAGACATGCGCTAATTAAGTAAAAACATTTACGTAGTAAATAACTATCCCGTTGGCTCTGGCGTGTTCCAATGCAACGCGAATAATCTCGATTGAGAGGCGTTTAACGGGATGGCGTATATAAGGGGCTCTATGCAGCTCCGTAATACTCTATACGGCGGAAATGTGTGTGTCGTGACACTCCCTGGTGGAGGACCCATGCCTGGAGGACCCACAGCGTAAAGTCGCCAATTACCACGCGCCATTGTCGTCTACGGAAATCCTTCGTTAGACGAGAGCTCAGGGCCGATAGCGTTGAAAAGCTCGAACGCAAACTCACGTCTCACTCCGATCCCTCGTGCACCCTCGCCCGCTTCTCGTCGGTGCACTTCGCAATTTCGTCGGTATTCAAATAAGCAGCTGCCGCCTCGCAGCGTACAATCGAAGTTACGATAGCGCCGCCCTCTCTCTGAGTGAGTTATTTAATATTATATTGATGGAATTAGCTTCTCTTCATTCCCCTCCCCCCCCCTTTTTTATCCTTTCTTTCACTTTTTTGTTTCTCGTTCCTTCGCATCGTGTTCGATTCATATTTATACTACTTGTTCTTGTTTCCTCATTATTCTGATAATTGAACGCAAAGTAAAAATTTTTTGTTTTATTTGAATTGCTCGCTGCAACGAATTGCATACGATTGCACGTTTTTCAGTATTTTATCTTATTACGCGTACGTTTTGATCAATATGGAATATTAGAGGAGATGATAGTATGACCTCCATTTACATTTTTTACAATAATTATGTTAATAATCAATATTTTAAAATGAAAACTTAACAATTACATTTGTCGAAGTATTATTTAATCGATTCTAGACTCAAAGTTATGAAATAAGTATTACTTAGAACGTTATTTATAAAAATGAGGCGACACTGCAAAATGGGTCGAAGAAGAACAGAGATGATAATTTGGCCTCCTACAAAAATAGTTTTGAAAAATTAATTTAAAAAAAATAGTGTTTTATTAGAAATATATTTACAAAAAGAATAAAATATTGCAGAACGTATGCAAATATATGTACATACATACATACACATACAAACATCTTCCACATACAGCTGTCAGTATCGAAAATCTATCGTACATGTAACATAAACTAAATATAGATTAGCAACTGCAATAAATTATTAAATACTAACTTCAATATAGAAATTTACCAAAAAAGAAATTTCGGCACGCTTTATTATTAGTACGCAGGACTATATTAGTAAAATGCCATGCTATTTAACTTTGCATTACTCGAAATACAGCTTAATAAAATGTTAAATAACGAAAAAACAAGCGTATTATATATTCATGTGATAATACGGCCAAGTTTAAGAAGAATGAGGAAATATATATAATTAAATGCTAAAATGTACATTGAAAACGTTTCGCAATGCTCGAAAGTTAAAACGCGTTACAGCAAATGCCGGCTATTGTATATTGGCATATTAGTGCTGCTGCATAACGGCGAACTACTAAACAAATGATTCCATAAGTAATCGCTAGAATTTGCCACCTAATAGCGAAGACATTAAGAGGGGCCATTATATCTGCAAGGGCCGTAATACCACCTTCTCCTCTATACAGGATGAAAATTTATGTGTGGGTTCGTATTAGCCGTGATATCAATATGGGGCATATAATGTACTAAAGTTGAGAAATAAGATCTGCTTGAGTTTAGTATTTCGTGCGCCAGAGATTTCTCCACTACCACTAATTTCGCGCATCCAAAATTTCGTAGAAACGCCCCGCAGCTGTCCGCACAGCGTCCCGGATGCCTCGCAGATCCTGTTAGCGTTTCGCAAGCAATTATCCTTAATTACCGTGTGCATCCAAAATTTTGTTGAACTGTAGCAGCGCTTTCCTGTAGATTCCGTCCTGCAGGGCCACTCAACCGGCAACGTCACAATTTCAACAATAATTATCCCTAATTCATGCTTGCAAAGTTCCGGTGAAGGACATGCGAGTTCCAGAATGGTTTTAGGCGTAACCGTAATTGCGGTATTATGGCCTTTCCCATGTAGGTAAAACGCATTTCGTGTGAATAAAGCACCGAGTTTTGATTGAGTCACGCCTCTCTGCGTGTATATATATATATATATACATACGTATATATTTACGCCCGGTGATCCATTGTTGCAAAAATTAACAGTCGCGTGAGATGGATTCGAGCGAAACCCAATTACGATTGTGAAATACTCGCGCACACGCCTGGGACATTATTATGCCGTAAGCAATTATATCCGCTACCTTATTACACGATTGCGCTATACTTGAGTCGCCGACCAGAAATACCTCTCAAATTTGCACCGGACATACTCGTGACATACGCGAGATAATTCATAGAATCACGCACGTATGAAGCATTCCCATCGATAATTCATTCACACTGATGCGTATTATGCAAGCATGCTAAAAGCCAACTCCAATGAAGTGGAAATCTATCTTCCCACTTTGAACCTTTGTATGCAGAATATCAGTTGCGTTTTCGATTTAACCGAAATATTTTCAATTTAATGGAAATATGTAAATAAAAATATTTAATTGCAAAATTTAAATTGAAACACTTGTACGCAAAATTAAGTTAGATTTCTACGCGAAGAGTTGTAATAAAATTTTTATGCACAGTAAATGGAGGGCAAAATGTGGAAAAGGGAAAATACAGTTTGAAAAAATAGACGAACTCACAGACGACTAATGGGAAAGGTATTAAATTTATAATTATTTGCAATTTCCAATTATTTTACAAATTTCTGCTCGCCAGTAAACTCATCGCTTTATCGCTTTATCGCCTCGTCGAGACGAAGGCAGGCGATACAAAGGAGGATGGACGCTAAGTCTCCACCTATAGATCATCGCGTGCACACGTGTTCATTGTAGGTATACATGCGCTGCGGTCAGTTAGCTGTTATCATTAGGAGGAGTTACGGTGGCGTGAGCGGTTGCGGATAGGAGCATCATCACTCGATGAACTTAGGATAGGATAATGCAAGGCTTTAACTGAAACATTTTCGAAGGAGGCGCGACCTATATATCTCTCTTTATGTATCGTGTGCCCCGAAAAATCGTGAGATTCCAATTAAACGTGCAATATCCGCGCCGCCGGTAAATCGAGAGCCTCGATTGCAGAAATACGATAGACGGAAAAGAGGTATTACCTGTTTTCACCTGGAAACTGTAATGCCGTATGTCCGATAACTGTAACGCAATACATACGGTGTCAAAGGCTATGGTGAACGGCACTAGTGTCAATATCTGCACGGAGTTACTCGTCCAGCAACTAATGGCGTGAGAGTATCGCATTGCGTGTTAAATGTTTTCGAACTGAGTCCAGCTGTGGCGTGGCTACTACTGCAAATGCTCTTATGCACTCGTAGTAGCATTAAATGTTAACAATTTTGTCGTACCGGGTAGAATAATAAGTCGATCAAATTACAGGGAAAAAATCAAATGTTTAGCACGATGTGTGATTGAGCAGCGCGCTACGCGTATTATACAGTGTTAAATGTCAAATTATATCAATTTGAATCATTTTTAATCATTCCTGTAGATTGCCGCTGCTTCTACTCGATATGTCATTAATTTAGCTAAAATAATAGAGAAGTTATTTTTATAGGATTTTAAATAGATGCTATGTGCATCAATTCATTAGATTGCCTTCGGCAATTTAATCGTATTACATATTACTCGGTTCGGAGCTGCGGAGAAGCACGGGATAGGCGGCCACGTGGTGTTATGAATCGAAAATTGTAAGATTCACATTAATATTATATGGAAGCACCAAGATCCGCTTTGTGCCGTGTGGGCGTTATACGATCTCAATTAAAATAATAGAATTAAACAATTTAATTTGAGAAATGTATTAAATTTAACTCAAATTTAGATTATTATTTATGTATTAATATATGTCGATGTTATTTATTTTGAAATTAATCAGTTCAACCATAAAAATACGTTGATTAGGTAGATGTAATTACTTTTTTAACCGACATATTTTGTGTTAAAATAATATATTTTGACGCGCCTAAAAATTAAAAATAACAAATTGTTAACTCAAAGAATTGGTTTAAATTTGATCCTGTAATATTTAATACTTTAATATATAACAATGTTGCGTTATATATACCTACGTTACGGTGAAATCCTGATTCATTTTTGCAATTTTGTTCTTCTACGCTTTTGTAACCTCGTTCGATAAGCGCGAGACAGCTTTCTATAATAACCGTTTTCTGCGATATTAGCCTGCGCGCCACAGGTATTTAGAGAAGATTATATCGCGGATCGAAGTCTGATTAACCAGTGAATATCGATACGCAGCAATGCTTATCGGACTTACGAGGTGCGAAAGCTTCTAGCTAATAACGCCGTGGCAAGTTCGGGAAGGTAAGCTTGATTGATAATCGCGGGCGCTCGTGCAGCCATGTACGTAAATCTCGCGCACGATGCGGAACGTAGTACGGTCACGATGTACGGCCGATCTTTTATCAAATTTAATTTCGTTTCACGTCGCGCGCAGCGTGCGCGGTCAAATTTAGTTGCAACAAACGGAAAGCGGTATTTTTTTTTGTTGCCCCATCACGCCGAATTGTACGTCGTCAACGAACGCATCTATCAAGGCTCTATCTTCCTGTTTCCTAAAAAGAGTCTTGAGAGAGCCAAAGAAACTTGCGGACCCATCTTCTCTCGCAAGGATCAGTTCGTCTGATCCTGTCGTAAATTCCGAAAACAAATGCGAAAAAGCGCACGTACGCAAAATGAACGAGACAAGATACCCGATGCTTATCGAGTAACCGGTAAGACCATTCACTTCTTGCTCCGGTCTCGGGGCATGAAGCTCTCACAAAATTGAGCATTCGTACGCCTGCATCCGGCCGTTTGGAATCTCTGCTGATACGCGGACATAAAGCGTTGCGAGCCCGGGATTTGAAAGTGCAGCTTACGTGCCTTCTCGCGTTCCTCGTTACACCGAAACGCGAAATAGATAATGCATAACAATGCATACTAGATGAAGAAAGTCCCTTGGGTCGAAAGAACCAGCGCGGTAAAAGAGCGCAAGGGGTCCAGAAAATTTTAGATTTTACGCACGCATTTTAGATTTTATGTGCGCGTTTACGATATTGTAAGGTACCCTTGTGTAACGTGCGTATCGCTGTCCGGCAATTCATCGAGTCCGGTCACGCACGCGTCTTTAATAGAGGGCTCGTAGGTACGGAGCCGTTTGTTTAATCTGCAGTCGTTAAACAAACAAACACGTTTCGTCGATCGGACAACGAATTGTCAGTGGTCAACCGAGTCAACATGACTGATTGCAAGCAGCGCGTTAATTAAGCGTCCGTTTATTCCTAAGCACGCACCGCTGCGGCGGCTCATTCCGCGATGAAGATTTGTCTACAACGAGCTCTTAAACGATGTTCCGCTTAATGTTAATCGATGCAAACGCTGATATAAAATTGTCTTTCCGCAAAATGGATTATCTACCTGTAGAATGCTGCGTGTATTCCCTAACTTGCTTTCCCCTTTCCTTTCCTCCCTCCCTCTCTCTCTCTCTCTCTCTCTCTCTCTCTCTCTCTCTCTCTCTCTCTCTCTCTGTTTCTCTCTCTATTGTCGCGCTTTTCTGAAAATTGAATTAATTGCCGCGTGTCGCAAGTCTCTCGCGTAAGCACGTTCGACGGAAATTTTGTTAAGTCAAGCTTAGCGAAAACCAGATGTAGTTTAACAATGTCCTATTGTATTTAACAGAGAGAGATTTACGGCTTATACTTAAACTTTGAAAAGCATTACCTTTCATCCGAAAAGTCACCGGCTAAGCTGACTATGTGTATCTTCGGTATTCAATTACTTGCAGTTCCCGCAGGACTAATGGCGTAACTGGCTGGAAGAAGGTTTCGCGAAACGGGTTCTCTCGGAGCATGCAAAAGCGTGCCGGGAATAATCCAGACTCGGGGTGAACAGCTGACGCTGCACTTCGCGAGCGCGTTTTTCTGAGATTCACGATATCAACGTGACGCTATCTCACTAAGACGAGTCTATCGGAATTTCCTGTATCTGTGAAACTATTATATACATTTAGTTTGTCATATTTTAAATCACTTAGATCAGATAAATAAATGAGGATGATGATCTCTACAATGAACAGGGACAGGAAACGTTCTGCCGCGGACTTGTTATTCCTGGCATGCGGAACGAAATCTTCCTTCATTGAAAAATGAGGGTGGTTATATAAAATATGAGTTTCCTGGGTTATGTAAAATATGGAAAATCACGGTGCATCCTCCCTCTTTCTCTCTCTCCCTCTCTTTCCCTCTCTCCCTCCCTCCCTCCCTCTTTCTCTCTCTCTCTCTCCCTCTCCCTCCCTCTCTCCTTCCCTCCCGCCCTTCCCCCCTCTCTCTCTGTCTCTCTCTCTCTCTCTCTCTCTCTCAGGTTACCATCCATTTGGTGGAATTAACAATTCAGACGAGTACATGATCCCAAATGTCGTCGTAATCGATCCGAAGTCAACCCACGCAAGTTAACTCCGCTTCTGGGGCTAAATCTCCTTCACCGCATAATCCGATAACTCTAATTATCCTAACGAGATCAATAATTTCTCTCGTGCCGTTCCTCGCTGCGCTATGATATAAACGACCAATGAAATTTCCGGCCACCATCCGTGCGTCTCAACTTATTCGACAAAAACGGGTAATAGTAACTTCACGACGGGGGCAATTTCTTGCAATGCCAGGCTGTAACGTCGCGTAATCGTAGTTTGCAAAAGCGCTTTACACACGGCTAGTTTTTTTCCCTCGATTCCAATTCTAACAATAATCTCGCATTCTTTTTAATTAAGCTTTTTCTTCTTTTTATCAAGCTATTTCTTCTCCACAGGCGAACCTTTAACCCCGTGGAATTACGTCAAATATTTTTTTGTCCTTTAGACATTTATGACTTTACATCACGCTAGATACAGCGTCATATTTCATCCGCGTATGACTACGTCGTATCCGCCGTAACGTAAATCTATATGACACTCCAAACAGATGGAAATCATTTTTATATTTCGTCCCGCACATCTTGTAAAAGCTTACGGCTTTGAAGTGATCTCAAAAATAGAACGAATAAAATAACAAAGAATACATTTACCATGCGCCGTTTAAAGAAGCTACATAATTACGTTCGGTATTGCAGTCGATAGATTCAATATTTACCCAGTAAACGCGCACGCACAACGGATTAATCGATGCGACATATCCGAAATAAAAAGTAAAAAACCGCGCGCACGGAGGATGAAATAACAGGGTGAAATGATCATGGCGAACACACCGGATAAAGGTGCGTTACATCGAGTACGGAGAGAAAGGGAGAAAATATTGTCACTCGTAAAATTGTAAATTACGTCGATAATTTACTCTGCAAAGAGTCGGCGCAATTGAACGAAGCGCGGGGTGCTCTTATAGCGGGGCGCGACCCGCGCTGTAATTAATTCGCACGACTTGATCTGACGACTGTAAATCACGGCACCGGAACCCCTCGAATGTGTATACGCCAAATGTACACGCCACGGTAATTTACTATCTCAGCTCGTGGACGAATCCGATTCTCGGAATCACCGTTTCCCGGTCAGCGCGGTGTCACGACCGCGGCTGGGGCTTCGGCTGCGGTTTCGGAAGATCGTCGTGTATAAGCCGCCCCTCCCCTCCCTCCCGACCTTAACCCGAGGCACGCGTTGCATTAATGCGCGCGCGAAGGGAACGGGTAGAATGCATATACGCCTACCCATTGTGGCCATCCGAGGATGAATAGCATGTGTGCGTAGCTGCCCGCACGTACCTATTCTGGTCGGCGGGAAGAACGCCTCCGTATAATTCACGGTTTCTTAACGCGCTGATTAACGATTCTAGCACGCCGGTGCAACCCGGTTGCAGTTGCTTTCTTCCTTCTGCAACGAAATAAACGAGCCACTCCTCCCTCCCCGAGACGCGCCCATCTATCTAAATCAGACGAAATGTTTCATGTAAAACTTCTTTGGGCCTTTTGTTTGTGCGTTTGTAACATTAAACGAACGGAACGACGGAAAATCATTATATATTCGAAGGTGAATTGAATTGTAAATTTTCAACATATTCCTTTTACATTGGGCATCGTCCTCTTCTATGTGATAATGCTTGCACAATGCAAAGATATAGGAAATTGTTGCAACGCCCTAACGTCGCTACTGTTCGATCATTGGCTAAAAGTTTGATTCGATGAAAGTTTTTCCGCATACATGTACGAGCAAAATTGGCAATCTATTGGCTTTCTAAAAGTTTTTCCTTCAATAGGAAAATCTGTCAATATACCGATTTACTTTGCCTTCGATCGCGGTGACGCTTTCATAAAAATTTATAATACAATTTTCTGTTAAAGATTATATTTTTCATATTTATTTTCATATTTGCAGTCGTTAGTTTATAGTTTTGCGTGACTCCGGTATCTTATCCAAAGTTTATTCATTTTTTTCTACATGTGCACGTAGACTTTTTTTATTTCTCGACATCGGTCGTAATGCTCTCGGTCGTGATGTTATTATGGATTCTAAAAAAATTTATAGCTACACGGTATAAAAACCGTCTTATCTGCGCGCCATAATCGACATGGATCCTGTATCGGCGTTTATTATGTCGAGACGTTTATTTAATCCGAACTAACTTTAATAGCAGTTAACCTCCGATACGGTACCAAAGTTTCGTTATATTCGACGGGGAAAGTAGCTTCGCAGCATTATCGTGTTTTCCTTTTTAATCGTCGGAGTTTCGGGCGTTTCCCTCGCGGATCATTTCACTTATAAACTTCGTATAGGAACAAGGAATAGAATTCGCGATTGCAAATTGTACGTATCCAATTAATCGAATTACATTTTTTTCCTGGCGAAGAACTAAACTAGTTTACGCAAGCTGTATAACGCATATGTATTTATATTTAGAGATACAATTTTTTTTTCCTGGTTACACGATTTTTATTAGCGGTCATCTGCGTTAGTAGCTCTCGTGGCTGATGACCCCATTTTTCTTTCTTCTGCATCACTCTCACGTTCGCTTTGACGTGGAAAGGGTTCGATTATAGCATTAAGGTAGTAACTTAACGCCCCGGATGGCGGAAAACGCGAGAGTTATGGCTCGTTAAGTATTGCGGTACGTACTACATCGGGGAATACACGAACGCGAAGTTAAGTAATAGGATACCGCGAGCGCTCGATGGAAAACTAGCTTCATGAAACAATGCGACGTATTTTTTACCGCGGAGATGTCCCGGCCAACTTGGAAACTGTGTTACCACGTTCTAACATTATTATTACGGCAGAATTTACCTTGGCACGATATTAAGTAAGTAAATAAGTATAAATTCGCCGCCATTTGGAAAATCAATACACCCCGCCCATCGTAGCATTATTAATTAAAAAGTAAATGTTTGAAATCTGCCGCTGTAAAGTTAAACATACCGCGTTGGAGTCAACCGTCGGCATTTACCCCGCAAACTTAATGATAAGGTACAAATCACGCTAATTGAATGCTCAATCGGTGTTATTCCGCTGCCAGCTATTACACAGCACTAATAGCGACAACCGCTAGCACATTTCACCCACAAACGTGTGTACATAATAATTTGCATTAGCTCTTTATAATTCTCTATCAAGCGCATCATATCGAATTTATAAATGATATTTCGAATATTTGTAAAATTATACGAAAGTACAATTTTCATTTATTATTAAAAATGCTCGTAGTTAACTTTACAGTAATATGAAATACGTATTACTACGTTTAAATATTATTTCTTTAAATGTTAAAATATAACATATATTATTTATTTTATTGGACTATTTTACAATACCTTAGATTACAAACAGTTAAAAAATGTGTGTAGTCACAAATTCGTATTTTATCTCTCTCTCTCTCTATCTATCTATCTATCTATGTCATACACATTCTCTTACGATTCCCAAGCCACGAGCATCAAGAATCTCGATGCAATTCGGCGGAAGTTGGCACAGCACGGATATAAAACAAACCGGCGACAGTCGGTCGTTTGACGAAACGAAACTTTATTCTTCGAGAATCGCCCGTCCTCTCGTCTTCATTACACCTCGCTTCCGTAAGTCGCGAAATGCGAATTCCGAATCGTGCGCGCCGTAGAAAACACGACAGCTATCGCGCGGAAACGGAAACTCGAAAAATCTCGGCGCACCGGCGAGGACGACGGCGTTGTCACGCTGCCGAGGACTTGTGCGGCCCGCTGAATTTCTCGTTTGTGCAATTCAGCTGCGTAATCTAATGAGCAAACGCCGCGAACTTGGCGCACGGACCGGAAATTGAAGTATACATTATGAAACGTGCCGCTGGCGCGGTGTTTCCTATGCAACCCTCGTGCCACGGAGTGCTGCCGTCGCCGCGCGCCGTCGTCGTCGCCACCGTCGTCGTCGTCGCCGCCGCCGTCGTCGCGATCGCGAAACCAGGTCGCGCATGTCGCGCGCGCGGCCTTACCCCCGAATTCGCAGGCTTCGCACTCAAGGAATTGCAGTTTTCTGATTCGCGGCCGTTCCGCGGCCTGTAGCGATGAATATTTAGCGGCCGGTACGTGACTCCGTTGAACATTCGAGTTGAGCCGAAGGGGTCGTTTTCAGAAGGAATCTCTCTCAGGCGAACGTAACTCGCGACACCGAGAAAAATATAATTTATCGAGTTTGCGAGATATTCCCAGATATCTTTCTCCGCATTGCTCGCAATGCATTTCTCTCATAGTAATTTTTCGCATAAATCCCGCGCGTCCTTTGTACAGAGGTAATAGCAGCGACGTTGAATTAAAAAAAATCCCCTCACGCGGGTTTATCATATGGGGCGCGATATAAATGAAATATAGAGTTACGCTCTCGTATATACACATACCATGATAATTTTAATTTAAATTACTCGATTCAGTATAATATTCGCAGTGCATTTTGAGTGTAGCAGTGATATTGTTATTATTTTTGTTCGTTTATAATTAGTCCGGATGCGCATTGCATTCACGAGAACTCCTTTGCATATAATTACTTATTTCGCAAAATTATCACGTCGTCGCTTATCGTCAGAGAATAATTTCTCGTTACGAATCGTATACATATAAGATGCGAGTCTTCGCGATAAACTTTGATTATCAAAGTTGAATGTAGCTTTTAGCTTAAACTAACGGCCGCTCCCTGCCGAGATCTCCGAGATGACAAACCGTCGTCGTAGATCGACGATCCAAAAGAGTTTCGTTTGTTTATGAGCACTCTGATTAATATGACATTCATGGTTGACTGTCTCTCTTTGTTTCTCTCTCCACATAATTCTCTCTCTCTCTCTCTCTCTCACCCTCTCTCTCTTTCTGATCTCTTTCGCTTAACTTAGCCGGTCAAACTCCGTCAGCGGATAGAATTTACGATAATTAATCTTTTATACAACGGGGATTAATTAACTCGTGCAAATTTATTCGTAGCCAAAGGTTCCGTGAACCATCGGCCTCTATTACGGTGGATACTTGAGAATAGATGATGCACAGTTCGGAACCATGTTCCACGTAGTGCACTATCATCGCCCGAAATTTTATCGAAATTATGTGTAATATCAAGCGTGCGATAAACCACAAAATTACGTTGTGGTAAAAACTCTGTAATAAAAACAATTTCGAAAATCGGAAAATATAAAGAAAGAGAATTTTCTATAAACAAGCCAATTATTGTTTATTTTATTCTGTTTAACTTATTTTACTGTTTGAAAAATATTTCTATTTTTTTCATATATATTTCATATTTGCATGTCGCGTTACATGCAATATAACGATTAAATTAAAGTTTCGACCGCAAAGCAGATTCCTGAACCGATTAAAAATTTTAGCATAAATTATTTTTATTCACTACAATATAGTTGTTTTATGCACGTTACAGTTCGATCGCGGTAATAATATAAACGTCAAAACGAATGTCAAACGCCTATATCGATTTTATAATTATATTACTTGAATAAAGAGACGAAAATTGAAAATTACGTGAACATTTATTTCGCATAATGGGGATTGGTCGGAAGAACCATCGCGTTTATTAAACGAGAAAATTGTACTCGTAATTAAATCTGAATTAATAGCGCCTCAGATTATCCATTTTATATGATTGTATGTATTGCAACAATTTTCATATTTATCGTCTAAATATAGGCACTCATGGTGTCCGTTATGTGGGGTTCTCTCTCTCTCTCTCTCTCTTTCTCCGTTTCCCATATACTAATTAAACAATAAAAATCTTAATTCAAATGATTCTGTTGATACTCTTGGACATATTCATTCCGTCAGAAATGTTCTCATATATTTGCGCGGAATTAAAAAAAAAAGTATTCGAGTTATTAGGGAAAACGAATTATAACATTATGCTATGTTCAAAGAATATTCGAAACGTTATTTTACACCTTTTAATTCATAATTTTTCCATTTCTGTGTTTTGCGCAGGAGTGGACGGACTATAACCTCCAGTGGAACGAGTCCGAGTACGGCGGAGTGAAGGACCTTCGAATTACGCCGAACAAGCTTTGGAAACCGGATATCCTCATGTACAACAGGTAATCTGGCCTCGTTACATCTGCGTAGAGACTCTCATTTTGTATTGACAAGTCAAGTAGCTTCGACTAACAAATTTGTTAGGAGCATTTCAGTCTCAGGCGCGAGAGAGTGGAGAGGCCGGTCAGAGTCCCTCCCGTAATAGAATTCTTAATTAAAACGGTCGGAACAAAAAGCCGCGTACTAACTACGCTCGTAATCATCTGCGTTAATAAAGTGTGCCCAGTAAAAATACGCGCGCAAACTGATTTCCCAAAGTTCCGCGCGCTAAAACCCGGAAAAGATTTTACTGTTTGACACGATCCAATTTGCGAAGAATATTCAAATCGAAGTAAACTTTAAATTGATAATAACAGCGTGAAAAAAAGAGAGAAAACATAAAGTTTAATTTCTCTCGCGTTAATATTCGTACAGTAACGATTCAAACCAGAACTATCGAGACGCGGAAATGAAAATGTTCAACGGGTTTATGTTATATCAAATTCTCACTCGTCCGCGCAAATACTATGTAATTCATCGTGATTTAGCTGCAATTGCCACGCATCGATGAGGATAACCCACGGGACTTCTGATAGCTCGGTCGCGCGCGATTCTAGGCTGTCAATATTTCAAGAGTTGCCGTTTAACGTCGCGGAAGCGTTGGGTAGCCCAACAGCAAACAGCTCTACATCGCGAATCGACATGACAATCGCGAAAAAATGCGGAAAATACATTCGCGAAACAAACTGATGCGACTTTATCGTAAAATATAAAACTGCACGAATTACATTTGTCCCGAGTAAGCAGCCCAACGTTGAATTTCTCCGATGGACTTTAAACGGCTGCCACTCGTCCGGAAGGCACACTCCCTCCCCACACTGCACTTCTAAGAGAGAGAATTAAGATTTTTAAGAATGTCTTTTTCAGAAAAGCTGCGAGAACGGCTAAGAAATAGCGCGGCGGTAGCGCCACTGCAGCAAAAGTTTTTTCATTAACTTTAAGTTCGCTCCCTCGGAGACACTCCGTACGGAGCGTAAATTATTTTCGATGTACCTCGTACTCTTTTCACGTGCCGTTACAGTATTGCGAATGTAGTTTTTTTTTATAAAAAAAAAAGAAAAATCGAAGGGTACGTAACTTTTATCCTAGTGTTGCTTCGCATCTCTCTAATTATTCAAAAGTATTATATATATACATATTATATATATACATATATATATTTCTTTTATACATATATATATTAAAGTTCCCTAAAGTGCATGCATTTACTTGAATCCTAGTAAGAACCGAGTATATATTATACATTTATATACTTGTACTATGTATATCTTTACATTTTTCATTTGTAAATATTGTATCCACGTAATTATTGACCCCGATCGTAGAAATCTTTCTTATCTGACGGATCGACTCGCTTCTCGCTTCGTATCAAGTCGTCTCGATACGATTCACATTCCGTCCACGGACGACAAGGATGATGCGCCAAGTCGCGAAGCGGGTCGGGCCGGAACTTTCGAACGCAGTTATTACGCAGATTTTAATTGAAAGGCTAGAGTAACGAGTTGCATAAGCGCCGGTCATTTTCATTTCTCGAAAAGTTCGAAAAGTCAGCCACGTCGTGTGCGTTCCGCATGGAAGAGCAGGGATTCGCAGAGGGGAAATTCGTTTGAACGATCGCGATTTTACGGTGACGCGAATGGGGGAAGAGCGGAAGAATATCAAGTCAAGAATCGAGTCGGTACAATCTCGTCTTCTTCTTTTGGAACGACTAACGCGGTGGCTGACTTGCATTCTCAGCCATTCTCTCTATCATAGCCTCTAAAATAATTAGTCTTAGGCTTATTTATAGGCTGCTAACTATATATAATACATATAATATACATATACAATTCCCGGGTTGCCGTACGTGAACGCGTTTATGCGATTCACGTTCGGCGATCCGCAAAATGAATACGCCCGTCGCCCGCTGCCAGCCGATTCGCGCGATAACAAAGCGGGCAGTGTTAATCGTGTGATCGGGCCGCTTCATCGTGCCCGATTCTCATGCCTTGCACTAATGCAACGGTGGCTGATGCATAAGTCATACGTTTCCGATCGCCTGACGCGGGGGGGCAATCAAGCGGAACAGAATGCGATTTGTTACACGGACATCAGGAGAGAACATTGATGACCGGGGTGAAAAAAAGTTGATTTTCTGGTGAATTTCGGTATTTTTTTATATTGACGAGTAACGCAACCGCCGCGCACTAACTAATCCTGTCGTGATTGAAAACGGAATAGCGAATAAATTCGGGCGGTTTAATTATAAAAGCGGCGGATGAAATAACAGCGTTTCGATTTGGAGGTTGAACCAGATTCTCCCTTCCCTCCTTCGCGGTACGTTACACGCTCCGATTATTTTCGATCGGTTCGTGGATTATTCGTCGTTCAACTGGGCGTAAATTAGATATTCGTCACCAACTGTCGACGACTAGCGGGCTGGATCGAATTAACAATCAAATATGATTAGGATCGTGATCCATATCCGGAATGAAATTCCGAGCTAAGTGGCGCAGCTCATAATGAGAAGTATTTTTTTATTTGCAAAAGATTAGATTAGGCGTAATCGAGAACTGCGTTTGATCTGGTGCAATAATCCTTCCCAAACTCATATCATCACGTTGATTGGACACAAGCGGGAATGCTTATACCATATGACATCGTTTTTGAATAATAACTTTAAATAATGAAAATAGGAAGGCGTAAAGAGGTACAGAATGGTTTCTTTTACCACAAACAGATAATAAAACTATGTTAAAGAGATAAAAAAAATATATAAAAGTTATTAAGATTATTTAATATTTAAACAGAGGAAGAGTAACTTTTATAATGATTGCGCATTTCAAATAAAAGCATTATTGAACAAAAATTAGAATAACGATTCGAATATAAATAAAATTAGTTTCAAGCAGTCTACTAATTTGGTAGTAAAATAGATGTGAAGCGGTGAATCAAACGATTCGTTTAACCTTGATGTAAAGAGGAAGAGGAGAAAAAGCAAAACGTGCCGTGGAGACACGGCAAACGACAGAGAGAGATAATATGTGGACCGAGTTGAAAGGTACGCGATGGGAAAAGTGAAAGACAGCAAGTGGAAAGAGGAGGAAGTGGTCAGCCGGACAGGCCGAATCCACCTCCGACCGCAACTAACAACTAGCCAAGTTAGCTAGCCCGGGGTCGGGGACGAGAGAAATTTCTCGCCGGGAACTGCCGGCGCTCTGGTAAAGTGTGCGGGATCACTTCAATTAATTAAAGTCTCGTCTCGGGGAAACTTTACCTTTGTGGGTACCATGGGAGCGTACAATGACTCGGTACGACTTTCCGGCGACCGACGCGAAAACTAGAAATTAATTTTTCAAGAACGCACGCGCTTGTTAAGATCCTCCCCCCCTCTCCCTTTTTTTCCTACGTAATGATTTAGGCTGCAAAAATACGAGATAAATACGGAAAAATACTTCGAATTTCTGTTGCGCGGATGCGAATAGGTGGCTGCAAAGTATAAGTGGTGGCTCGTTAACGGGAAGCGACACTAGAGATCGATAGGAACACTGATGACTCGACGAGTTAAGCTTGGATTTCGACGGGTCTCTCCAGTGATCATTTTCAATTTGCTGCTCGTCCCTCCGCGAGTACCGAGATCAATTCGTAATGGGCGTTTATTGTTTCATCGACGGTTCGCCATAACGTGCTGTACAGTCGTGTCCCGATGCGATCGTATTTATTCGCAATCATTCGTACCGCGTTTTGTACGTGTGTAAGTGTGCGTTCACAGGAGGAGATATGTATAATATACGCATTGGACTATTGCTATATTTTCAGAAGATGAAGAGAA
Organism: Wasmannia auropunctata; assembly: GCF_000956235.1. Taxonomy (NCBI): domain Eukaryota; kingdom Metazoa; phylum Arthropoda; class Insecta; order Hymenoptera; family Formicidae; genus Wasmannia; species Wasmannia auropunctata. The sequence continues at coordinate 1,826,761 of NW_012026795.1, read as the reverse complement.
TGCGCGCACACACATTCAGAAAATAATTAATGTAATATCGATTGCCTACATAATCATATGTAACCAATTTTTGCAAGTTATAAGATTGATAATGTAAATGTCAGAGTAACATCGGATAATCCTCGGCTGGTACGATATAATTCTAAGCAGAGTAAAAGTTTTTACTAAGCAGTAAAAATTTTTTACGTATTTTCTCTGCCGTGCAGAATGTACGCATGCAAAATGTTGACCATGGGATTTTTCATCATGGCAGACCGGCAAATATTTCCCCAACCTCATTCGAAGCGACCAAGACACATAAATCATCGGCAGAAATTACACCGTCGATTCTCTGATAAGTACGTCGTGGGCCGCTAAATCATTTAACTTATGTGCTCCCATTATCGACTAGAAAAATTTATAGGAGCGAAGGGTACGGTTTATCAGGACAGCTGCGCGAAATCTACCTGTGACGTCTCGTGGTCACCGATAGCTGCACATTCCCCGCATATTCCAAAAACAATCGCGCCTCATACAATCGACGAAATAACCCGCAGCGCGTTCGTCGACGTTTGATTTACCGCGTTCACTGATCGTGCATCGACTTTACGTTTGAAGCTCACGCTCGCTGTCGCGTCTACCAAATCGGTACCGTCGTCACGTTTCTCCATTGTTAAGCGCAAAATGTGTACACACACTCCGACCTCGCTGTTCTTAATCCCATGGACGACCCAGTTTCTGAACGCAAATAGGCAACGTTGTGCTTTTTTAATTCATTTCTTGTAAAAATTACGTCGTATAAAAGTACCGCTGATGTTTACTTGTTTTTACGTAATCAAAGCATTTCGCGAGGTATTTTAATTATGGAATGAAACATTCATATCTTACAACGTAAAACAATTTTATCTCATTTTATTCTCTAATATGAAAAGAGAGTACCTTTAACAGAGAGACTCTTTTGCCCATTGCCCCGGAACATTAACGTTACTTTTAAAATTCTTACGCCACTTTGGCCACTTCACCGATTGCGAAAGGGATAAAGATTCTTTGCCATCGTGGATACGTGAACAAGGAGCAGGACAATCTCACAGCGACGTACGCACACTTGTATACGGGAACGAGTCCTGTGGGCGTTGGGGGGAATTTTGAAGATGTCGGTTTCGACCCTGTTAGAGAGGTTGGAGTGTAAATAAGATAACGACGGTGAGGGTCCACTGTGCGCGCTTCCATTTTGTAACCGGCTCCGGGGAACGGTTATGCGCCGGTCCCTTCGAGGGAAGAGGCGCTTCCTGCGGAAGCGTAAAACGAATCCCGAGTATCCCGCCCGAAGGTACTTTCGGGCATTACCGTCGAATTTAAGCCGCCGTTAGCCCGCGGGACTGGAGCCTCGGCGTGGAGCGCGCGGCTCGTAAAATCCGTTTCGTCTGAACACCTTCACGGCCGTGAGAGCACTCGTTCACCTCGCACCGAGCTACATCGAGCGGCAGCTACTGCTGAAAAGTACATGAAGCGACCGCGGTAATGTCTTGCTTCGTTCGCGGCCGAAACTCACGCGCTCGTGTGTGCCCCTCCCGACGTACTTCGGAGAATCGAAATAATCCTGTACACTTCGTTTTACAGCCCCGAGATGATTTTCCTTATACTCAGAGAGTCTACTTTATCTTACACTTATCAAAGATTTATCTTATTTACTGTTATTCCAAAGAATGTGTTGTATACTGCAATTAGGTTGTTAAAAGATAAAAACCAGTACTTTCGAAGATTATTCTATTTTGTTAAAATCTGTTTAAAATTGAACACGAATCGCTCTTGGGAAATCTTTGCATACGGGCTTATTTATACGTACTATTCATAGGAATCCAGGATATCGCTCGCATTTGATAATTGTCAGAAATCTCGTGGTTCTTTAAGAGATAAGTTTTAAAATTTGAGCGAGGCGACGCACCGCGGAAGGGGGAAGTCTGAGAAACGCGAACACGTCCAATCGTACTGATATATTTCGGTGTACGAAATTGACAATGGAAAATGACGCAAGTCAATAGAGGCAAGTCACAATGCGGCTACCCATTCCGTTGTCGACGCGGCTGTACGAGCCACATATGCGAATATTATGCGAACCACAGCGGAAACACGTACCGCCGCAGAATTCGATCGAACACAGCGAAATATATTCACGGAATTCATTGGTTGATCTATCCACAGATGATCCAATCCAACTAGTCTCTTTCTCTCCCTCTCCTCTCTCTCTCTCTCTCTCTCTCTCTCTTTCTCTCTCTCTCGTTTACATAAGTATATGAATTTATAACAATCCCTTTCTCGTATATTTGGCGGAAACGAGGGCGCGTTTGATCCGTTGTGATTTTCGCAGTCCGCGAGAAAGAGAGAGAGAGAAAGAGAAAGAGAGAAAGAGAGAGAGAGAGAGAAAAGGAAGAAGAGAGACACTACTCTAATCTACATACTTGATCCGGTTATTTAATCGAATCACGCGCTCTCGAACGAATGCGGTCGCGATTCTATCAGCCACTACCCTGGGGATACCAGGGTACATAGAACACGGTTCGCGTCCGTCCGTACCGTATACTATTTCCCCGATCTACATACAAATATAGACTCGTAATCATTCCCGTTATTTACTCACGTTGGATCGAGAATGTGTTTGATTTTCTCAACGCCTCTCTCGAACCGACTCGAAACTGTATCTATCGTTTATGCTTCTTAGTCCAATCGACGTAAAAGCGCTGCTATTCCACGATGCAAGGAATAATCAAGGAATAACAACGAAATGCACTAGACCGAACGCGAGGTTTCTCGATATTAGAAACGTAAAAGTCTATCTTAAAAATGCAATACTTTACAATATGATGTTATTGTAATATTGATAACATTGAAGCAAAGCTTGAATGCACCAGAGAGTTGCGCCATACAAAATACAATTAATTCGGTGTATATATAGCAAGATTTTAATGTACCAATATTTAATCTAAATATACGCTGGTCGACCATTCAACAAATTCGAGCAATTAACGAATGGAACCTGCGTGTTTTTCACAATTTGGATTTATGACTATAATATTACATATCGCGTTCCGCTCTGATCTGATTCGCTCCCCAGCGAACGCTGGCTGGTGTGTGTAACACTGTCGTGTATATATAGAGTCGAATAGGATTCTATAAGTTAACGTGTGCGTCTTCGGAATTTGTTCCGTCCCGTCAAGAGAGCGAATACGGCGCTCAGCGAGCGGCGGTTGTAATTATGTGAATAATTAATTGAAACGCGACGTCAGGCCACCCCGTTACTGCGGGCCACCGCATGACCGGGCCCGGTACCCGCTCCTTTTGCATACAGACACACACACACCGTCGGATTTGATTATTAACCAGGACGAATACGTATCCTGATAATGAAGTCCCGAGCCACGAAAACGGATGAGGAAATTTCTCCTCGGGATTCTCCCGCGTCCGCCACTTTGGTCATATCGACAGTTTGCTTTTCATCTTACGAAATAGCGTCGCATCTGCCGGGGAGACCGTCACGCGGAGCGACTGTCCGCGAGGAAATATCTATTTCTCGTTTCTTTCTCGACGCGGACAGTTAGAGAAATCGGGAACATTAATCTTGAGGCTTTGATACCGCGTACATGAGAGCACAAATGGCGACATACTTGACAGAGTGTCTCTGTCAACCGTAAATACGTCCCTGTAAGATCGTTACACACGTTCTCGCGCGAGGGAAACTTCTCCGAGACGGGCGTGTCAGCTAGAACTGTTACAATAGCCTTGCTGAGTGCACAAACGGACGAATTTTCATATTGAATGCGACTCGATTTCGCCGGTATTATCTATCGAATCGACATCGCCGTTATTATTAATATTCCGGGACGTCTTAGCTCGAGTCCCAGGAAGTGCCATGAAGCTGAAAATCAGTATTGTTTGCAATATTCACGACCGGCGGCGGTGGTAGCTCGCCGCCGATGAGTCACCTAGTTTCGCGAACGAGAATTTAGGTGACGTTGCGCGTCGTCTACCGGTGATTTGGCGCCGTTAACTTTCCGTCGGTTTTCCCGACATTTATGACATACGGAGTTTGAGAGCGGGTCACCGCACCTCGTTATATCGTCGGTACTATTTGCTCGTGAGAGCGCAATGAGCGAGCTGGACGGCACACATGCACCCGGAGCGCATCCAAAATGTTGAATTTACGCTCGATATAATGTGAATTAATTTGATTAATTTCCGACTGTCGTTTCCTTAAATTTGTTTAAACCAGAAATTTAACTTTAATATTCATTAATACCAGATGTTTCGACAATTAAGTTCTATAGTTATTCCGTCGACGCAAACTGAAAAATAAAGTTTGGTTTTTTCGTATCTTCATAGTCATCCCTAATTCAGAAACTATCGATACTTTGATATTTTTATTGAAGTAAAGTTGACTGAAATTTCATTTAAAACTTATCATGTGAAATACGAACTCTACAACAGGACTGCATGTATTATCGAGCGCACATTTATAGTTGACACGCCCGCAAACGTAAAATCGCTTTGCAAATGAAAGCGACATGAACAATACGATTAAGACATTGATTAGATTCGTAAATCCGTAAGTAGAACTTTTATTCATACGATATATACGTGACTCGGGACTCGTCCGTAGATATAACGTGGCGAAAAAACCTGAAAGGAGCGGGTTTCGCGGCAAGGTCGGTGAAACCCCAACGTCCTGGAAAACTTTAAAAGAAAGACAAAAAGAAACGCTTGACCGCCGATAATAAAGAAAAAAAACGAGAAACGAAATGGACTTGTTCGCGGAAAAAGGAATCCCGGAATAACCCGCGAGTTCAATCCTCGATCGGAATGACGACGACGAGGACGGTTAAATCGATCAGTCGACGCGCGTGAACCGGTGAGACACATAAACGACGGAGGACGGAGACGTCGACCGATCAATCCGGCCTCGAGGGCGCAACCCGAATTCCACGCTTGACATTTCAATCTCCATGCGGCGAAGGCGCCTGGGCGAATACGCGGCTCGTTAGTCGTTGCATGTGTCGGTTTATGATAACGATCAAGTCTAACGAGATGAAACGGACAGCGCTTTACGACATCTCTCCACGATTACGAGACGACGCTGTCGCTATCTGTCGTTTACGCTTAGTGTCTAACAATATCTATCTCTCCTTTTTTTTCTTTTTTTTTCGTTCGGCTTTTCTTTCTGGCACGCAGATATACTCTCGCACAAGGAAAGTCGCACAGATATATAAACAGACTTTATCACGCAGACAAACTCCAAACGTGTGCACCTAGTAACAAGTATATATATTCTATTGTAGCTGAAGATAATTTACAGGTGGATTGCAACTAGAAAATGATGTGTCGTGCTGAGGAATATGATCACGCATCTTAAATCGTCTCTGTAGCGTCTCTCTAAAGTGCGAAAATCTCTAAACTTGCATTCGACTTCATAACTTTGTAGCTTTGGAATGACAAGATCTTTTTCTCTCTCTCTAAAAGTAGTATTCTTACACAAAATAGCTATATATTGGTTGTATACCTTACGAAAATATTGTGCTCCTTTATCTTACAGAATTAGTGTTCTTTAAAAAAAAAAAAAGCAATATGAGACGACGAGATTGAATTTATTGCAAATCGGTGGAGGATTAGAAAAGGAATCGCGAAAGATATCGCGATCGTTGCGCGTATAAAATTCTGCGTGTAAGGAAAAGGCGACGTACGTTAGGCCGTCGTATCGATTAAACACGAGTATCGGCATTGGATTAACCGACGATCGAAATACCTTCGACATCGCGTGTGTATGTGTACGGATGTATTTGTAGGTATTATAACAGAGGCGTTCGTAAACGAAAATCGCGAAGGCACGCGCGAAAAAGTCAACATCCTTGAATAATTTAATCGCTACGTATTCGCGCTATATACGCAAGCCATCGACGTTTCGAAATTTCTCAATGCACGCGCCTGCGTGCTACGTCGGGGCGCGTCGTTGCGGCAGCCGCCAACGGACGGCGGGACTTTTCCCGTCATCGATCCATAATATTTTTATATTCCTGCTGACCCGATCGCGTAATATTTTCACCTTTACGCGGTATTTACGCGGCGCACGCATCAGCGGGCTACGCGACGATACTCGCGAGCGTAGACGCGTCGGAACCTATAATTAACGTTGCGCAATTTTCCTTTTTCTTCTTTTTTTTTAGAAAGGGGCAGGGAAAAGAAGGTGCATTTGAACAAGAGGTGTGTTTTGTAAGACTTTAATTCTATCTACGTGGATCGTTAGGCTAACACTTGTTCCTGAGATCACTTATATGTGGTCGATTGTGAAATTTAAGTCTTGTAACTAATATTTTACAACATACGTCAAATATATAAAATATCAAAAATGCTAGTATTAAATTATGTAAGAGAATTGGTAGAATCATGATGCAGACAAAGTATTAAATCGTTAAACAATACAAAATTTCTAGTTTCCAGTATTAACCATTATCACATTCTCTGCAAAATCATTGATATTCTCTTAATTTATACAGAATTTAAGATTATTCAGTTCTAAATGTACTTTTCTTTCCGCTGTTTCGCCTAAGAACGATTTCGTTGAAACGTATAAATAATAATACACAGATTTCGATTTTTAATGAATTGCACATCTCGATACCGTGCCGTTTTTAGAAACAATTTTACGTACCGTTCCGCTAGCGAAATTTACTGAGGTTTATCATCGTCTATGGAGTGTGTCATAGAGAGTCTCTTCTCTCGGGGGTAGCTGCATGCCGGGAGAGTTTTCTCTTGTGCGGCAAGTTCTTAATTGCCTCTGATAATTATCGCTCCACTTTTTTCGCGACTTGGCCGATCTCGCTCACCGTGGATTACCGTGAATCGGTTTTAAGTACCTCCATTCCGCCGATATTGTTTAAAGATACACCCGGCATTCCGGCGCAGTGAAGAGGGGGGGCGGGACGCTCGTTTCTCGCGGAACAAAAGGAGGGTGGCTGCCTACTATCCAGGGCGCGCGACTTACTTGTTGCTCGCAACACCGGAGCTGCCTCGCCCTCTCATGAATATCGCGACCCATGAGAGCGACGTGAGCGAGAACTCGCGGACGAGCGAAGAGGGAATGAGGCGTACACACAGTGCAAGGCGAAATATAGAGACACCGAAGGGAGGGTGGGTCAGTGATCCTCCTCGAGAACAGAATTTATCCCGAAAATCCGACAATAGGCACCGCAGTGGGATCCGCCTTTGTTCGATGTGGAACAATCGACGAAAACGCCCCTCCGAATTCATGAACGCGACAGCGCGTGGACTTTGATGCACGTTTGCGCAACTGGAGGATAGGAGCCCGCGAAAGGAAGAGGAAGCGGGAACGGCTCGATAAACATTGTCCTTTAATCCCGCCGGGCCGTGTTTCATTCTCGAGGCCCATCGCCGAATATCCTTCCGCTCCACTGTTCCACGTCAATTGCTATTTTATTTACTCGTTCGCGCGCTTTGATTATCGCCAGTCAATCACGTTCGAGATGTAATCGTTTCCGGCGTTAACGTATGAATATATAAACGCGAATATACGTCGCGTGAGTACGTAAATTTATTTTACACGTGACCCAAAAAACTATCATTTTATTCATACACATTTTATGAAATTGAAGATTTTTTTCAGTCAATATTTCGAGACTTTAATTTCCTATCTTTAACATTAATCATATTGACAATTAATCTTTTAATTAAACCCTGGTAAGAGAATTGCGTATAAATCAAAAACATAAAGTCACGATTTGTAAAGTTAATTTGATAATTAATTAAACTATTTCTTTTAACGTAACATAAAAACAGCAATTTCAGGATTAATTAGATTCCGCTTCGGTACTAAAAAAAATTAACTTAAATTTCTGTGAGCTTTTAATTAAAGCTTTGAAAAGCAGGGTTTTGTCTTTTTACTCTCTCGAGCCTTAATTCACCAAAAGCGTAAATTTAAATCCCCATTAGAACCACTATTTTTCTTAGCTTCTGTCCTCTAGTAGCCCTGCGGTTGAAGCGTCATTCGACGGTTCTTGTACGCCCTGCGCAGTTCACCTCCACTATTGTTATTTCGAAGGTCCAATTTACACAAACGTTCTTTCCATTCGGAAATTGAAGCGTTCAAGATCGGACTTTTCGTACAAACATTCTGCCCGTTACCCCGGCAGAGAGGTGCTTGCTTAGAGAACCGAATAAAGTACATAAGCCTCTCTCGCAAGTTACCGTCCGTCCGTAACATCGCGCGTGGCGTGGTGAGACAGAGTTGACCATCTCTTCATTTCTCTCCTTCGCGCACCTCTCTTCTGTTCCATTCTTCTATTCGGCTTTTCGGATGACGCTAAGCTCCAGATAAAACGCGCCAAGATATGTGCATCCCGATTATCTTGTGCACCGATTATCTCAAACGGCAATAAAATCCTCATTTACTATGTTGCGCCGCCGCGGGAGGACAATATTTAAATCTAAGTGTTCTTTCTTTTTTTTTACTCCCTAGCTTATCTCGACTTGTTGTCGCGATATCGCGTTTCTGCTAATCAAAAACACGTACCAGATCAATGTGATATGTTTTTCGAACAAGTTAGAGTTACTGCGATTTATCCGCTAAACTCTGCTAACTGCAGAAACTCGGTTTTACGCGAACTTGCAACGTTACAGAATACCGTGGTGCACTTTCAACTCGCGTTGAATGTCCTTCCGCTTCGTTTCACACCCTGCTAAGCAACACATGCCAACAACAACGTTAAAAAGATTTCGCGTAACGACAGTTTACGGCATGCGGCGGAACTTCCTTTACATTCTTAACCGTCCTATGAGCCATCCCGGGGCTAAGTACTTAACGTCGGGCAATCGTTAGGCATTCAGGTACTTGATTTCTCTTCGAGCGGAAACTTTTGCGGCCACCGCGTTGTCATAGGGTCGAGGGGTATTAACGAAAACTTTCGCAAGTTTGCGGGAAGTTTATGATGGCGCGGTATCGAGTGCAATGCAATGTCAAGCTAAATTGTAACTTCCATTACACGGGATTACATTTAAGTTATATCAAGAGTGTTGCAAACTTTCCTGATACAATGTATTACTCAGCCAGTGATAATGGAAGCGAACCGACACGCGTTACTTGCCGTACTTCATTGGAATTTTCCATTCGGCAAAGCAGCGCGTGTACATCGTCCTCTCAGGGAACGAAGACTTTTATCGTTCAAGAAAATTCTACAAAATCATATCGGAGATAAATCGAGGTCGTGTTGTCGCAACTCGATGTAATTGACATTCCCTGTCAGCGATATGCCGGAAACGATCTGTCACTTCCGCGATAATCCGTGTCAAAAGACCGCCATTAACCCATATATTAATGCGTCCCTTGATGTCGTTAATTAGCCTCCTCCCCCCTCCCCTTACAATTCGATCATTAAATTCTATGCGTCGTTATCACGGGTTCTATTGACCAGGTCACCCGATAATATCCGATGCCCACGTGCGCGATTTCTCACGGTACCGTTAATAAATTGCTGTGCAATATTTTCTTTATTGCTAATTAACATGCATTTCACATAACAACATATCATCGGAATAAAGGTCTGTAGTGGAGTTCTGTCCCGCGTATCGCGCAATACCCCTGTAAGAGAGGAACAACGATCGACAAAATCCAATGCCCAATACTCGCTGCAACACGGTTTCGTTCCGTCGCGCACGAACGAGATTAATTAGCCGAACACACTTTTTAGGCGAAATCCCGTTTCTCGTTAGTCTTCATTAGCCACACAACAACGACGACAATGCCGCTATCCATAACGCGCCGGAATAAACGTGCATTAGAGGGAGCGTTCGATCGGTTTGAAAAACCGATCGATCTCATAAAGCCTATTTTCCCTGATATCGGGTAGCGCGCCCGCGCGCGCGCGCGCGAATTCGATTAAAGCGTTAATCGACATCGAAAAAGAGAAACGTCGCTCAGACTCCGCGATCTGGGACAAATGGCAAAACACACAAAACCGACCCCGCGACCGCATTTAATATCTCATCGCGAATAAACGGACGATCGCGGCAAGATCACGTACGAAGAGACGCAAGATAACGATTAATACAATGGCGCTGAAAATTCAATTCTCCGCTGAAATTAATTAACTTCATTCTCCGACGGGAGAATCGCCGAAGCGCCTCTCCTTTTTACCCGTCACCCACCCGCGCGTCCTGTCTTATCCCCCTTCGTTCTCCATTCTGCGATAACGTGTAAAAGTAGCAAGAAGCGCAAGGAGCTTTAACGATACTGCCAGCATCGATTTTCGATTGGCACGGAATGACATCCTCGAAACCTTCGACAATGCCGATGCCGCGTTCTCGTAGCGAGCTACGAGGGAACATTAACGTCGATGCCACACCGACGTTGCTCTCGCGAAAATTTTCACGCGAGCACGTAGCATCAATTGCCACAGGTTGTCTCGCAGGTCGTCTAAATATTCGATTTACCTTCGCCGGGCGTGTAGTTTGCGTGACAGCATAAAGGATACCCCAGCCATTTATTAGCACGTTTCCCCAGAGGAATAGGAATATCCTTTCGCGCGCCCTCGCGCCTGCCGTTCTTACCATGCGACGCTCGAAAATTTAATAAGCCGCTTCGGTAAATAAATATGCCACAAAAATTCGCGCGTGCAGGCCCCTGGGACCGACACAAACAATCCACCTTTATCCTTTAACGCTGTTTAAGTGGCCGCTTCGAATTATTCTTAAGGGATTAACACGAACTGGCTCACAACACTTCTTTCTCATCCTCTTTCTCTTCCCCTTTTTTTCTATCCTTTCCCCTTTTTCATCGCACAGTTCCAGGTCGCGCTTAACGATCCTCTCATAAAAGCGGTCCTAAACGGTTTGCATTTTCATGAATAACATTCGCGAGTGCCCCGTTTTATCGTTCTCCTTCACCTTCGTGATTCTCATCTTATTATCCGTTCAAGATGTTGCATGAGAGATACAGCCGGATGTTATGATTCAGATAAATGACGGAAGTGTAAGTTGTAACGTGCGAGGAGATACAGAGGGTTCGTAAAGTGAGACAATAAAGATCGGTAATCTCGAACATGTCTAATTGCGCTTAATCTTGAATCCGCTCAATTTTTTTTCGTACGAGATAACGGGTCTCTAATGGATATTACAGTGTGTCGCAAGTAAATGTAATTGGAACGGAGAAATTCCCATGCTTCAAGTATCCCATCCATCTCCTTACTTCCGACACAGGCGCGACATGGCATTCGCGTTCTCCGTTTGTCAATATATCCCTCGTGCGAGATCTTGCCGTCAGCGACAAGAAACCGACGACACGTCCCCGCTCCATCACGCGGTGATTAAACAGACGCGCTATTAAACCGGCCGCGAAACGATCACAATTGACGACTGACGAGAGTAATTAATGGAAGTATGATATGAAACGTTAGTGCGGATGAGGGTTTCGACGGGACGTACCAAACAAACGTGGTGGTCACGCATAACGGCAGTTGCCTGTACGTCCCTCCGGGCATCTTCAAGAGCACATGCAAGATAGACATCACTTGGTTCCCCTTTGACGACCAACACTGTGACATGAAGTTCGGATCCTGGACCTACGACGGCAACCAGGTACACACTACTGTCTCCACTTACACACCGACACACGCTCAATACACACCGAGAGCACCAAGATTATTATCGATCCCTTAAATTCTTCCGAATGAGCTACACGCGCTTTTACTCGGGTAAACCGGAAGTGGGGGAGTGAAAGAAGGCGAGGGGCCGCGAAACGTGGCTGTCCCAAGTGCGGCCGATGTGACCGCCGTGCGGTGCGACAAAGGGAAAGTTTTTATTTTCACGATCACGATCTTCGGAAAATCTGCCGTAAAATTTTCATTTACTATGCAATACATGATGATATCAATATGATATAAAATCTTCAAAAATTTCTGATTATTTATCAGTGCAGATTTTCCGAATATTTAGAATTCGTACAAGTCAATTTGCATTTATTTCTTTACTGGAAAAATTATTGATTTTTTGTTTTACTATCATTTGTGATATATTTCAGCTAGTGCAAAGAATAAAGCTCTTCAAAAATTAATAAAAATTTATGAATTGCTTTCTCAATTTAATTTCTTATTATTAACTCTGCATGCACCGCTTAAATCTATTAGATACGGCGGTTGTAATTAAAGTTAACTATATATTTAAAAATATGTGTATATTTATATGATTTTTTTGTATAGTTTTCTAATACGATACATATCTTGAAATTAATAAGTAATTAGTTCGTCATCGAAATCGCGGCGATAAAAACGTGCTTCAATCGCGCCGCTTAATTACCGTCCAATTACCAATTACGGGTGCGCGTCTCGTTCTCGCTTAACGAGCTCGCGGCTGAATTTCCATGCAGAAAACTACCGAGAATTATCCCATCTGCATCTCGTCGTGCCCCACGGCGTGCGAAACGGGGATCCTCGCGGGGATCCTCGGGCTCTCTATCGATGTCGCAAATGGAGCCACTTTCGTTGTCCGCTCGCCATCAGGGATCCCTCGCTGCTCTGAGAGACTCGACCTGCCTCCCACCTCGTCCCAGCCGTGACCAGAAAAAACCCCATCCCGCGCCCGTGACGGGCATCTCGCGGCTTCTTCTGTCCGACACAAGACTCACGAGTGCAACACACAATAGCGATGCTCCATAGATAGCCGTTCTCACGCTTCGTAGCTTCAGCTCGGATCTATATACATAAATATAGGCATATATATATATATGATATATAGCATTACATGTTATACACGTACGACACACGTATCACACGCACCGTTTTTCTGTAATGTGTGAGTTAGATCGAGTGCCGCGTGAGGAAAGAGACGAAGTAAGATAGGATCAGGGATACCCAGCACTCCAGAAGAGAACGTTCGTCACGAGAATCGCATCCTGTCGTGTTTTCAACGTTTCGCACCGCTTTTCATTTGCATTGAAAATTTTTGAAGCTTTTCGAGCTTTTCTTTCGAGGCATTTTCCGTGGTAGGTCCGCCGAGGCAGGAGGAGAATGTCATTTTGCGAACAGCCGATATCACCGATCTTTACCTCAATGCGCTTCGACAAAAGCATAATCAATTTTAGATAATTTGTTGCACAAAATCGATCGAGAGCACTTGTACTACACTATTACACTATTTTATGCACGCAGTGAATTGTGCAGTTGCATCCGAGATGTCGATTAACGTGCGGAAATATGTCGATGGCGCACGGCTTAAATCGTCGGATTCGATCTTGCCCTGTTCAATTATTTCCAAATTGCGGGTAACTTGAGGTGATCACCATTAATGGAGCGATTTCCTCGCACTATTATGGAAACGCTATTTCCATGCGTCGAACACCGACGGCATCAATTCTACAATATCAGAAAGCACGTGGTTACCTCTGCTCGCGCGATCGTAATTACTTTGTCGCATAAATTTCTTAACAGTCCATAAACCGCATTTATCATTTCACTGTCAATTACATTTAACATTTCCTAGAGAAACGATTTAATCCAAGCAAAATTCGACGCATTAATGTTTTAATATTAAAAAAAACTGAAAGATAAAAATAATTCGTTTAATTCTTGTATGAGACATAATTAAGAGATGACTAAAGAAATTAGTTTGCCCAGCATGTGTGTCATTTAATTTTATATGGACGCGAAATGTTCATATAACCTTTAGATGTAATTTTGTAATGCGGATTTCGAGGATGAAATTTTGTTAAACTAGCTCTATTCAATTATATCTGAATTGCGGATAACCCGTGGCGACCATCGTTAATGGAACGATCTCGACACTCTATCTCTCCCTCTCTCGTAGATTGTGTCGCGGATATACTTCAACGTGCATTGTCAATGATAATTATTCGCGGCGCGGCTAGATAAATTGCCGTTACCTATTTCTAAAACGAGCAATTCGCGGTACGTACAATATACTTACTTTTTCCAATCTCGTGTGTTACAAGATAATTATCCTCAGTGGTCTTTCCTGTAACGTACTTCACGATAACAATCGCGAAATTTGCACTCGGACGTTTCCGCTGCGAGGAAAATTACACATCAGAGAATCTCGTCGGAGAGAGGAGGATATTCGTCTTTGCTTCTTTCTCGTGATTTAATCGCCCGTAAGTTCTCCCATCAATTATCAAATTATCAATTATCAAAGTTCTATGCAAAATCCTCGTTTAATTCCGGCTGCATAAGTTCCCTAACATCTACTTAATCTCAAATTTGAAGCTGGCGGTCTGCCAACATGTGAATAATTCCAAGTTTCCGGTTCGTACAAGCTGTCGTAATTTTTGCACGTTCAACTATCAAATTCTCATTGATATAAAACGCCGATAAAGTTTGGCAGGATGCAGGCCGGCGCGCAATCTCTCTCTCGGTGATTCCGCCTCTCTCCATTACGTAAGCGATAAATTTTGACGCCGCGGCAACTGATTCACACCGTCCCGTAATGTGTGTATATATATATTAGAAGCCGTGGATGCGCGAGCGTTTGTACAGCAGATATTAGGCGTATACCGCAAGGCGTCACGCCTAATTCAGGACGTTCGAGTTTGTCGAGCTCGTTCCCACGACGCGCAGTTTGCAGGCCGCATATAAACGCCAAATGTTAAATTCATTTTACTTATGACCCGGCCTCGACACTTCGCCACGTCCGTGACAGTTTCCAGCCCCTCGAGATCCGCGCGCAAAGAACTACTCACGATCAGAGAGCGCAGAGAGTCACGTTGATTCATTCTGTCGCTCGAAATCACTCCCTGACGCACAGAATTAATAAGAATCAACGTAATTTGATATGTTATTGCGCAGAAATCTGCCAAACTTAAAGAAGCTCCATTAGAGCTTATAAAATCTAATACATTTCATTTAATAATTTCAATTTAATAATTCTTGAAATAATTTTTATTTTATTTAACGCCTTATTCGATAACGACACATGAAGTCATAACATCTTGATTTTAGAAGATATACTTTCCAGAAATACTACTTTCAAACGCGATGCATAATTAATTAACTTTTGACATTCTCATTTTAATAGTCTCTTAATGATGTGATAGCGGTAAAAAATTGCATGTATTAATATCCTCTTTCGTGGTAAAATGTCTCATATAAGAAATTTTATGTCTCCTGACATGCGAAAAGGCATCTGCGCATAAACATTTAACATGGACTGTCCGATATCTTTATTGCGACGTATTTTACGATTTGCGAGCAAGGAGGAATACTCGTACTTTAACGATTGATCGCGAATTGCGCTGGCAAATCATGCGACGATTGGTAGTGCTGGACCATAAAGCAAACTGAAAATGACAAATCGTGATTTTCCGTTTGCTGCTGATGCTGACCGTAAAACACTGCACCGCATCGTAAAGCTCAGCGAATGCTCGCTAACGGATGAATAACGTACTTATCGCGGCGACAGAACGCGCCAAAATGAGAACAACAAGTGTCACACACGTGCATAAAATTTTTAACGAATCGCCATCAAAATCCATTGTCAGTGCTATTACCGTAATTCAAAGGATATATTTTTTTGTCGAAGCAAAATCAGCCAAATGAAAACTAAAATCAATCATCATATGCGCACACGCACACACATATACCAGGCTTTTTTTATTAATTGGAATATTTTTATTTATACAGTAAATACGTTACCGCAAAATATTGGAATTTAAAGTTATGAAAATTGACACAGAATTTTTTTTACGCTCTTTCGTGCTTATGTTGTATTTTGTGACAATTTCTCGATTCATCGGCGTTATTGATTTTAATAATATCAAAATCATTAAGCGCACGTGGCGGCTTTGTCGCACGCTTTGATGATAAATAAGGTGCATGCTTTAGCATTCTTATAAATTGCGCGTCGAACTATTTCCTCGCTGTCACTGCCGATAAATTTATAAACACTCCGTCATTCTTCTTTGTTCTCCGGCTTTAATACGGCCGACGTCGATAAGACTAAAAAACTGCCAATGCTTTTCAGACGCGGGGCTATCTCACGGGCAATAAATAATCTCCGTACTTCCGCAACGCAGTCGTGGCCTCATCGATTTCCAGTCCGGGGACAATAAATTTGGTCATTATTTGTCTAAATGCGTGTGAAGTTCCTCGTGTCATTTCGCGCAACGTTCATCTGTAACCTTTTAATTGTGACACAGACAGAGAATTTACCGTGATAATGTACATGCTTCAGACACATTTCACCATTTGCAATTTAGATATTCACAAATCAATCATTCGTCTTTAATTCGTAGTTCAACTACAGTTTGACAGAATAAAACATTAAAAACACACACACACATCTCAAAAATTGTATCAACAAATCAATTTCTGTTCGCAAATTGCGCTATTTCCGCACGAGTTATTTTTTTTTTTACAATAAATAATATCTTTGTGTACGTAAAGAATTCAAGCGCTGTATTTTTGTATGCAACGATCTCGTGTCGCGCGGGGACTCTTTAAGAAACGATCGAACTTAACACGATTTACACGTTCAGAGGCAAAGTCAGTTTCTCCGATAAATTTCGCGCTTAAATAATAAATAATCTGTCCACTTTTGTACCTCTTTCGCGCCGGTGTTTCGTCGTTGTCATATCGCATATAATAAATTGACCGTAAAACGCTTGCGTATTAGTTCATCGAACTTTGTCGCCGACCGAAAGGCGAGCTCGATAATAATGGAATCTTAATGAGGGATCAATGTCTTTCGAATCACCGTTGGTCGTACCGGCCGGACCGGGAGTATTATTAGCGGCTCATAAAACGTTCATGGGACGGGAACGATTTTCCGATCAATGCTCGCCTCCAATAACGAGGACGACGTCGTCGCGTGAGATGACGGCGCGCATCTGTTCCGCCGTCGGAAATCGATCACTCGCTCGCGGCCAAAGTATTATTATGCGGTTCTCCCTTTAAATCTTTCAAATTGTTTCGGACAAAAACGCGCTCTCTTTAGTCTCTTTCGTAGACAACAACCGGCCGCTTTGCGCCCAAAAAGCGCTTTATAAAAATTGTCCGCAGATAGAGTCCAACACGGGGGACTTCTTTTAAATTACATTCCCCATTAAGTTCAGTCCGTTTTAACTTCACGCTCGTTTTGGCCTCACAGCGCGGCTTTGCCGTACCGCTCTGTAATAGCATCGCCGTAATCGTCCGCGCGTAATCGTTTACACTTGCATACACACGTTGCTTATATTACTCCGCTATTCCCCCGCGGACCTACTACTTTATTTCATTAAATCGAATTTAGATATCCTTCCTATCTCGATGCGGTGACACGGAGAGGCCGTATCCCAATCGTACTCGCTAAAAAACGGATCAAATATAAACGAGGAATCGCCATTGTCCGACGACCGTGCATAAAAATTTAGTTTTGTTCCGATAAACAAATTTATTTATTCAGCTCGCAGTAACAACTCAACGCGCAGTTAATGGACGGGCGTGGTCTCTATGCCGCAGAGACGGCAGCGTTTTACGAGGCCGGGCATAAACATTTACTGTTTCCGACGGAAATTCGTTGGCGCGCGTTTTATTTGTGACAATAAAATTTGATTTTTCACGCGATACCTGTCTGCATTTCGCAACTAGGCCGCACGATGTTTAAATCGACTTTTCATCGACACGCTAATTCGATTCGTTTTCCCTTTTTTTTCCGAACGATTCATTCTAATTGCTGCGCCGAATCGAATTAATCGGAAATTACTTCCTTCCTTGGAGTGCTGGGACCGACTTTGTTTGACGAACACAGTCAAAAATAGCCAAGATTCTTGCAACCACGTCACGAGCGCAATCTGAGCACACTAAAATTGGCTATAGCTATGGTGAATCTTATATAATGGTGTCGACATATACATTTAACCTTCCTACTTAGAGGAGGGCGCTGTGATGGGCTGATGTCGCTTGCCGGTGTTATACTTTGCTTTCACGGGCTTTTTCTTCGAGTATCAAACGCGAGAGCTTTCGCTATATATATATACATATATACATACATAGGTATATACGAGGAGTGCGGAAGTTAAATCATAAGAAAGGGAAAGGAATGGGGAAAGAGAATGAAAAACGTCAAGAAATTAAAAAAACGGGAAGAGTGGAGAAATAGGGAAAACGACGGAAAAGACAACGTGACGATTTCGGGATTTATATATATATGCATATGACACAGACTTTACCCACCTCGTTCTCCCTGCGCGTGATGAAGAAAGAGGTACTGCAGATATAGAGAGGTTGTTAGGACGAACCGCGAATACACAACCGACTCAAACTATACTTATACATCCCTCACACACATATACATCGACCAGTCAAAGCAGGGACCACGTGATTATGTCTGAGCTGGGAAACAATTTTGCATGGAGCACATGTCCACGCCGTTCTACTATCGACTCGGCACCGATTATCCCTCGCCGATCTCCTCCTGCTAATAATCATCCTCCCGGCCTCTTTCTGAATCCGCCTCAACTTTCCCGACTTCCAAATTGAGTTTCTCCCTTCCGTCCTGGCATTTTTTTTTTCTTTTTTTTTTTCACGATGATTAAAGACGCATGCTTGTATGTATACGCTTCATATTCTTTCCAATTAACTTTCTAATTCCCACCTTCCACCGCTTCTCGACAATTTCTCGTGCATGTAACGGTGATCTCTTTGCTGCGCATGACGTGCATATATCACGACGATAACTCGTAGCTAGAGGAAGGTGAGCCTGTTGTGCACTTCGCGTTGTGTATTCCGTTGCTTCGGAATTAGTTCGAATCGAAGCTGGATAGTACTCGAGTATTCAGTAGCTTGTTGACGAGCGTTATTGAGGAATGTTGCGAGTATATATATATCGAGAGATAATAGAGCTCTTTCGAGCGTATAATTTAGATTTTTTTCAAGCGTTGAAACCATTTGAAAGAGAAGAAGATATTTTTTACTTACTGTTTGTAAGCATTACGTATATCGTGATATCCATTTAAATTCTTACACGCTGATTTTTCACGTAGAAGTATCGCTTCTTATACATATTTTTTACTGCGAAGGATAGAGATCAATGTCCGATCATATATCGATCTGTATCACTAACTCGACAGAACGTAATATCGGTCTTTCAATCAAATTTGTCAATAATGTTGAATAATGAATGAAATCCGCCGCCATTGACAGAAGCCACGCCTTCCACGCTCTAAGAAGACGTTAATTGATTCAACGCTTAATCAAATAATCGGTGACACGACAGATTGCCTAATATAATTCTTACATCCAGGAAGTACGTATTTGAATTAAAGCGTTTTAATTCACAAAAATTCGTTTAATTCCATGATATTACAAGTTGCCAATGTAAAACGATGTTAATTACCGAAATCTATAACGCGAACGGCTACAACGGTGCCGATCAAAGAATTACGTTGATCGGGGAAAAACGATCAAAGGAGGAGAAATTAATGTTCCTCTTACTCGTGTCGATGGCGGATTACGGAAGTGCTCGCGCGTAATCCGCGACTACGCACCACTTTACGTAATCGCGCCAGCAGCAGTAGCAGCAGCAGCCAAGGATCACTTTCCTCTCGAGTCGATTTATCCGAGGTGAGAGTGAGAGAGAGAGAGAGAGAGAGAAAGAGAGACGCCTCGCTCGCGCCCATTCGGTGGGATAACTGACGACGACGCTCCCGTTCCATGCAATTTTCCGGTCGCTTCGTCATCGCCGACGCTTCCGGCCATTTCGTTTATGAACAATTTGCGAGGACTCCTCCCGTCTCTCCTCCGCCTCTCTCTCTCTCTCTCTTTCTCTCTCTCTCTCTCTCTCTCTCTCTGCTCCTTCCCTCTTTATCTCCTCTCTCTCTGCTCCTTCCTTCTTTATCTCCTCTCTCTCTTTCCTCTCTCTCTCTCTCTCTCTCTCTCTCTCTTTCTCTCTCTCTCTACAAACCAGCTTTTCTTCATCCTCCGGACTTTTTATTTCTCATCTTGCCCGAGCAATTTCTCCTCGGCGGTCCGCCGATGCAAACATGCGCGTTCTGGCTACCGCCCAAAGGTCAAATCATTTGCAATCTGCCGATCTACCGATCCAATAGTGAATCCAAACTGAACTTCCTACCTTCCGTGGAGTCGATAGCTGAGTGACGTCTCCGTGCCAGTGACAGGCGAGTCCCCATTCTTGAGATTCTCCGTCCTGGTCGCACGCGCGCTTCGATCCGACACCCACGAGAGCTAATTCTCGATCGATCCTCGTGCCAACCACCCCTGAGACCCTTCGATCCGTTAGCTATTTTTTGTAAACTGACAATTCGCAGTAACGTATACGTGTTGCCGAAAATTTTCTTTCAACTATTTGACAACATTCGACGATATGTATAGCAAAGTGCAACATAATACATCATCAAAAAACATGATCTTATAAATAAATAATTCCCAGAATTTCGCAATTACAGATTACGCGACAAGTGTTACCAGCAATTTAATCGAAAAAAATTTCTACCGAAAAGTTTTTCAAACATCTACTATAACATATTCAATTCGATTCAGTCAGATTCTTCGAGGAATTATCAATAAAAATGTAAATTGCAAGTAAGCTCTACTATCTTTACGACGACAATGTTTACTCGTAGTTTACAACTCCAGTTGTAAGATGCCGTTGACTAGCTGGTCGTAAAGTTCCGCGACAATATGAAAGATGGAACAGGGTGGTCGTGAGCCAACGTTAGACCGTCGTCGGTGTTAATCGCAAACTGTTATGTATAATCGTAAACCTCGAGTATAGTCCTCAGTCTGTTTCACGGCGGTCCATAATGTAAATCAATGAAGCGCCGACTGTACGGATCAAGATATGCCGCGTACACGCGATCGTATACGAAACTCACATGTGCGCACACCTATATAGAGAGGATTACGGAGGGAAAGGGACGAAACGCAATAGGATTAATTGAATATTGGATCGAAGTTCACACCTGCGAATAATACATTCGACCTACCGACAGTCGGCCTTTCAATCGCTTGGTAGATCGTTAATCATGATTTACAAAATCTGCTGGTAATACTGTCTCCCGCGATTTTAATAACAAAAATCGCGAGTCTGTTTCGAGTTTAGTTTACAGAATTTATTCCAGGACATTTGGTAGCGAATTTGTCGCGGCAGAAAGAATCAAATATTAACGCATACAGTCAAAATAGCGAATTTTATTGACAGAAAAATGTCGCCCATGAGGAAAGTCTAATTTAAAACAAACGACCTATCTTCATTTTACTTTGATTCACATGGAAGCAACACGCATTACACCTACTATGACAATACCATCGTTAAATAACGTGACAACTCGTGAAGGGACACGGATCGAATCGATTGATCAGAAAAATGAGAAAATGCTGTAGCGGAAAAAGTGTAAAACGGAGAATCCAAAGGATGAGTACTCGCTGAACAAAGAAAGCTTAGGCTAAGTTCGCGTTCGCTTCGCGCATACATATCAGCGTGCCCTCATCTTTCCAGGAGATTCTTGTCGTTATCGTTACACCGGGACGATCCTTCAAAATGATCGATCTTCTCGACACAGCAAATTAATTATTCCAACGAACGTTTACCAACATACAACATTCTCGGTGTCCTGCAAGTGGAAATAACAAACGAATCGCCTAAGGATATCTAATCTTACTCGTCGACATTATTTATTATGCAGAACATGCTAATTGCGTGTTGCTTACACGCCAGGTTGGATGAGCTGACCGGCGAAAGAGCCCTGAACTGAATACACAAATATTCAACTCCGTATCGTTTTCATAGTATACATTATGTACATATCGCCAGAGCGATATCGTAGTTGGCGCAATAATTTTGCATTAATTTGTATCGCGCGTAAATACCACTGCAGATTGACGCATCTTCATTAATTATGCGAAGACCGGCAAATTGAAACACCGAATGTCGATCGTGCGTGCAATCGTTAAAGTTAAACCGTAATCTCTGCTAATGGGCGTCACGCGTTTTACGGGAGGAAAAGAAAGGGAGAAGAGCGAGTGGCGCCTATATTTGATTTACCAGAGACAACCGGGTTTACACGCGCCTCGCAAATTACGAACTCGCGCGTGTCTAATCTTCACTAAGCGCATAACACGTCAATAAATATTCGCGCGTATATGCTGATCGGCGCGGCTTGCGGTTTACGCTACACACGTACATACACACGTACATATACACCGTGGCGGTTGTTGCCACATGACGGTTTCTTGTTGCCAGGCGACACACAAGGCGCACGTTTCTCATGCCACTTGCATTCGCGAAATGATAGACTGCGAACAATCTCGCAGATTTTCATTCGCCCGCGTCGTTCCCTTTCCGTATCACCCACATTCAACGCCGCGCGTGAAATGTGCGCTTCAACAAACGATCTTTACACGGCAATTTAGCCCCGCTCCGTCGTCACCTCCCGAGAGCTCGTTCTCGAAAATTCAAAGGGCAAAGAAAATTTCAGATGCGACCCTATTCAAAGAACAAGATGGTGGGAATGCAAATGCGCGAGCACACTCAAAGGTTATTCGCCGCCGGGAGGGAAAATCGTCGCAAAATCTCGCTTAAAGCGAGAGATTCCAAGTGCCGTCATCTCTGTATGCGCGCCAGAGAGAAATTCTTAATTGGGCAATACATTCGATAGGAATCTGCCGCGAAAGTTTGCCACGAGATCGGCGTGTTCTCCGCGCGTTGGTGATAACGATAAAATCTTCCTGTTCGCGCATATAGGCATAATTGAACGTAACACCCGGGGAATATCCGACGCCAAAAGTCCGGCCGACGAGGCCGGAAAAACGAAACGAAAAATCGAGATACGAGCACGCAAAAGCCGAAAAATTCCATTGTGCGTATATGGCACCCGGCGCGGGTGGAGTGCCATTTTTAAAAATTTCTAATCGAGTCATGACGCGCGACGCACAGTTTTGCGGGGTAGGACGACAATAAAATTTTTCTCCGCTCGGGCGGAGACTAGACGTTGGGAAATAAACGAGGTGCTCGATACCTGCCTTTCACCTGTTGCACGTGTGTTCCTGCCGCGCCGCGGTGTGCAACGACACTTCTCCCTGAAGCAGCTGCTCGATTCCTTTCCTCTCCCCCGCCGCGCCACGTCTCGCGTTTCACCCGCGAGCTCTCCTTCGTCCCTGTCGCGTACCCTTACGGTCGTCGATCCGTCAGTATCGCATCCTCGAGCGGCCTCACGACTCCGCCGCGAGATTCCCTGCTGTCGGAATTTATTCCTCGTCGAAACAAGACGGACGGCCGCAATCGGCCCATTTGACTGCAGCGAAATACGTTTCTCCCGATCGCCTCGAATTGAAACCCCGGGGTTAGTAAATCAACGGGATACGAGCTGCGGACATTTATTTTGAGCAGCTGCAGGTATTGATCGGCGCCAAATCGGCACAAACATTTTCGATTTGTCTATCATTGGCAGAGAACTACGCCAAAAATCGATCGTGTACGTATTTTCAATTTGCGTTAAAACGTATAACTTTACGCGAGGCAGATTCAATTTTTTTTGTGGGTCGCGTAGTATAGGCCAAATAAATATCAGTATGTATCTGTAATACATTAGGCATACAACGTAAATATATATTGTATAATAAAATGTATTTACACCGAAAATGATGAGATGCGAATGTAACAGTGATCTCGAAATAAAGAGATGCAATACGCTCCATTTTATGTGTCAAGTTCCACTTGCAGCGACACAACGAGAGATACATATATAGTTAACACAACAGAACAACGATAACGACGAAATTTCGTGAAATCAGTGACGGCACTTACCGCCGAGAGACAAGTTCTTGATTTAAGATAGACATAGAGAATCATATGCGATTCATAGGCGCGAAGCGAACGCGCTTTGTTCGGATGCGCTCTTACTTGCGTGCCCCTCGGCGCACTCGATCACGAATTACAGATCAAGCTGTAATGAAAATCTGCTACGTGAAACGTGCGGTGCGTGCGAGCTGGGGCACTCATGTAAGACCACGTGCCGAAAAGAAAAAGCAAAGAAAAGAGAAAAGAGATGTACCGACCTCTCTCGATGAATACATTAAGCCGCGTTCTTTTTATTAGCCCTTAAGTGTTACTCGACGAGAAGTCGGACATCCCAGTTGCTCGAGGAAATCGCCCGCGCGCGGCACGCTCGCGCTGCCTCGGCTTGAGGTATCGGTGTCTTTCGTTCCGACAATCGATTGGTCGTAGAATCGCGCGAAATCATGCGGGTCACGCGCTCGTTATCTGGCAGATCGATTGCCACGCGAGCGCAGGACCGAGACGCAGACAAGGCGCGCCCTCGCGATCGACGAGGGACGGCTCGTTGAAGAACCGAGACAACAAGACGCGCCGAGGCGGGCGATTTCTTCCCTTCCACATTTGCGTGTCGGACGAGAATTGTAGATCGTAAAGAATCGTAAATAATCCCCCCCCCCCAACTCTCTCCACACCCATAATAAAAATACATCGCAACGTCGGGGCGGTGCCATTACCGCCCTTCTTTCGCAGTGCAGCGTACGGCGGCGGCGGTGGAGTTTCTTGTCCTCCCTTTCTTTCTTTCTTTTTTTTTTCTTCAATTTTAACTCGACCTCACGCGTGGAAAAAAACGTGCCCCCGTCAGCGGAACGCACGCGTATAACATTGTAAACTTTACGATGCATCGCGCGCTATTTTACGCACGCGAAATATTTCATGGTATCACCTCTCGCGCGTCGCGCTCCGAAAAAGAGAATCGCGATAACGTATCGGCGCAAAGTATCGGCGAACGTCGCGATTTATGAATTTAACATCGGGAAGTAACGCGTTTCATCTTCGTTCTCCGACTCGGTTCGACGCGGTTGAAAATTCTCGCGCCGTGAAATAAGGGGAAGGAGGCCTTTTTTGTTGCATATTTCAGCGGTGCCGCGCGCCTATCGATCACGCCGCCCTGCACGAGGAATCGAACGACGCGACGAGCCGTATGTTGGTTGGCCCTTACCTCGTTCAATATCACGCAGGAACGACTCTCCCGACTGCGGAAAGCACAAACTGCGTACGCACGTATGCGCGTGCATATATGCGCGCGCCCCGTGGAATACGGTATCGCGAATTCGGTATTTTACGAGCGGAACGATCGGCCGAGATTCGTTGATCAATACCGAGCTCGTTTGCGCGTTCCCGTGCGAGTGCACTTTGGTCTCTTTTCCCCTCCCCCCCCCTACCCCCTCCCCCGAATTCGAAATGTCGAAAAACATTCGGAAGTCTCGCTCGTTAAATCGCGACCTCGTCGAGGAGCTTTATCGACCGGAACAATTCAATCGTATGCAACGAGAGTCCTTTTCCTCCTTCTTTTTTCTACCCCCGGTCGTCGTGAGAAAATCCGCCGCGCGAATACCTGCTCTCGGTCAACGGTGATTTTTCAGAAGCTTCGAAATGAATTTTTCGAAACGCATTTGTAGGTCTCGTTAAAGGTCGGGACGGGAATCAATTAAAATTCGGCTATTAAACACCCGATCCAATCGAGCCGAACAGCGAAATTCTCGACATAACGGTGGCGTAACGCGAGGAACACCCGATACACGTTTTCGCACGCACGCAACGTGTTTCGCGGCGAGATTTACGAGCGCGCAGCGATCCATCGCGGTGACCCTATGGGGAAATAGGTGCCGAAACCCGGTTTTCCCACCTCTCGCGATTACGCGCCGCTGCATCGTCGTCGCTGCAGGTTGCACTGCCCTTCTCCAATCGAAATGCAGTCCGAGCGCATTTCTACTATACTCTGCCGCATACGAACGTTGTCTCTCCCCGTCCCCCGTCCCCCGCCCCCACCCCCCTCGACTCATATCAACTGCTCTCCCTCCATATGACATATAAATTATATATATATATCTGTATTTGTACCAAACTTGAAGACTTATGTCGTCTGTATGTCGTACACCCGAACTTTGTTCGATCCATTTCGCCCTCCGTCACTCAACGAATCAACATCAATTGTATTGATTGATATGTCTGTACAGCGTGTGTGTCGCATGTCATGTGTGTGTGTGTATATATATGTACAGAAATTAATGGCCGTTTCGTGTCGTGGCCGCGGCGTACAGCCTTGCATGCTTTCTTGACGGCGCATAGGTGATCCACCGCTCACACGCAGATTTTCTCTCCCCTCCGCCCCTCTCCTCTACCCTCCCCCTTGTCCTCCCTTCGTGTCACGTGTCTCCGTGTGTACGTGTTCGCGCGTCAGTAAACTACAAAACAGGGATTGAAACCGGAGTAATTTTGGCGAGATCGGATTTCGGTGCCGTACGTTGTATACGAAAACGATTACCATGTGATATATATATGCATTATACGTCGCGGCCGATCGCGCGAGCAAAGATCTCGGCGCTCCTCACGTCCGACGCATCGAGAATCGAGCTTTACCGAACGCCGTTACAGCTCGCGGTTCCGATCCCTGAATCCACAGAAGAAACATGCGCGTTCGTGCACGTGTCTTTACGTGTATACATGTGTAAACGCCTGAATGTGTGAATTTTCGTTATAAAATAAGGAGCATGGTCAATCGTGCCGCTCATCGTTTGAATCGGCTTTTAAACGTGACGTATAGCATCCCGATTGTATATCGCGAGACACGAGGAGAGCGCGACCTGTGCTTCGACCGTGACGTTCCTTCCTCTGCATCATGCGCTCCATTGCCGTCACACTTTCTCGCGATGATCTCGTTTTGTAAAGTCACATTCTTCGGAAACGCGCGCGAGTAACTCGTGCCCGAAAGTTGAAAGCTCTCCGAGCTGACGACCGCGACACTGTGCAGTGTTCGGTATTTCGGAGAGTTTCCCGAATAAAGAACATGGTCTCTCTCGGTCAGAGATCCCGAGGTACCGCAATCCGTATACCACCTCTAAAGATATACCGGAGCGCTCATTTAATTATCGTTTACGTTGCAATCGAGATGACGTGAAACTAACGTCATTTCTAACTGATTACAGATTAATGTTTGCATGTGCATGCATCCGTTTGCAGTCACGAATTGAAACCGATATATAATTTCGACCGGGTTCGTATTTCGGTAATACGCATTTATAGCGGGAATAATCAATGTGTGTTTGTTCAAATCGGTGGAAACAAGCGGCGTCTGTAAGGGTGCACTCGTCCCCGCGCGTATACGTGGAAAATCGAGAACTGGTCGCAATTATATCCGGTTACGATTCCAGATTTTACAGGTGGGCTCTGTAAGCGGTCGATAGCGAAAAGCGGCTCGTTTCCCGAATGTATAATCACCCCGGGGCTATGATTATTAGACGAGGCGATTGCACGTTGCAAGAAGCCCGACCCCCTGCGGGGGCCGCTTCTTAACGTCATCGGCCTGATTAAGCCTGTCGGATAAGAGGCGTTATATATGAAGATTGAATTTAATTAGTTAAGGAGCTGCGGCGCCGAGCCGAGCGAGCGCGCGCGCGCGCGCCGCAGCCGGTGCATTCACATCTCGAGACGTCCATTTCCGCGGATGCATCGCGTTGCCGTAGTAAACCACGTGTAGCCGCTCTCCGTGAATAAGGGTCGAACTTAAGCTGCGAGGCAAAATATACGTGTCGCGATGAATTATGAGGGGCTAACTTTACGAGCCCCGGTGTATCCGTCGTAATTTTCGCTACGAATTTCACGATACAAGCGTCTGCCGTATAAACTGGCCGGCGGCGGCACAGCGTGGCGCTCGCTCGTCGAAATTATTACGGAGGATGATCGTGGTAAGAATCAATTTGGGACGGGAAAGCGAGAGAGAGGACGATGGCGAGAGAGTGAACGAATAAATTTGATTGGACAAGTCGACGACGGATCGGATACGAAATCTTTCTCGGGAACGAAAAAGTAAACGCGACGTAATCGACGGTCGAACGGCAAATGTGATTGCTACATCAGGGAACCCCCTTGCAATTTTTCCCGATGCGGATCCTTGCATATATCCAGAAAAGGGAGGTGTACCGCTCCTCTCGAAAATGTACGAAGTGCATCGAGGACTATTGAAGTCTTATCGAATTCGTTTTACCCTCATTGTGCCCCAGGAAAATTGGAAAGTAACGTCGTTTACGAATAATAACATCCCGCCCTCAATAACGTTTGCCCGGTATCGCAAAGTACGAAAAGGAAAAGCCGTTTGCGAGACTTCATATCATGAAAATATCAAAGTATACTTACGAGCATAAAATTATTCCATTCGATTTATGTGACTTACATAGATCTCCCGCGATAACGCGCTTCTGTAAATGATTAAATATATTGAATCGCCCCGGGTAATTCTATCCATCAGAAAAGGGCTCTTTCGAAGCTTTCGATAACCCACGGGAACCAACCATATCCTATTTGGCTTCAGATCAAAGAGCAACAGATACCGGGCGAGCGACACGGGACTTAAAAAAAGAAACTAGAAAATCTTTTCCAAGGTATCTCCGCCATCGTCACTTTATTTCAAGTTCCCCAATCCTCCGTGTAAGATAGAAGCCAGAGATGGCAGCGACAGAAGTCTTTTGTTCAAGATTTTCGTTTAATTACTTTGATATGATTGCAGCGCGATATCCGCGTAGAGAAGTAGCAGGCCGTGAAATCTTTTGGTCAACTCTTATCGGACTTCAATTAAAATATCTGTGCGGAGTAATTTAGCGCAAAATCTACGCGACTCAAGTTGTTCTCAAAACTAATATTTTATCATACGAAAATATATGAATAGAAATGGGAGGCTATTGACTTTATAATCTTTCGCAAAGCTCTCAGATTAACATCTCGCCTATAATACCTTAAACCTGTTGGAAACTCATCGAATTGTCGCGAAAGATTTTTTGAATCTTGAAAAATCCTGTATTACAAAATATATAACAATCTAAAACTCTTCGAAAGATAAAGGCAATTAGTTTCCTCCTAGTTTCACAAAAATGATATTGATATATGTCGTTTTATCAAATATTTGCAACGATGCGTAACACGAGTCAAAGAGATCAGGTTTTTTTATATCTGAACTAGTGTATACTCTTTATACTGAAAGTGAAATAGGTATATATGTTTGATATTTGGCAAAAAGAAAAAAGCTCTAGTGCAGTTCAATGCAGGAATAGAAAACGGACCTAAAGTTTCGCGTAGAGCGGCGACGTGATTGCTACGCATTCGCGATGGGGGCCGCGCAAGTAGCGAGCACTCCATCGGAGACGAAGACTTCTTGACCACGCGGAAAGCAATTTTCAGCGACGATATAAAGAGCCAGTTTTCCGCCTGTCGGCCGCACGAACGCGTCTTTCCAGGCGCGCACGGTGCGCTGCTTCACGAGAGAGAAATCACCGTCATCGTCTTCTTCTTCTTCTTCTTCGCACCGTCCCACGGCCGAGCGGATTCTCCCGGTTTGCACGCCTTATCACGTAACGTCGGTTTGCGGATGCACCCATCTCGTAGACGTAGTAGTAGAAGTAGACATAGACGCGAGCGGAATCTTGTAGCTGCATGCGCACGTTCGGTTTCGAGTTACCTAACGGAATGTCCCCATCGTGTAGATACGTGCCCGTCTTAATCAAACTTTGACCTTGGTAGCTCGATCTGGTACTCAACTCAGAGGAGGGTGGTGACTTATCCGATTTCATCATGAACGGGGAATGGTACCTCATCGGTGAGTTTCACTGAGCAAGTTTACGACTTGTCAGGCCAATCAGACTCTGCCTCTGTATTGGCGTATCTGTATGTGTATTTGTGTGCGTAAAGGAACGTGTCTTAGAAGGTTAAAAACAAAAATCTCGAATCGACTCGATGCGCGACAATGAATGGGTTCTACGATGATAACACGGAAGTAAAACGCTGGGCCAGTTATAAGGTTTACATGCACAAGAATAAATATAAATTTTTGAGAATTTTGATTATTACCTAACTTATTGTTTAAAACTGATATACAAGGTTAAACCGCCAAACTCAAAATATGAATTTAGGATCTCAAAACAAACAAAATTTCCCTTTAAAAGTTTCCTCACAAACGCTTTGTTTGAGAGATATTGATTTCTTGAATTACAGAACGTTATTATAGGAATGAATAATGTCGAAATTTTTGTATGGGATGTTCTGAAGTAAAACTTGTACGAAATGCGTATTAATAACTTTTAATCATTAAAACAGAGGATAATGCAAGCGTCCGAAAAAATTACAGACGCACAATGTCAGTCAATAACAACTCGTTCTCTCATCAATAGATAATGTTTCCAGGCAGGAAGTTATCATTTCGAAAAATTCATTTAATAATTACATTTTGATTATTGTAAAAAAATAAAGAAGCTAAACCTAACCTAGATTATCTCGACATTATTCATTCCTATAGTTCTATAACTTAAGAAGTCAATATCTCTTAAACAAAGCGTTTGAAAACAAACTTTTAAAAAAAAATTTTGTTTGTTTTGAGGTTCTAAATTCATATTTCAAGTTTGGCGATTTAAGCAACGCTTAAGATACCAACGATTTTTTATGACACTTTGTCTCTTATTAAAAATCGCTCTATCGAAATAAATGAAATTTTTAATTAAAATTCGATGCGTTATGCTTGACGGTTGAGAAATGAAACCGATGGTGAAGCGAAAAGCACTATTTAATTGTTATTTAATTTATATCTACTAAAATTGATATTAAATCACACATATAAAATTATTATTACTATTATTATTTTATTGATTTAATGATATTGAAAGGTCTAAGTTTGTAAACATTGCAGATACTTCATTTCTTGAGGTGTAATTCTCTACATTTTCGCTTTGTTGCACAATAATTGATTTTACTAACGTTTCAATAAAGTCATTATTGTTATTATTTTGGGAAAAAAAATGATTAATTGGTATGGAAGAGAAGAAAAAAGTCAGTTTGACACAATTTAAATTCTCTCTCTTGCCGTTTCACGTCCAGGCTACATTCTCGTATGTTCTCGGTGCGCATACACAATGGTAGGTAATGCACCTACCGTTAATCCGTCGCAATTTGCGAATCTGTTTGTACAGCGTGTACGTTATGAAAGTACAGAACATGGGAATGGAATTAGCGAATAGAATGCAATAATATATTGCAAGGAGCTATTATGGAATTCAACGATTCTATTTTTGAACAGTAATTAACGCGGCCACATCTTTAACAGCTAAATATAATCTTTCATCCGCGTTTCGTATTACGCTGCATACGCAATCGAGGTATCTATTAATTCAACACAGTTGCGGTTAACAACAACGCAGGCACGAGTCCACGAATCGTTACTTCCTAAAAGCGATCCTCCATTTGGAGACTAATACTCACAACTAATACGACAAGCCTCTCTCCGCTTCCGGCTGGTTTTGCGCCACGTTGAAACATCGTGTTGAGCGATGATGATACGAATACGCAATTTGAACTCTGGCTGTCTCGTCGTGCAGCTGGTTTATTGAATATTCACGAATATCAATGTATTTACTCATCTCAACTCCATCAACATAATTATTTGAAAAATTGAATGACTCCCTCTTTTTTTCTTGTCTTTTCATACCGCTACGTGTTTATACAGCGGAAAATCCTTTTTAATTCAATTTGTATACTTCATCCCGCTGTCCTTTGTAGAGCCATCTTCTGTAGCAAGCACCGGCTTTCATAAAAGAAGAGGGTGTATCGCGGAAGAAAATCTCTGCCATCCTGATTCGTTCCAGCTTCTCGACTGGATTCTGGAACGCAAATTTCGCTAGTGATACGAAACAGCGTCATTGGTGTGTGAAGGAATGCTGATGGAAGCCGTTAAGAAACCGCAACTCCCCCCTCCCCCCCGCCCTCCTCTTCTCTCTTCTCCTCCCTCCGGCTTTTCGTCATGCTCATCGTGGATGCTGCAGGATCCCGGAGCGTCTCGTTTCGCGCGAAGTCGCGATCGATGTCACGACTAAATAGAAATCGAAAGATTTTATGAAGCCTCCATATGTCTCGGCGATGCCGCAGTGGCGTACGACTTTATGGTGGCCTCCCCCTTCGCGACGTTAGCATAGCACGTACCTCTTCCTTGTATCCTTCCCTCCTTGTCTTCCTTCTTTTTCCCCTCACTTATTGGCCCGTGTCCTTTTACGACTACATTCCTCGAGCTCGCGTATCGGAAAGTGCTATTTTCATGTACGGCGGTTTTCTCGAAGTGGATTCGGGTCTGTCGACACGCTGAAACTGCAAAGAGAGATGGAGCCTATGATAGTCTCGGTCTAGTATCTTGAAAAAAAATCCTGCAGATATCCGCGTAAAAGAGAAATCTCTCTCTCTCGAAAAAAATTGTATTCTCCTGGAACGAAACTGCAAGAAAGACATAAAAAAAGGAAAATATAAGAGCAATATTATGCTGTATAAGTTGGAAGAATTTGTATATTAATATGTATTGTTTTCGTTAATAATTTTATTTATGAATTTAATGAAAGTTAATAAAATCAACAAAACAATTTTTCTCGATGCAAAGTGAAAGAGGTAAAAAAAAATCTTGAATTGAAGCTAATCAATATTAACTGTTTAAGAGCTGGCAGAGATAAAGTGTGCTCTATTGCGATACCGAAAAATAAAACGCGTGAACACCAGCCTCGATGCCTTCGACCTGCTCCGACCGACAAAACGGTACATTCGATGCTCTCGCGTGTTAGTGGTCGACACACTTATCGGCACATCGATGTGACGCGCGCGATTAAGAGTGTGTTCGCCCCCTAAAGCCGTGTTTGCGGAGACACGTTAATTATCTCGAGGCGGATGCATCGAGCATGGTCCACGTAGTCCGAAATACAAAGAAAAAGTGTTCCCTGCCAGGAACGAGCTAGCAGCGAGCCAGCAACAAGTGAGTGCCCGATATCGCGATGTTCGAGATCGATTCGAGAGCCCGTCCGATCGGAAGCTATTAAGAAATCCTCCGTCCTCGAAAAATATCGAAAACGGCTACGGTCAAGAGTCGCCTTTGGCCCTCGGTAGAAACTTCCACCATCTTCGTCGAGAGAACGCGCCAGCAGGTGCGTCGTATTTAAAGTTCCGCGGGAAACGGCAAGTTCCGCATTTATCGCGACGCGCATATGTCGTCGCTATTCGTTTGCCGGTATAGTTTAAAGGGTTAGCCCATCTCTGAAGCCTTAAAATGATACCTAAGATTTTGGGATTTTTTGTGGGTAAACAGATAACTTTATTTAAAAGCTGTTTAGGGGACATTGTTGTACATATATAAGAAACTAAAATAATATTTTTTTATGCACAAAATGGCGGCGCAATGGCCTACTTGCAAAATTCCTTTTTTCTATTTTTTCAAATCGGTGTACAGGATTCCAGGCACACGGTTTGCTCTTGAACAAAACACAAAGAATTTTCATTATCTACATATTAAAGACTATAGAAGTCGTAGAGGTTTTTTAAAATATTGATTTTTCTCGAAATGGCAGCTATTTTTACGAAAAGTTCATATTTTTGTCAATACAAGTCTTTCGTAAAATAGCTGCCATTTTGAGAAAAATCAATATTTTGAAAAATCCCTACGTACTTCTCTAGTCTTTAATATGTAATTAATGAAAATTCTTTGTGTTATGTTCAAGGTTAAACCGTGTGCCTGTACACTGATAGAAAAAAAGGGATTCTGCAAGTGTAGGTCAGTGCGCCGCCATTTTGGGCATAAGAAAAATAAAAAAAATATTTTTTTTTGTTTCTTAATGTCCTCTAAGCAGATTTTAAATAAAATTATCCATTTACCAACAAAAAAATCTCAAATTTAAGGTATCATTTTAAAACCGCAGGGATGGGCTAACCCCTTAACTCGTCGCAAACGGACTGGAACGAGAGAGAGCGCGGAAATTCGCGACTCCGCGCGAGATCTTATTGTTCCTTATGAGACGTGCCGTAATCCTAGGGTAGTTTAAAGCAAGACCGCAACCGTAGAGAAATCGCTACGGAGGAAGGTCGACGTGACTCGCAAGGCACGAATCTTTCGGCGCAAAGGGTGCCGCCCATGACTCGACGGCATTTACAGCTCTCTCACGAGTTCACGTAGCCTCGCGATAAAACAGATGGATGGATGATAGATAAACTTTATGTCTTGGGAGATTTTAGTCCCCTCAAGACGCACGATACGCAGACGTAGTGCAGTAGCAAAAAATAAAGAAGAGGACAAAGGGTAGTAATAATAAAGAGATATAGAGATAGCGATTATAATAAGCGGATAGGCAGGTGCTTTATTATGTTCTCAGCAGAGGTACGTTATCTTACAAAAAATAATAGGGTCAGAATAATATAGCGAGCAAGGATGGAGGGGGAAAAAAATTGAGGGACCGAATGTAATCGAGGAATGCAATCGAAGGGCGCGAGCGATTACTCCGCCGTGTTGAAATATCCATGTCGTGTTTAGTCCCTCGGACAGATATGTCGGCGTGTACATCGGTGCTGGCACTTTTTCCAGGTATGCCGGGGAAGAAGAACACGATAATGTATCAATGCTGCCCGGAGCCGTACGTTGACGTCACGTTCACGATACAGATACGCAGGAGGACCCTCTACTACTTTTTCAACTTGATCGTGCCCTGCGTGCTGATATCGAGCATGGCCCTACTGGGCTTCACCCTGCCGCCCGATTCCGGCGAGAAGCTCACCCTAGGTAACGTAATTCTTAGCATGCCTGCCTGCACACCAGCCAAACACACCTCTTCCTTTCTTTTCGGTTGATTCGTTGGAATTGTTACTGTTTACGCGATATGTAATATATACACAGTATACATTTAGCTTGGAATATAAGCTCACGAGACGTGTAGATGTTTAAAGTATAACGAAATATGACGTGGAAATTTTCTCACTTTTTAAGACGTTAATTTCTCGCAAAGTTAAAAAGTAAGTTACTTTCCGACGGATGGAAATTTTTTTTTATTACGTTACGCAAAGTCGAAAACTTTCAAGTTACTTGTTAAGGAGCTCATATATTTATTGTAAATTTTCATTTATAAAATTTTTTTTAGCTTGGCTTACAAGTTGCTCTTAATTAGCGAGCGACATATTTTATTATTTAATATAACGGAATCATTCTATTAATGACATGATATATGATGATGTACGCTGCATATATTACATATCTACACGCGTGTTTATACATCTTTACTTTTTTTGTAAGTATACTTTCCGTTGATACTTTATTATACTCTCGGCGCCACTGCTGACTGTCCTACGTTTGTTTCGTTTTGACGACGGAAGGAAAGTAGTCAAAGATCGACTCTACTTCGATCACGGACGACCAAACGACGTCGCGCAACGTTTTCGCCGGGCGACTTTCGCGTAACGGCGATCTATACAGCGAGATACTCTCCATTTCTTTTTTCCTCTCACGGATCACACGCACACTTCTCCGGCTGTTGATCGTTAAATCGTTTAGCGGGGCTCTCGATGTCTCGAAAGCTCTCGTTTTTCGTATATTTATCACCGACGATAGTGCGCGTGCACTTTCACTCGCGTATCGATTAGTCGAACATACCTTTGCAATCACACTTAGCCATCAATACGAGTTTTATTGTAACGTATATTATATTGCTGGAGAAATAGGAGACCGTTATTCCTCGAATGACTCCTTCACATAGATTTCTACTTTCAATTTAGGAGTATATCCTTATATATATTTATATAAGATAAATCATCTCTTTCGAGATTTATATCTCGATCATCAAAATATAGGGCGTTCAAAAATCTCGTCGTAGTCTATGAGCAACAGCTTCGAAACAGCTATATATATATATATATTTTACAATCAATCGAAATCGATATTCCTCGCTGTATATACTATCTATTTCTCAAGGTAGGGTAATGTCGCCTTATTACGTGTCGATACGTTTGGCGCATATGCGTTTCCCGCGCATCAGACGCCAGTAGTAGCGCGGTCGCCTCGTAAAATCGCAATGTCTATGGGCGCCTTCGACGTCTCACGGGCTTATACGTCCACGTTTACATTTACGAAGGGTCGTTCGAGGAAGAGTGCCGCGTGATTTGAATTTTGGATACGTCGGGCAACCAGTACATCGCGTTAGCCTGTAAGGGCGTGCTGCATGTTACATAGCGCGCCGCGCGTATCTCGACATGTAAACGCCGTCGGTGATGCATATTTTAGAGGATCCGCGCAATAAGCCTCTCTCGAACGGCTCCTTTGGTCCTGCAACGTTGGTAGGCTACGTGAAATATTACGCGCGGCGTTTTCCTCCATCGCCCGCTCCACGGTGAGCGCTGTACTCCAACTGGCCGATGGTACATATATCGACGATTTTTGACGTATTCTCCGTTCGGATGCACGCATCCGCGCGCGGACATCTCCATTTCGACAAGCGAAATGTCCACGTTTGACGTTGAAGTGTTTAATCCCCATCGGGAACTGACAAGTTATTAGCCAACGGAGAGAGTCGAAGAATTTCATAATTCGAGATGGTCTATCAATCGGGGAGTCGAATAGTCGATCGAGCCCCTCAATTATTCAGGGTTAACACACAAATAAACCAGGAGCGATCACACCTCTCCACCGTTTGGCGCTCCGCCTTACACCAAAACGCCGAATGAACTGCATAAAATGACATCCGCGCCCTCGTGAATATTCATGGCGCAGCGGGGCAGATCCAATCTCCGGCTCTCGATACTGCATCGAGGGAAAAGTCGCCGTCTCGCCCCCGTCCAAGTTTTTGACGTGTCCAGAGATAATGGGACTTATCCCTGCGGGGTGCTTCGCGCGATTTTTCTAAGATTGCGCGGGAACGGTGAAACGCCATCGCCATCATAAAGCTCGAAGACCCGATCATTTTCACCAAATCGATTTTTCATTCCTACCAACTTTTCCACTCGTTTGTGAATTCTCCACTGCGATGCAACTCTATTGTTCGTTTCTTTTCTCTTCCTTGTTGATCGGTTTCGTACGACTCCGCTTTCGATCAGGCTTTCCAAACACGCCGGGACGGGCGTGTATAATTCCCCGTCTTGTGTCCGAAGCAATCGATAGGCTCGATAAAATCGGGCGAGACGATCAAAGCGGGATATTAGAGAGTGCCGTTTCACCAATGTATCGACTCCGATTGCGAACTGGTTCCACAATGTACGGCGCGTATATGTACTTACCTATATATACATATATGTATATGCCCATCCGTCGGCGTACGTGACTGTCATAGTGACTCGGCAGTTCGAATTGTCAATT
The DNA here is from genome assembly GCF_000956235.1 of Wasmannia auropunctata. NCBI lineage: Eukaryota > Metazoa > Arthropoda > Insecta > Hymenoptera > Formicidae > Wasmannia > Wasmannia auropunctata. The sequence goes on along the minus strand of NW_012026795.1, from coordinate 1,789,611 downwards.
CTCGATACGCTCTCGATACTTCCTCATTTATCGCTAATACTACCCTCGTATCGCGGGAGCCTCCCGTTATTTTTCACGCGGTGTTAGTCGAAAATGCACCCCCTGTAATTATGATGGATCCATTGCGAAATTCGTGTCGAGTGTTCCTCGGCCGTTCTCCCATACGTCACATTTAAGAGAACTTCCGAAAAGCTGTGGCAATTATCGGGCGATATTTCTGTGCAGGGATACCATATTTTCCATTAATTTTCCCCCGAAAACCCTAAATCATCCAGAACACTGCGCCTAACACAAAAAAAATATGCAATACGAACATGACATGGAGTGTTTGCACTTTAACAATTTAATTGTCAAATACTTACAAAGAAATGCATTGACATATATATTCTTATTATATTAAATTTTATATTTTTCGACGTCAAAGAAATATTGCGACGATCTCACTTTGACAAGTCATCTCGCATAACCGTGGCCGGTTTGAGAAACGACTTTCTTGTTCGCCGTTCGCGGGAATTGAATTGAAATTTCTCTGGTGGTACTTCGGGAAAATGACAACCCGAAATCGATGTCAAAACCGATTCGCGGCGTCGCCGTCAATGTCATCGTCCGTTCTGAACAAACGTTACGGTGTTATGGTGTCAGAGACGAACCGGACATAGCGCGCTCTTTACGTCGCGCAATATTTTCGGTAGCTCGCAAAAACGCACCGTGAAAACGTTTCCTCTCTCGCCCACTAAAACAGAGCCCAAGAGCCGAATCGATATTATTCCGCGTACAAATGTTGATTTGAGATCAAAACTTTATTGGGTATTACATTCGTCTTTATCGTGACATCAATGAGCTTCGATTAAATTACGCTATAAATTAAATTATGAAGCAAGAGGAGAAATTTGAAACTTCTGAGTCTTCCCCCGAGATGTTCGATCGAAATGCAGATTATACAAGATGTTCCAGAACCATTAACCTTAATTAATTCTTTGACCAACTTGAAGTAGATTTTCCTGTAAGTGAAATGTCGAGGCATTAATATTACCCGAACTGTAAGCGATGGAAAGTTGAATGCTTCTTGCAAAAGTAGAATGCTTTTTGTGCGATTAAATAATGTAATCTTATCGTCTATCTAAATTTTCCAGTAAATTGTTCTTGTAAAATTTTAAAAAGTCTAATTAATTAAAAATAAAGATATACGTTATCATGACTGTAGAAAAAAGTTCAGTGCATACCTTTCCGTTAAAGCAACTGTCATTAAAATTAAAATCGGACGAATCTGGGATAATCGTATATTCGAATACTCGTTAATACCCCTTCACACAAGTGCGACCTCGACGCAACAAAAAAAAAACACAAATATACGATCGAATGAGATGCACCATCGTGTTGCTGCATTAGAATATTGACAGTATTATTTATTCAGTGCCCTGTAATTTTTTGGACACAAATAAGCGATCCAGTCATTCTGTCGCTGGAGGGGACAAGAAACGAACGCGACTAAACATCTTGTATGAAAATATATATAAAAACAAAAATGCGCTCGCGAATACGGAAAACACTTGCGTGCACGTGGATTTTCATCTTTCGCGATTTATAGAGATACATAAACGGACGGGAGAAGGTAGGCAAAAACTATAATCCCGGCGAGTTTTATGTTTATTTATCCATAAAGGGAAATAAATCCCGGCGTTTTCGGCGTATCGTCTCGCCTCTCTCGAAAGCGCGCTACCTAACCTTTTTCTACGTTCTATTTCAGAATTTCCATTTCGTATATCTAAATGCGAACAGATCTCGGACGCATTGTCAATCGTTATCCTCGACGTGCCACGACCTAGTAATCATACTAAATAAACGCCATAACGCAAGTGCTCGGCGAGCTTTCGGTGCGTGCAATTTGTGCTTGACGTTGTCGGCTATGGCAAGTTACAGTAAAGCCTGGCATTGCAACACGCGACTGTATGCAAGGTACCTCATTATCACGTGTCATACTTCGTAGTTCCTGGATATTACAACGACGAAATGCGTTCACGTCCGTGCGCGTGCATTGTGCGAAACGTTGCTTAATCCTTAATCATTCGCCCAAGCACACCAACAATAATCTCCCACCTTCTTGTCAATTTTCAATGATAATTAAAATCAATCTATTTGAACAAAGTTCAAACACGAGCGGCGTAATTCAACTGTGGATCAATCGATTAAATACTTCTATTATTGGAGAGACCGGCTGTCATTCATCAAGTTGAAATTAAATCTCAGAGTTTCAGAACGATTTTTTACACGAAACGCTCGTTGCGTCGGTATCGTAAAATTAAACGAGTTAATAATTACACGTCGGCTCCAATTTAGCGGCTGAGTTTCGCGGCTAGAGTTTCGTTTTTTCTGTATTTAATAATACCCGCCGAGGTTCATCAAGTGAAAATTAAGAGACCAAGAAACCGCGCCGACTTTATCTAGGTGGATTCGATAGCGCGCTTGCTTTGCCCTTATTAAGGATTCCACCGACGTACTGTCGCACTCTTTCGCAAAGTTTCCCTACGCTGTGATGAGAAGTCGTGAGCGAGAAAGAAAGACGCGAATAACTTTTGCGCGCGCTACGCAGCCGCCGTCGTTAATCCCTGCGGGATTATCTTCACGTGCGCGCCGACGCAATTTCCGGTGACGACGTCATTAGAGTGAACGAATAACTTCTTCGATGTCGACTGGCACTTTCAACTTTTCGTGCACGACCGCTGATTTTGAGCGTGCCGTACATTTTGGGGAATTGCCCTCAACGTAAATTTCTCATCGATACAAAAAAAAACTTTGTATCTATTCGAACAACTTTTTTTTATGAAAATGTAAAGCTTTCTCATGTTCTGTTAAAATTTATTTTACATTTAACGCAAAACACACAAATTCACATTCAACATTTTAATTAATATTTACTCGCATAAAGTCCCACCGTTTCTAGCCGTTTGGAAAATGCGGGAGAAATATTAGGATTAATTGAGTTTTATAAAGGCCCTCACAAACTTGTTCTATGAATTATTCTAATCCGGTATCTTGACTCCGTTTTGCACTTTCCGATTCCCAGAAGAGAAACGTATATAGATTTCCTCGAACTTACCTTGCGATTCCAGAAATTCCGCGGTACTTCCCAAGAGTCTAATTCGTAGCGAATGATACACCGTGAAAATTAAACGAGCGTGAGTGTGTCTTGAAAATTATCATGATTACCGTTGCCCTTTGCCGCGATGTGATGATATCATGCGTAAAAGCTCAAACATATTACGCGATTTAATTTTAACTCCATTAAAATAATCTGCTTGAATTTCGCAAAGAGGGCAAACATGTATTACTCGTTCCCTTAATACGGTCATTAATCCTTTTAATTTTGATGTTGTCCGTAATACAATAAACCGTTAATTTTAAGTACTTTGCCGAGTGTAGAATGCGATGTACTTAGTATAATACAGGTATAATAGTACTCGGCGCGTGAAAGCTCATGCGACGCGATGGACAATATTATACCCATTCGGGGAGAACCCATAAAGCGTCAACGTCCGCGACCTAGTTACGAAATTTTTACTTGGAAAATCTGTGGCAATTTCAGACCGCAGCTGTCAAGCTGCGCTTTATGAAACCGGCGAAGTAAATCCCGGTGTCGCAAAGACGGGACTTATGACGGGCGAAACCCCACGGCAGGGGGGCAATCTACTGATGGGTTTTGTGATGTTGCAGCCGAAAACTTCGTGCGGTATCTTTTCGTAGCACTCTCCTTATTTCCTCACCTCTGTCACCATTGTTTCCGCCACGTCTACGGTTTTCCTTTTGTCTGTTCGACGAGTCTTTCATCCATTGTTGCTTCGCGTCATACGTTTTCTTTGACGTTCAGTGTGAGCGCGCTTTAAAACCCAAGTATAAGAGATTACTGCCACTTAAGACGCAAGAACCTCGTTCCTCTCTCACCAAAAGTTCTCGCAGCTCGATGAAATAGTCGAGAACGTAAAAATGAAGCTACGAAGTAATTTCCTTGTTCAAAGGACGAAATTTTATCGCCGATTACTTGCTAATTTTCGAGCGATAAGTGATCCTGTTGTAATATAAATTCTAACTCAATTAAGATCATAATAAAGTAAAACCATAAATTTTATATTAACATACATTTACCTCCCGAGAACGTTATCAAATAATTTTTAAAATGTTATATATTGTAAAGATTTGTAACATACTTTACGTTACAATTTATAATGCACAGTGATGCGCTTCGAGCGGCTCTTTACCGAGAAATTTTCGCATTTTTGTGTACATTCGATTTATCAAAAAGTTCCATTTCTCCTCGTTCTACACCACATTTTCCTGCTTCTGGACATCTATCTCCTCCATCCCGTAATTAATCATTGGCGAAGTCCAGGATATCTTTCGTGAACCCGCTCTAATGTCCGACAGAACTTTCCTTCGCGGGGATCACACGAGGATTAGGGACTTCGGAACTTTCGGTGGTTCACGTCACATTTATCTCAGGAATGTCGATACACCCTGGAGTCATTACAAATTTCCGAGTATCGATAATGATTTCCCCACATGTAAACTTGTACGTAAATCTTTCCTGCGACGTCCGTTGGTTCGGAAAGCGGGAGGCTAAATGCGAAAATGTATAAGAATATATATACGTACAATTAAACGTCAGCGCGGAATTTAATTTTTAAATCCATATGATACACAGTCCGCGTTGAAGTTTCTGCAGCGCTTTAGGAGAATACTTGATTTACCATCGAACTGTCAATTAGAAATATAAAGCGGCATCATAGCGGAAATTACGCGACCACTTCCGAAATGAGTCCTCCTGACAACCAATATCGTACCGACTACACTTGATTATGCTTAAAAATGTGCGCGAGCAAAATTTACATAACACCACGCCGCTATAAATTCCGAAGGGGGAGGAGGCACGTTGCGGCCGCTCGCGAATTTCATTAACCGGATAAATGCGAGCGAAATGCGTGCGTTGCGCGCTGCTAACCCGCCCTCGTTGAGGGCTGTGTTTGATTGAACATTATCATGACAAAGGGCGCGACGTGAGTGCCCATGTAGCCGTTCTGCCTCGCCCAACAAACGTGACGTCTTTCATATAAACATAAGAATATATAACAGAATTAAGCGTAATATAAGAAGATAAAAAAAATGCACGCACACGTGTACATGTACATTACAATTATATATACTTTTTAACATAATTTAAGTTTTCTATAAGAAAACAGGATAATGAAATTTACTGTAAGCAGAAATGTATATGCAAACGCAAACGTGATAAAATTTAGACAATTATAAAATCATAATACATGATATTATGGAATAAGAATAAAATATATAACAAATGTATATATATATATATATATATATATATATATATACGAGATCGTAAAAAAATTCACAAATAATCCAAAAGTAAATAAAGCAAAATGTTATAGTCTACCTGCGAAATCGAATACGATGGTAAGAATGAATGTCGAGAGATGCCTGGCATCCCCCAAAGGCATCATCTTATTCGAGAACAGGTGAGCGTTTCGTGCACCGTTTCACTGGGAATGAAATTCTATTAAGACTGGTTGCACGATTCCCGCAGCGGTTATAACACTTGTTACATACACGGGAGACTCGGATGGGAAATCAACTGAAATGAAGTTGTAGTGAAAAGTCTGAAAAGTCGCGCTCTCTCTGCGACCTGCTGTGATTTAAGGCGCAACGCAACGCATGTCCCAGGCTTGTTTAACAAATTTCGAAAACTATTTACATGGCAGTTAAAAGATAAATGTTACGCTGTTTTAAAATGGAAAAGTATTTGGAAAACATCTAGATATTTTAAAAGTTGATCATTTAAGGGCCTTTAAACTAATGAAAAAGACTATTTTCGGAAATTTAAAAAAATCTTTTTATTTATGCTATAGATTTTTATATGCTTTTCTAGATTTATTGTACATATATTGAACTATTTTCAGTAAAAATTTTATATGGATATGTTTATTAATTTTGAAATTGTTAGTGTTCAAATGAGATTTTACAAAAAAAGCGGTGTGTATTATATTTTGTTCTGGATGATCCGAAACAGAAATCTCAAGAAATTTTCATTTATAAATAATCGAAGAAAAGAATGAACTTTGAAAAAGGAAGGAAAAAAATAACAAAATAGCATTAGTTTTACTCTAAAATACTGCAGTAAGTTTGACATGTAACCCAAGATATTACATCTTCTCTACTTACTCTAGTGAAAGAGATTATAATATTTTTCTTTTTCTCTAATTATACATATAGTCGCATTTCTTTGTATTGGAGACGATTCTCGAGCCACTATACGATCAAACGGTATTTATACTAAATGAAAAATGGCCGCGATTCCTGAACGGGAATCGACTAGATCAATAAGTCAGAGACAAGGCAAAATGTACAAGACGGAATGCAGTCAAAAGTGTATACTTGTGGGTGTATATATGTATGTATGTATGTATATATGTATGAGCTCCGAGTATATTGAGCTCGAGTCCGGAGGTTCGCTAAACCCACAGGATTGTACGGATCAATTTCCTATTATCTCGGACGTAAAATTTACGTATTAGTAGCAAGACTGTATCACTCAATAGTTTTTTTTTTTATCGATTCGTTAATTGTCGATTTTTTCGCATAAAATGTTCGATATTTAGCAAAGCGAAAAAAGTATTAATTTTATAACTTTTGGGAAATCTGAGATTCATGCCCTCCTTCTCAGTTATTCGTAAATGAAAATTTCTTGGATTTCTGTTTCAGAGCCGAGATACCATACATTGCACATTTCGTTTTTTATAATACTTCGTTCAATATGATAATAACTTTAAAATTAATGATCGTATCAAATCATATCTGTATCATATTTTTACTAAAGATAATTCAATATAGAATAAACAAAATAAATCCGTCGCATAGATTTTTCAAATAAATATAAAATATCCCAAAGGTAGTTTTTTTTATTAGACTTCAAAAAGACCTCTTCAATCAAATGTCATACTCATATTTCTTTACCCTGGAGAAATTTACGTTGATTGTTCTTCGGTATTCTTTATATTTATGTAAAAAGGGCAGTGATACTGCATAACATCAATTCAACAGAGGAAACCACTGTAATAAAAAAAATTGTCGTGCAGTGCCAGCTACGAAATGCTCGAATCTACTTTAGCTCGTTATGTCAGAAATTTATCATTGTTTTTCCTAGTCAATATATCGACTAGAAAAATCTTGGCACATACCCTTGTTTTCTCAGTATTCGCATGAATAAGCTTTTCCATACGTAAGCAAACATTATACACCATTTCATAAATATACGGCGGTCGTGATACGCAGTAGTTGATTTAATAAAGATTTTCTTTGGCACATTTAGAAAACAAGTCGCCAGCAAACTTTTAAGGAATAATTTTATTTATTTTATAATAGCAAATAAAATAAACAGTTTCATATTTTAATAACTTGAACTTTAAATAATCAAATAATATACATATCGAATTATTATACGTAATTTTATAACAAAATAAAATCAAAATAAAATCGTGGAACTAAAGTTCGATATGTTTCCTAAATGTACAATATCTTTTAATGACAATCATCCAGTGATCGATACGTAAAAAGAAGTTATTAGATATCAGAGATGTCAAAGGCTTGTAGACAATTTTTTTCTTATCTTAATATATGAAAATTAATCTTCCACGTTGTAATTGCCATCATCAATCTCTATATTATTTGTCGGCAAACTTCCACATCTCTGGAATAGTAGTAATCTGTCGTGTGCGACGCATCAGCATGAAAGCAACTCGTGTGATCAGGGTTTCTCGTCGCAAGACTCCCGGACACGGTTTCGAAAAAGTATCGATTGCGCACGCGTTCCGGTATTCCAGCGAGCGCTTGGGTCTAATAGCAAGGAACTAATTGGTCAGCCTTCCTCAAGCTCCGCGCCTTCCCCCGCTGACCGACAACCCCCGATGTTATTGGCGGTTTGCCACCCACCGCGGACGCACCTTGTCGCGGTTTACATCCGTCGATCTCAGCGAAATACTGTGCTCTCATTCGATCGTATCTCACTTAAACGTACCATTAAATGTATTAAAGCGCAAGCGAAACGTACGAAAGAAGATGATGCTTTCGACTTTGGATTTTAAATATCATTAAAGGAAAAATTCCTCGACTTACGCGAACTCGGAACAATGATGTTACAACCTTACGAAGCTTCCGATAAATTACTCATTTTTCAATAATTGAATGTACAATAATTGAATTTTAAAAAACCCTCATTTTGTGGTATTCTTTTCACTATCTCTAACTTCCGCTCATCAGATAAAATCGATATCACGAAAAAATTCCTCCATTTACACGCTCTCGAAATGCCGAAGCTTATAGCTGAAGCTTTTAGCCTTGCGAGACTTTCAATAAAAATTTTGCATTTTTAGATAAATGAACATATTTTTAAGAAATGGTCTTTACGGAACCCCTTTCATTACTTACAACTTTTTCGCCAATTAGATAATATCTACAATAACTTGTAATTTGAAATAAATTGTTAATCCGACGATTGGTCATGGCTCAGATATATGGCGCGTTTCTAATTAACTACGTCGATTGATGAGATCGCGAGATTCGTTCTCGAAGCACCACGGCGGATGCATCCTATATTTTATACTTTCTGATTTGCGAGTGACAATTTAATAACGGCGACAATTCATCGACCAGCAGAGTGAGTCCACTATGCTCCACAGCGGAGTTTCATGTAACTTAACTACGTATACATGCATCAAGCTTAATGACTCATTGTCAAGTCCCCTCGCGGTTCCAAGAGCCATCGTAATGCTCCAAACTTGGTGAGTTAATTCGCGACATCACGGTTTGTTGATTTCGTTCAAAGAATATTACGTGATTTTGCACGTACCTGCTAAAGCAAACGGGACAGGTAATCATTAACGTGATAGAACCAAATTATCTTTATTTAGTTGTCATTTTATAAATATGCTATTATAATAAAGTAATAAAATTTCTCTTTTGCACACGCGTTTGCGCAAACATACACGCGCGCGCGCGCTCGTATTAATCCAGTTAATATACAAAATATAAATGAAAATGCTAATTTTTCAAGCTAACTAAATTTTTTCAAGTTAAATTTTTAAATTTATAATATTTTGACATATTCTCTAACGAGAATTATCACAAAAATTATATGTCTATGTTCGCGCGCTAATTTTAATATTATAATTACACATTTTGTTAAATTAATATGTGATCATTGCAAAATTTTATAAATTAGAAAAAAGTGCAAATTATTACCTTTTACAAACATTACATTTATACCTCTATTCCTATACCATTCCCTGCACAAAAATAATAACTTTTCAATTAGCATTCGTTTATGATACCCGGTTGTTAATCCAATTATTTAGTTCTCGACGAATTCATATGACAATTCGAATTTCGCCCAATCCAATCAGTTTGCGGTCGGGCCGTCCGCTTCACGCGGACGAGGGTTGTCAATCGCTCGCAGAAGTTCCCAATTCTGGAGAGGAGCAGTAAGATAATCGAATTTTGCTGGTCACTTTGAAGGCTGTTACGCAGTAATGGAGTTGCTGGCGACTTAGGCAGATTCACCCTAAGTCCGCCTAACGTTGCGGGCTCCTCCGCAGCACCGGGCGCATCCATGCTGCGTCCGTTACACGTTCCAAACTTTGTAAGCTAATCCCACCCTTGGAAATCCTGCCGGGGGCGAGGTTGAGTTTACATGGGGATACATGGGGGATTCGATTGTTCGCGGTCGTCCACACTTAATCATGCGAGCGAGCTCATAGACATGTCTTCTCGAATGTTTGCGCAGAGTCGCGTAATTCGCGCGGTCATCGCACGGATTCTATCGGATCATTCCCGACATTCCCTCATCGTCATTAATATCACGTTGTAATCAGCGAGCTCTCTGGCTCGCCCACGAATTATTCGCTTCTACAACGATGCAGCAGGCTCTCGTCATATTTTTCCTCTCGTCACATTTCTAGCGAATTTTTTAGGGATTTACGTAAAATAAATTCTTCGTACGATATATACATATTTCTAAAAAACTACAAAGCAATTGTCGCGTCAACAATGCGACGAACAGTCGTTGGAAAAGTTGGTAAATGTGAAATTTTCGCCTCACATTATAGTCGGATCACATCATTCAAACTGCGTACTTCTCCGTGATCGGAAAATACGGAATTTTACAAAGTCCGTAAATCACATTTTCCGTTCGACTTGCAAATCAGCGCTATCATTCGGCGGATTGTAATCACGATACGCGAGTGCGAGTCAGAATTTGCAACGAACTCAGGAGATTCCCGGCGAGGGAAAACTCTCGTAGGTCTGATCCCCGGACACGATACGATTCGAGCTGACCTGTGTCACTCGGAAAAATCGAAAGCGAAATCGTATATGTTTATCTCGATCGTCCCCACTCGGTTTCGGGCGTCAAGCAGCAGCCTAACGAACTCCGAAACCGAATCTAGGTGCCCATAGAGTGTCCAAGGTAGCACGTTAAGCCCGCGCGTTGCGACGCAGTGTTGATATATAAATTTTTTGGACCTGTTCAGGAGTGACCATTCTGCTGTCGCTGACAGTTTTCCTGAACCTCGTGGCAGAAAGCATGCCGACGACTTCGGACGCTGTCCCTTTAATAGGTACCTATTGTCAACCAACGGTAACTCGCATCTGGCAAGCGTGTTTTTACAGTGTCTGTACATACATTCGTATGTGTATATATCCGTGAAAACGCGGAAGGGTGCGCCGCGATATATCATCTGACGACGGCTTATATTTATTTAACCATTACGCATATTGACAATATACATTACTAACTAATGAAATACCATAAATTATACACAAATGTCAGGTAGAACGAACGGATGTACAGACTATTAAATTGCTCTTCCGTTTGCTATCAAGAAGGATTCGGAATAAGTGAATCGTTAATAATTTCAAAGTAACATTATTACAAAGGTATCCACTCGAGCCTTTAATTGATTGCTCACTGGATGATATAACGGCGCGCCCTGTAAATGTACCTTCGCCTGTTTTTTGCGCAATTCCTAGAAAACCCCCGACGAAGTAACCAAACAGTAAGGTGGAAAAACGAAGACGACGGATTACAAAGGTAGTCTAGAATGGCAAGTGAAATCGGTCCTGTCGTTCGGGTAATGAGCGCTCGAAGGCAAGCTCGCGCGAATTCAGGCACGCCGAAAAGGGCAACTCGATTGCTTCTCTCGAAAGAGCCTGGCGTGTTCGGGCGACCTATCGCACCAACGGGCCGCTCAAAGCTCGAGCTCAGAAACGTAGAGCAAATAAAAGACCGCCGTGGGAATCAGGATTATACGTTTCCCGTGAGCCGATGGCTCCCTCTCTCCGTGTTCTCCGTCCTGCCTCCCAGGACTTATTATCTCCCCCATAATCTGCCCCTAATTTCTTCTCGATTCAGGGTCACGCTTAATTTCGCGTAATTGCGTTATTCTCCGCGCGCGAAATCAGGTATATATAGTTTCTTAAAGCCAAGAAGCCAAAAAGCTAGAGTCATCACTCCGCACGTTGGCTTCGCGAAATTGTTTGTCCGGCGAGATTGTTGAAGTTTCCGCGATTACGAGCCGCAATCCTGTTTTATTTCCGACGGGACGGGACATCACACTTCTCGCGTATCACGCGAAGAAAACGGCTTCCTGTCACGGCGATTCCGTAGTGTATTCCGCACGTGCAACTCGCGCTAGTATAGAGCGTCTAGAATGTCGCGAAGGATCACGTGGATCAACGCTAAAAGCTTTCAAATCCCACCACCGGTTTATCGCATTTTAGCGGTACAGATCCGCTTTCTCGTCGGAGAGTGATACGAAGAACATCCGATCTCTGTACGGACTTCCGGCGCGTTAAACTCGTGCAATTGAATTTTCCGTTTAAACTCGTCAAGATTTCAAATAGAAGGAAAATGATACTCTTTATCGAAAAATTCTAAATCGTGTGAAAAGGCGATCGCGCCTTAAATTTCGTCTTAAGAATTTTTTCCCCATGTATTTTCTTCCCGGAGTAAACAAACGAAAGAGTACATCGCGAATAAGTGAGAAATTCAAAACGTTGCAATTATATTGTTTAAATGAATCACGGTTCGATTTAAATGGAATTTAATATAGAGAGCGAGAGTCTGAAAACATTTTCTCCCGTCGGAAAAGCTTCGAGGCATAAGCGAATTGACTGCGCGTATCATAATATTTAGATTATCGCAATTATTGTCTTAAATAGACTGTTCAGAGACGTAAAATTGAAGCGATATCAGACGCGAATATACTTGCAAAATGCCGCCGGAAGCGATTTTATCCGCTAAACAATTGCGCGCCGAGTCAGCGCGTTCATTCGCGGACGACAACACGCGACAGGCTGCCTAGGACTTTTATGTACAATTTTATTTTTATACTTGTATCGATGGTGACCGTTACGTTCGGGATAGCAAGCAGTAAAGATGTGAATGTCAGAAATAAAATCCGGAACAAACGAGCCGAACTATATGTTCTCCTCGTGAGGAGGGGGCTAATAAAATGGATGACGAATTAGTTTTACGATCGCAAAAGCGCTGGCAGTACATCATCGTAAAATTAATTCCTACAATTACGATCGCGGAGTTAAATGGGACTTTACATTGCAGTGAGACTCGAGCGAGATATCAAACGCATTTATATAAAACGCATGAGATATGAAGACATTCACATCTTTGTTTCTTGCAATACCGAGTTAGCTCGTTTAGTTTCCTGCGACGTGTCCCGAATGATTTGTTTCCACGCAATTTCCGTGTTACACTGCAGTGAATTCATTTTCCGATTTTCTTCTTTTATAATACTCTAGGCTTTGAGATCTTTTTTTTTCGTAGAATCACATATACATACCGTTGTATTATATTTTCCAGTCTAAGTGTCCCACACAATACACACACACAAATGTCTACCTACATAAATCTGTTTAGTAATCTCCTTCAACAAACAGCGTGCAAACCGCCCAGAAAATCGCAAAACTGTCTTAAATTCGATGTAATTTGTCGTATTATCTTATTGTTTTCTAATTATTTGTGATGTACAAAAGTTAGATATTAGCAGCCACAGTTATAAACATAACGCTACAAATTTAATTTAAAGTTTGCGAATATGAAAATGAAATCAATCTTTCGTAACACTTGCGTTAAGTCTCGTGATAAAGCGATCGAACAACAACGAAACGTATAATCCTGATAATTCCCTAGCATGAAGATCAACTCGCTTCGTTTAAAAGAAAAACATCAGAAATAATAATTAACTCGCGATACGAACGATGGAAGCCGTTGAGATCACGTTGAAATCACGTCCAATTAATTCTCTCAGGGATTTATTTCTGCCAAACGGCGGCGCATATTTCTAGTATATGATGCAAAATATTCTCAACGCATAGGTTGAATTAAAGCGCTTTTGCACTTAATTGCGTTAACCGTAGCCTACACGTAGCGACCTAGATTATCGCGAACAAATGGGATCTGAATGAAGCGCGAATATGAATCCAGAATTCATATAATTCGAGAGATTTTTCGGAATGTTTACTCAAGAAATATCAAAGTGAATTGCAAGTGATACATTTTTATCTGCTTAACTTTAACTTTTAGCCTCGATTGAATTAACTTGATTTAATCATAGTTGATATTTTCATCTCTTTTTTAATACCACATTTAGAGTAATGAAAAAATAAAATTTTATTAAGCGCATGTCAGCCTAATTAGAATTAATTGCAATAGATTGCAACAAACGTCGTTCCATGCGACGACGAGATGCGCGAGAAGAATCGATCGATTTCCAGAAGCTGGTCCCTTCTATTGTTCAACAAGAAGAAGAAGAAGAGGAAAAAAAAGAGTTATCCCCCCCTCACCACATACACGTCTATATGTACACATATGTACACTCAGTGCAATGCACACAGGGAAACGTTCTCATTATGTACTTTCTTTCCTCTGGGGGAAGAAAGTTTAATTAAAGTCCACGGCCAAGATAAATACGCCGTGCGATGCATCTTAAAACAAACCCTCACGAGAGCGGCACTGAACGCGAATTCGTTTAGATGCTATTTCGTTATCCCGCGAAACGCCCTTTTCCACCTTTTTTTCAGGGTCATTCGACTATGTTCCCGCCGTTGTTCCATTTCCTTCAACGATCGAAAGTGTCATGGAGAATTACGTCTTGTTGCCAAAAATTTCTATTTGTTGCAAAAGAAGATAACAAGGAAAAAGAGAAAGAGAGAGAGAGAAATAATCATTAACGATTTTCTGAGAACCGAAATTGTTAAAACTACCATTCTTTAATTAATGATATCTAGATGCGAGGAAATTAGCTTCTAATGAGCGTTCAGTGAACGCTTTGATCTCACGTAATTAATTCGTAGGCAATTTCGTTTCGCGTCAAGCGAGATTTGGAAGAGTCTTTAATGAAAAGACATGTGGCGTATCGATATTAATCGCTATTACGATTTTCGATACGCTTTGCGATCGAGGACAGTCGAGATTTATTTTACAGATTTAACGATTGTCTCATTTTATAGGTACATATTTTATGCTCTTCACTTTAATGGCTTGCTAACTCTCTTCTGTTGCAATCTTGCCCACATAAAAAAGCACGAGTTCAGCGAGCAATTTGCAACTTTAATGACCTGACAATAGGTACTCCGGCATGTGTCCAGTAAAAATATTTGCGCCATCATCATAATTAGAAATTCACCGATTAATCCTCTTGCTCTCGTCGCGGAACAGCTGCTCTTTCTTCCTGCCAGCGTCGGAAGGCAAGTTGCTTCCGCGAATCGCGACCGGAGATGCTTGAATGAAATCACTAATTTAACACGAGGCACTTGGCAGCGCCGGCTGCTAATTACATGCTTGCCCGTGTAAAGCTTGCTCGTGTCGCTTATGATGCTCTTGACGAGATAACACGCAAAAGCGCAAGATTGCTATCAACGCAGTAATGTAATGACCATTTTGACTTTCCACCCTTAGTCGTATTCATCATTTATTATCGGGAAATTAATAATGATTTTTAAAGTTTTGAATATTTGACAATATAGTATATATAATTTAGAAGACGTTCAGATTTCATAAAAAATTGTTATTTCAAATTCTTGAATTCAGATTAGAAAATTCTTAATTCAAAGCCTTTTAAGTCTACAAAATATATTTTAATAAATGTCACATAATATTTACTTATAATATCACATCTTTGTTCGTGTGAATCTTTCATTTAATACACATGAATGTAATATTTTTTTTTTTCGCAAAAAGTTTATCCCACTTTATCGTTATCTTTTATAACAATGGGTTTTCCAACTGGAAATATATCAAGACGATGCCTCGGACAATCTCAATCGTTCTCTATCGAGTGGATGATTTCGTCATTTTAATCGTCCGTCCGTGCCATGTGAGAGGTATTCTGCAACCGCTGCGAAATAGACAGATGGATAACTCCGTGGCTCTCTTTATAGCGGCTGTCCCGCGCGATTAATGCTCACCGGTCGCGAAATATGACGTCCAGCCGTGCACAGGTCCAACGGATCGGATACCGTCTCGCGTCGGGATTTTTTTCGGCGAAATCGCGCAGAGTTGTCTCGCAAATGCGCTTTCGCAACACGTCTGTGTTCGACACCGTGGATAAAATGCGGCGCCAATTGAAACGACTGAAAATTCGCAGCGCACACCGGAAGTAAACTGAAACACAGCCGATGTATAGCCCGTTGTAAAGTGATATTTTCGCAAATTTCGGGATCGGTCGAGCCCGACGAGGGCAAAATACGTGAATGAGGATTACGAAGCAAGATAAAACGTTTTTAATTGTCACGAAATGTCCCTTGTGTAATCTTGATTATCGAAAACACATCGGGTAATTCGAAATCAGGTAGCGCGCTTATAGCTTCATTATTGATTGTCGCGGTGAATCGCGGAAGCGAGCGAAACTCGCGAATTTCATTAAGCGCTTGAGGACTGGCGGAATTGCGACATCCGGTGTCACAAGTAAGCCGGGAGACAATGTTTCAACGGTAACGACCCGAGAAATTGCATATTTTACATAAATGACGACGAATTATTGCACCACCATTTTTGCAATTCTTCTGGATTCTTCAGACAATTCTTTGTTCCGCGAATTTCATTCTTTCTCGTGTTCCAACATAAACGATCGAAAATTAATGTCAAAGATATTTTTCCAGTATAATGATTATCGCGGTAAACTTTTAAATTCTAATTATTCTTATATAATGTAATGCATATTTAACGATAATAACAGTTATTTCATCATTACGTCAGTCCTGTTCATTCTCGGATCTCATATTTGAGACGAAATTTCAATTTCTAATCGCATATATCCAATTTGAAATTGGCATGTGGTTATCGTCCTATTTAACGCTCAATGTAATTTGACTATGTCTTAAAACAAATTTCTCTATAGCGTCATCCAATCCTAAGCGTAATTGAGCTATCCCGCGCTATAAATGAGCAATAAATGGCTACTTTATGTGAACATTTTCTGCGGTAACTGTGTTGAATTTAATCAATTT
Organism: Wasmannia auropunctata; assembly: GCF_000956235.1. Lineage (NCBI taxonomy): Eukaryota > Metazoa > Arthropoda > Insecta > Hymenoptera > Formicidae > Wasmannia > Wasmannia auropunctata. Next base: position 1,773,024 of record NW_012026795.1, on the reverse strand, counting down.
CCTTTGTAGCGCTGCTCTAAAGAAAATTTCGTAACTCGTTCTTCACGCTAATCGAGTTTAGCGTTAACTCCTGGTCAAATCGGTCCGAAAAAAAATTGCAGGCGACAACTTCGTAATTTCAGTCTCGTCCGCGTGCCCGGAGCGACGCGAGCACCCGACCAGCCCCGCGGCTCGCGGCTTAAATCGACAGGATAATCCATAACGGTGACAAGAAAATAGCGCGAGACACGGAAAGCTGATACGGTCGACGAACCCCGGGTCCGCTTTGTGCACCTCGAGACCGATCATCGCCGCGCGCGCCATGCAAATTTATGCAACGATGCAGAGGCGCTGCCACGCTGAACAGCCGAATGGAAAGAGGCCCTGTCAGCTACGTCGAAGGCGATTGTGCGAGGGCAGTATTACTATACAGTAGCGCAGCTGTGCTGCATATCCCATCGCCTTCTGATGTGCCGATATCGCGTCCGCGTGGCGATGATAGCACGTACGTGTCGTTATGTTTTCTTACGGACCGAGTTTTAACGGCCGCGTCGAACAAGGGTGATGTATTTTTAAGATCCGTTGCAATTTTCAGCGCCTCTCTCGAAATCGCTCAACGTGCGACCGCATAATTGTTTCCAGCCCGTGCCTCCGGTTTCGAAGGAACATACACGACGCGCGACAAACGAACGTATCTCGAAAGAATTCCCGTGCATTCAACAAACGTCCTTTTGTTCATCGCGATGAGCACATATATAGTGTCCCGGAAATTTTGAGAATTTTTAATATTAGTACTCTCGTCATCAAAATTCAGAGAAAATCCCAAAATCCTCGTTGAAGTAAAAATTAATCGCCGTGCGATTTATACAGGAAAGTCTTATATATATGTAAAAGCATTTCACGCAAAAATAAAATATACATTCCAGTTGAATAATCGAGAGAAGGATCGAAGCATTTTAAAAAGATAACTTATATCTTTATTACTTTTTACCTTTAAGCGAGATCTTTTTATGAATACTTAGTCTTGCATTTTAATGGCCTCTTCATACCACGAATATACCTATATAACGTTACATATCCTTTGCACTTCTGCAGCTGGCAAAATCATCATCCTTCACTCTAAATTATGAAGTTTCTCGCCGCTGGGAGACTTTTTCGAACGAAACTGTACGACTAGCTTTCGGTGAGTTATGTATTCCGTGGCACTCCTCTCGCGTTAAAATACGAAACGTTTAATTAAAACTTTACGGCATCCGCGCGTATAACGATTGCAGGCTACGGGTATGGCGTCGATATACCGATATTTCGCGCCATTAATTGTCCATTTAGCGGCTGTTGGGAAACTTTCTAATTAGGATATTATCACCGAGCAATTTTAATGCAAAGTATGAAACTTTTGTTTGTCGCTGCCGTCGTTGCGCGTGCTTGCAGCGCGGCGGTACATGATTTTACAACTCGTGTATCTTCGTTAATCCAACGTTATTCGTATATTGTGCGAATTGTCGCTCGGGCGCGTTTCATTTATTCGGCGCGATTCCGAAGAAGCCGCGCGCGGCGAACGATGCGGATTTCAATTTTCCGTCACGTATCTGGAACCCAACGATATTGCATCTCGAGATTCGACGGAAAAACGGACGATATCAAAAGTTTTCAAAATATCGGATATGTCTCTGTACGTATAAGCCTCATGTTGATCGATGTGAGCAATAGTTGACCGAGGAACCTCCGACGGAATGAAACATTTTAGAAGAAATCATCCCGCGCAGATAGTTATGAATATTTCAGCAGAATTATTATTGATAAATAAAGCTCGGATTACTCTCGAAAATTGTATCAAGATTCAATAATTAAAATGGCAGACGTGAAAGCATAGATTATTTACTACCAAATTAAACCTTTATTAAATTTCATCGAGGCATTTCTTCATTTGTATTTTTTGCATTAGATTTTGATCGACAAAGGTGGAAAGTCAAATTGTGAATTATCCTATACCATATTAATCAATATATCTCGTTTTTTTGCGAGAAATTAATATTAATTATTAATTAAATTAACGTAGCGATATATGGAACGTTCACGACAAAGTGTAACTTCTCTTTGTTTGAAACGTTAACTCTCTCTTTGTGTCTTTAGTAAACTTCATTAATGGATATCGATTCCCGAACAACGCAAAAATAGACCAGTATCAATGCGCATCCTAATTCTGAAAGTGCAGGTCTTATGCTGGCCGCCCAGAGCGCATTATCTATCAGTGCATTATCGAGTGAACTCGACTAATGTAAATTCAATGTGACCGTAAAGCGATATTCTCGACAAATCCCCTGACAGTGCTGTCGAAAATATTAACAGAAATTTCATCGCCGTAGCAGCAATGCCATGAATTCCATGCCGTGAATTCAATAAAACATAAAATCCGCAAACTTTTAAATCACCGACAATCAAACAACATTCCATCTTATTGCGCATTACGATTTAATTAACTTCGTTAAATGTTAAATTTAATTCTATTGCATAAATAAAATTATTTAAAACGGAGGTATGAATATTACGATTTTTTAAACAATTTAAGAGTTAATTTTCTTTTTCAAAAGTTAATTTTGTATTTGAAAATGAGAATGCCGCAAGCTATAAATTGAGTCAAAATTACGAGCACACTCGACTCTTCGAGGATTGTTAAGCGATCAATCAGTAAAGGAGCCAGTCGTTAAATTTTTCTTGAGTGGCTAACTTAGTGACTAAGCTTATATCGTTCGATCGTCTAGCTGCTCGATTGTCTCTCGACATGTCGTCTCATTATTCGCTCTCAGATTCGCTTCGTTAGTTATTGCGTTATGACAATCGTACCTTTATAGTCCTGTGCCTCGAAGTACTCAGGGTAGAACAGAGAGGCGCGGCCTACTCTTCTCTCTCTCTCTCTCTCTCTCTCTCTCTCTTTCTCTTTCTCTCTCTCCCGAAGTTATCGGGACGCAGAATAATCGATTCTCTCGTGCCTGTACGAATATAGATAAACGTGGAAAATCGCGCAGGCAGGCGAACTCCATTTCGCTTGTTCGGCTTACTCCGCGCTTTCCCAGAGACGACGTTTCTGCCAGGGGATCGACTTTGCAAATATGCGCGTTCATCCCTGCGCAAGAGCGCGATTAAATTAATGCCAAGCCAGAGGATAGGAGTCGTCTTGACGCGTGGCATGAGATAGGAGAGCGACGGTCTCGCACGAAAGTCTCAGATTAGAGAGAGTATTATACAACAAGTCGTTCTTATAGATACTGCACAATTTGGGTTAGTTGGGAGTTTAGTTACACACAGGATCCTACTGCTCCGCTACTGTCTCGTCTCGTAATTCCGAGGTAGGATCGCAAATCGCTCGTTCACGTCCCGTCCCGTGATTCAGGGCGGTTCGGCTAATTGTCTCCCTGCAATCCGGTCTGCGGTCAGATTCGAAGCGTTTTCGTAGGCGTTAGTGGCTGCATGGTTACTGATAGCGGCTGCTCGCCGACCGCATCACGTAATGGCGGTGCGTACGTGTAATGCTCAGGTGCGACGACTTTGTATCGACTACAGCATCGCCGGGTCCTCTTGTCGCCAAGGGCGGCGATCGATCTGATCGGTCGGTCGGTCGGTCGGTTGGTTGGTCGGTCGGTCGGTCGGTCAATCGATCGCGCGTGTGCATTCATTAATCCATCGTGCTCTCTCTCTCTCACTCTCACATACACACACGACATGCGACTCAGCTCCCTCGAGAAGCCGTACGTCTCTTCTCGCCCGCGTCGGCAATTTCTTTAGGAAGCGCGCCTTCCAAGCGCCCATCCTCTCGCTCGAATCCAAGACATCCCCCGGTAAGTATCGTAATCCACACTCCACGGAATCCTTGTCACACGTCGAAAGCGACGGCAAAGAAGATCGCTCGATCATTCGCGGATTTGATCGACGAGCTGAGAGAGACGAGAAATAAGAAACGATTCCTGAAGAACGCTCGGCGGGTTCCGGAGAATCGAAACATCGGTCGCTTAATCGCGACCTGTGTTCGAGGCCAAACTTCGATAAAAGGAACTTTGATCAGTCGTTTGATTGATCGACCTGATTGTTGTTGATTACGCATATCCACATGCAATCCGAGAGGGATTCCACCTAATGTTTACTTTTATCCACACGATTAAAACGCGGCTTTGGCCCGAAAAACCGAAAGATATTTTTCTAGATTCCCCCATCTTCTACACTCGTGATCTCGATTTTTCCCACGTTTCCTCCAGTAAAAATTATTGCGCCATCCAATTTATTGTCCCTTTGCATCGACACTAACATTCGCCATAACCCAATTGTATTTCTTTCCTACTCCGCGCAGGAGAAACGGAACCTATAGAAGAAACTCAAGAGAGAGAAAATCGTTTCATTCTTCGTAGTAGTGTGCGGCACGCGACCTACCTTTTCCCTCCTAATCTCTCGCCGAAAATTAACACGACTTTTCTTTGACTTACTCGAGCGAGCGCCGTCTCTCGTCTCGCCAGCGAGAGACATACCAGGGCCGCGGGCGACTACAGAGCTTGCGGAGCCTTATCTATGTACACCACCGTGTATATAATCAAGTCTTTTTTGTGTCTTTTCCATCCCTTCTTTCCCCCATTCCAGCCTGGAAGCGTAAGGTAAGTCCGCTCGATCCAAGAAGATCCTCGGTCGCGCGTGGGGAAGAAAGACCGATTCTCCCCCCCTCCCGGCCGCGGGGCCGATCTCGAGTCGTCGATGACCGTGGGCGCGAACGTAAAAACGTCTTGAAATCGGGCGTGTATCAGAGCGAGTCGGAAGGAACAAGAAAAAGTCACGGTGTTACGGTGTATCGAGTTAAAAAACCAGGAGGCGAATACGAGCCAGCTCGGGAACCACAACTGTCATTCCTGCAACTCTTATTTTAAAATTCCTTCATTGCATCAATCTTTTAACGGATATTCCAATAAATATATATATTAAAAAATATACAAAAAAAATAGAAAAAAAGATAAAAATATCCTTAACAGTTTATCAATATCATATCAACGCATTGTTAATTAATTCTCCATAATGTAGAAACTTCAATTAGATAGAGACACTGTTAATAATCTTATAGGAACCTTTCATAAAGTCTTTGTAAGGTTATTATTCTAATTAAAAAATAGTCAAAATTGTACTTTAGTAATTTATTTGTAATTTAGTAACTAATAGACTGATAATGATTAATGAGATAGGTTCAAATAGCGGATACATTCACGACATCTTATTGTTAGATGGTCAAGCAGACTAATGATGCAACAATGAACAGTCGCTGGATATCCCGAATGATCATAGAAGCTATTGATGTGACAATCAATATGTACCTATCTATAGTCAATGAGTGCGCGTTCATGGCTGAAAATGGGTGAACGGTGACGTCTCCATGGAAACATCTCAGACAGGACTAATTAGATGCAAATAGGATTCTCCCCGGGAGGATCAGTTTTGAATCGATGACCCGTGTTTACAGAAAGCATTTTCGAATTATCCGCTATGTGCCAACCTAACCCGGTCGGAACAAAAACAAAACAAAACCCATTTCCCGCTTCGATATAGATCTAGGATGCTTTAATACGTTCGGAACTTAAGCTCATTAGTCATCGTGCATAAATGAAAACACGGGCGTTTTAGAGAGGCGTATTAGTTTCCGAAAATAATTTATCGGTGACCGCAATGTGAACGGGTAATTAACGCGAATGAGCCTAATTAACATAAACTTAAATACGATATGCCTAGTTATATAACGCGGATTCGAGACCGCTCGCGTTATTCAATGAGCTACAAACTTTATCCGCACTTTTTAGTGTACGAAAGATTCTGCCCGCGACTTTGAGGAAGACGCGATATCTTCCATTACTCGACTAGACGGCACTATATAATTCGGTAAGCCGGTTACGAGGAGCGGGGCTCTGGATTATTTTCTGCGGTTCCACTTCGGTGCCAGCGCACCACGTGCCGTCCCACAAGCGTCGCGACGGCCTAATTGAATTAATAGGAAGGAGCCCGGGGATCCGGACCGTGCGCGATTGCACATACAGTCCGGGATCGGCAAAGTCTCCGCTCGGTTTCCGGCTCACGTTTGGGCACGGCGCGGATTATCGTTTTTCATCGCGCGCTGGATTTTCGGCACGCCTCGTTCGACCCCGGAATAATGGATCCTCGCCGTCTAGTCCCGTTTGTTTTAACGGGAGGCGTTAAACCTAGCGCGCGCGATTCTGTAATGCACCATCGAACGATCAGTCCTAATTGGCAGCGGCTGGTTCGTTAATCGCCGGAATAATGTAGAGTCTCGTAGTTTAATCATTTACGAGCACTCTGGCGAAGCCTAACGACGCTGGGAAACCAATCAGTAGCAGAGGAGATATGCGATTTTACAACGTCTCGCAGACGCGGCGTATAACCAAGATTTAATGCCTTGATTAATGTGACGGTGTCGATAGGTCGATTTAGCTACGCCCGATGGATTTCCGGCAAGCGGTGGTAAGAGTTTAGCGCAGGATCGCGACGTGTTTAATAGAGAACACGTTTCTCGTAATATTGCTTTGGGAATAAATTTCTACACATTTTCTTAGAATTCAATAGAACGTAGATTCGTAGATAACACAGGAAATTAATTTATTTGCAAACTACATCGAATGTGTCGATATTTCAACTCAAAATTATTTTTATTGAACATTGAAGAAGAAAGAAGACGTTCTGATTAAAAAAAAAAGAGAAAATATTGGCGCCGAACTTTTGCCTTGAAAGAGAGAGCTTGGAAGTCCCGATGAAAATGGGATGTCTGGTGACTAGTTTAGCGGATTTATCGCTGCCGATTTCGATCGAGATTGGTATCAGAACAATGATGTCGTGTTTCCGCGCAAAAAGGAAATGGCGTCGCTCGCACGTCGATTTGGCAATTACCGCGTGAGCGATGTATATCACAGTGCACGTGATTTTTAATTGCCCACGCGCAGTTATTTCGCCCCTCCGTATCGATAATCGCCGCGCTATTCTAATCTCTCTATGAAGCGACGCTGAATAGATTCGCATACGGAGCTAATAGACACTTGATAGATTATAACGCTCGTGGATTTCTGATTGCATTAATTATGACCGCTCTTGCTCGTGCACAAACTAATTAATCGATCAATTAGTATCAATAACACTCGTTGTTGCACATTCCTGCCGCCTACGTATGGTATGTTTTATCGAATTCCACAATAATATCCTGCCCCTCTCGAATTTAAAACTCCATTCTCGCTAATTTTATCGTGCATTATTAGTCTCATCGATTAACGGATAAAAGAATTAAATCATCGAGTGATATTTGCCACGCAGTCTGAAAATATTAAATATTAAAATAGTATTAAAATATTAAAATATTGATATATTGAAACATATATGTGGTTGCTTTTATTGCGTGGTAAAATAAAATTGTTATTAATATATTGAAAATGCGATAAAAGAATATTTTTTGTGTGTTTACGCTACCTCGATATGATAATTTAATAAAATTATCTGGCTTGTATAAAATAAATGTAAATTTTTACCGACTCTTGTGTGCATCATTAAAACTTTCGTGGCCTACAGCTACGGTCTCAATTCAATTTTAATATTTTAGAGAGGAACAGGAGCAATTGTATCTTTACGTTATTCTTTGCGTAACTTCGAATTATTCGACAGTTGTTATCGATAGACATCGCTATCCGAGTTACTCCCCATATGTCACCAGGCGTCCTGAGTCTCGGACGTGGGAACTTTTTTCACTCCGCGGTATGCGCCCGGCTGCCTTTCCATCTTTGCTTTTACTTCTTTGCTCTCTCTTTCTCTTCCCTCTCACTACGAAACTTCAGCAGAAGTTGGGCGATAACCGTCATCCCGAGTCCTCCCTGCTTCTGTCGTATTCGAGTCACCCATATTCCAAAAGAGTCAGAAGAAAATCGGCCACTGGCGAAATTTTTCGTCGGGCATCGAGCGACACTTCATTCCCCCTCTTCAGCCCCGCTCTTTCGTTCTCGGTCTTCGTTCTCCTCTTGATGTCAAAGTTTCGTGCGTCTACCACGCGGTGATATTATCTCTCTCTCTCTCTCATAATAAATTCATGGCCTGCCGAGTTATAATAATGCCGTCGCGTCCGGCGATACCAAGCGACATTATGACGAAAAGTTTCGTGACGTTTGAGAACGGAGAAAAAAGAGGTTTGAGTAAATGCGATCTTATTAGAAGGAAGAAAGGGAAAGAATGGTACCAAATTTATTCCTCTTTCCAAGAGCGTAGCGAAGGCGGAGGCGGCGAGGGCGGAGAGGAAGCGCTGAAACGGCTTCACGTTTTTCTTCCGCCTTTTCCGTTTTCATTTTCTGCCACGCTCAAGTCTCGCCCCGACCTGAGAAATTGCCTCTCAAAGTAAATTCATAGTGCTTCGACTTATAATAATTTCGCATCGATGTCGCGACATCGTCGCCGAACAATTTGTACTTCGGCGAAAACTTTTCTCGCGTGAAACGCAAAGAAATTAATGACGATATCGCGACCAAAAAGGAAAGAAATAAACGTAACATGTGACTCAATAACTTACTGTGAACCAGTAACGACAATCGTTTTTCAGAAAAAAGGGGAATATGAATCTTACTACAAAATTTTAATGACCTGGGAGTTTTAATTAACTTTTCGCAATAGATTCCCAAGATTGTATCATCTTGTAACGATCCCTCCCACATTATTTCGTCGATGACGGGTTCCTTTTTCTTTTCGAGACAATTTTCAAATTCTCCCCCCTTATAAAGATATAAATTTCACTTGCTACATTATACCGTAAAACTGCCCCTGAGAAAAGTTAAAGCTTTATTTAATAGAATATGTACATGTCTGCAAAAACTGCTGTATATATGTATTACGGAGAATACGATGTTCTCGTGTTGTCGAAATTCTCGTGTACGAATAAGTTTCCGCACCAACACAGGCAACGATCGCCACTTGAGATTTGTACAATATTCCCCAACCATGAAAAATCACTCGAAAATATAACCAAAAATATTTCGCTTCCATTTCCACGCGCGTGTACGCTTTAACGCGCTTCTGGCGTGTTTACGAGTTTAGGAAAAATGCATTCCAACTCACTATCCAAGGGGGTACTCCGGTCCATCATAGTACTATCGAATGAATATTTTCCCGAGCGTTTTCCTTTTAACTCGACGTCAGTGCCAATGAATAACTTCCCCGTTTTCCCCAAGTGGCCTCTGTTTTATGTAAACATACTGTGTGGCTTTCCTCGTCTTCGAAATTATTATACGAATATATCTCTGTCGCTTTACGATCTGAAATATTTCAGTTCTCACAGCTATTCGTGCTGTATCGTTGAGTCACTGATTTCTTCAATATCATATTCTTTAAAATGTTTTCATAAATTTTCCTTCTGCAATATTTGATTTAAATTTTCTGCAGAATTATATTTCCCATTTTTATCGCGCTTTAACTCTCGCGAAAAATCCCCCTGATACAAGTTGAAACAATAAAAAAGTCGAAGCAAGTCGCGACCTATGCACCGCCCTGCAAGTTCCGCAGCGGATTTCACAGTTGGATTTCACAGTCGCGCGACAGTTGAAACTCAAAGAACTAGTTGCGTTGTCGCAACTCGTTTGAGAAGGGGTTGAACATCGGACGGCGCGTTCGCGCATTCCCGTACAATGGAGAACAATTTTCCAGGGGGGTGACCGTTTCCAGCCCTCCGATGTTGGCTGGATGCGGCGAAGCCGTCCGAGGCACGTGAGTTCGTGGATACAAGCGCGTCGGAGTTCGCTAAATCGAAATTCCATCCTCCCCTACCGGTCGCACTCGCGCGCGGATCGTCCTCGAAGCGGAAGTGTCCGCCGTTCCAGTCCTGCGTTTTGATCGATAAATAAAAATTGATTGAATGCTATCATTCTCTCCGTCCGCGCTATGATTCGTGTAACTCGCAATTTTGCCATGCCATCAAGCCAACTGAAAGGAAAACAATGTTTGCTGCATTTTTTGCGAAAACAAGATTGTAAAAAAACCAAACAACCAGAGATAAAGTTTGTTACCGAACTGAAGCTATATTTAATCCTTTTAAAAAATTAGGATTCAAGTTTATTTTATCTCACAAATTTATCAATAGTCTGTTAAAACGAAACATTTTTAACGACAATGCGCAAAACTTGAAAAAATCTACATTGTGAAGAATTAATTTTTTAACAACGTTCTTCATGGCTTCGTGTAAATACCGCTATTTTTAATAACGGCGTATTTATTCTATTTAATACGTTATTTGATTAATTCCATATGTGTAATTTTAATTAATTTATCTCTCTCCTTATTACATCTAAAGTCATAATTTTAAAAGATATAAACTAATTAGAGGATTAATTACTTGATGCAACTGAAAATGCGTCGTGTATTCTCGAGCTGGCTCGAAAACAACCAATTAGCATTTAAATGCTACATCATTGCAATTCGTTCCTCCTATGCGTATATATACGCGAATTTGCATGTAAGCTTGTAAGTACACACCGTGAACTGTTTATCTTTAACGAGATACCCATAGCTGCTCGATCCCCGACCCGAATTCGAGGTCGAGCAAAGCGAGACGGAACGAATTTCGGACGGAGCTGAACCCTTCGGGACGGCAGAGTGGTCGGTTTGTTCCGAGATTATCGAGAAAACATCGCCGATAAAACGGCAAGGAGGTACTGCTCCCGCGAGATTTCCGTCGACAATTCCACCGAGGCGAGGCGCAGTTGCGAAACTTTCCCCGGCTTACAATCGACTGCTACAGGTCGAAAATATCCTCCTTTTTTCTCTCTCTCTCTCTCTCTCTCTCTCTTTCTCTCTCCCTCGTGCCCGCGCACGATTTCCATCGCGCTCGAATCGCGTTTACATAGGATAAATCCTCGCTCTCACCAGTGGAAACTGTCGGCTCGACGCGGTTCAGCCTCGGTCGATTTCTCTTCGTCGACGATCGCCGACACGATCGACAGGGAGAAAAGGACGGGCGGCCGTCGATCGACGATCGCGTCCTCCCCGAGGAGGAGGCGCTCGTCGACGCGCGCGCCCGTCCGCGCACGGACGCGACGAACGAGAACGGATCATTGAGCACAGGTGGGCTACGACTGTTTCAGGAGTGACCATCTTGCTATCGCTGACGGTGTTCCTGAACCTCGTCGCCGAGACCCTGCCCCAGGTCTCCGACGCAATACCCCTGTTAGGTACAACTGAGTTTCTACACACAGAGCGAATGTCAGAGTATTAGTCCGACGGATATTATCGGTTCGCACTGCGAATGGAATGAATTCATGGCGAATAGAAAACCGTGAAAGTTTAACCGGATCTTCGGGGAGGCTTCGTGCGCGTGAATATTTGAGAGGCTGGATATCTTTTATATGTCTATATTTTTCACGAAAGAGGTTTCTCCATCCGCTTAAAATTGAATCATGAGGGTTGAGAAATACAGAATACTCTCTAAAACTCTTTCCAATCCATCCCTTATAAATTTTCAATGCGTGCGAATTATATAAGTTTCTTCTCTCTCGTCGAAAAAAAAAAAGATGTTACGTCGGGTTACGGGGCTTCAAATCTGCAATATTCTGGCGCGCTCCCGTTTGTTCATATTAAAATGTTAGAACAGCGAGAGCAGCAATACTCTAAAACATTTTCCATTTTTCACTTTACGTAGCACCGTTGAGCGATCGAGAATTTCCGGCTGACAAGTATATACACATTATCCATGATATTACAAGAAGCACTTTAATCCCCTCCCCGAAGATCTCGTATGACGGTGTCTCGCAAACGGGTGTGGCGTCCTGCAGCTGAAACGAAAGTGCTCTCTCCCGTGTGAAAAGAAGAATTGAAAATCATAGAATATTCGAGGGGCGGTGGAAGAGAAGACTCGTTGTTGTCGGTTCTATTCCATAAAGTTGTTTTATCGAGAAGCGTATATCAGAGGTAAACAAACATTCGCCGTTTGCACTCGTTTGTTTCTTAAATCGCGACGGCGCGGGCGGGGAAGGACGAGAGAAGCAGCAAAAATATGGCTTTCGAAAGTCCTCGAGAAATCGGACCGTCCGATTCGTATCAGTGAATGTAAAGCTGAATTCTAGTTTCGAAGCGCTGATAAGTTATCTCGAGGAGCAATCGTTTTATATCACTGCTCGCGAGAACTTGGAGATAATTACCGAAATTTGCAGAATTTGATGAAAAGAAAAAAAATAACGTGCTTTCTTCGCTTGAACGTTCCATTCCTGTTTTCTTTTCCAACTTGACAATTAATGTTGAGAACAAGAAATTTATAACGCTGTTTATAAAATTAAATTTTAAAAAATCATTAATAAAACATTATAATATAATTGGGACAAGAATTTTTTTTATTCTATGCATATATAATAATTATTATAATTTTTTAAACTACTGTATCTATTATTATATTTTATATTATTGAAAAATGTTGCAAGCATGTCAAATAATTCAAGAGATCTATTATCTGCCGTCAATTGTAGCAATCGCAATTTCGGACATAACTTTTCACAAGTCATAAAAATTCCACGAGATCGGAAAAGTCCGGTCGTAACAATAGACATCCAGATGTCGATCTACAAAGTTTGCTAGAGATAAAAAGATTGGTGTGTTGAGAAGGGTAGAGTGGGGGGGAGGGGCGATCGCCGAAAAGACGCCTTCGGAAGTCAGGGAATAGACAAGAAGCATGGAAAGAGCCAAGTACGTTTCCTAGTTGTTATTGCCAAAAACAAAAGATCGATGAAAGAAGAGAAGAAAAAGACGATAGATATAGAGTTATTGCCTTCCCGGTGCGACTCGGAGATTCCCTCGCGCGCTAACTCCGATCGGCTTTAATTGAATAAGTTTGCATCGGCGTCGGAGAAGCACGACGACAACGCCGTATTCGACATACTTTGATAAATCGATATTTTGTCTTTGTCGACGGAACCTTTATTTCACACCGTTTCTCTTTCAAGCGAGCGTAACTTCTAGACTAACATACGTTTTTATAATCTCGACTCTGCTCTCTTTTACACATTTATTATAATCACTTCCCGCTTTACGAGCATTGTGTGAAATTTATATTGGCGAAAAAAATATATATAACGGATAAAAATATACGTATATTAAAATATATACGGACACTCAATTATACTCGTGCCATATATTCGTTTTGCCTTTCAAAATACAATTTAAAATCTATAATAATACAACTTTAGATCTAAAAATATTATTCTTTGTAAATCTTCACGAAACCTCATGTGCAAGTCACGGAAAGCTCATTTGAGAGTCGTATGTCATCGTCGACCGCGAGAACTGATCGTAGCTGTCAATTCGTAGTTCTCTTCCCCCCCAGGCCTCCGCCCGTCTCGCGGTCCATTCTCTTTTTTCGGTATTTGCGCCCGCCATCCATTTTACACGGGTGACGCCTTGACGGTTTTATCGAGCCGCGCTGATCGAAGTAAATTAAAACGCGTCAATCGCCCTCTACCATTACGGATCCGTTGTCAACGTTGCGACTTTATAATCGGCAACGCGCCCTTACTCTCTCGCGCGGCGAGCCCAGTCAACAGGGGCTAATACGAGTGCTGTCGAAAGAGAGAAAATTGGCCGCTGACACTCCGTGAGCCTCCGGTAGCCTTCCGCGTCCGGCGACTTGCAAAATTAATTAACAGCAGGTCGGAGCGAGTCCCGTGGTTTCTCTAGAAAGGAAGGGAGCCCCAGGGTTGTGCCGGGGAGAAGACAGCTGCTGGGAATTAATATCTGTCGGGGCCGTCCGAGAAAAACGACGCGCTCTCGGACTGGCGTCCATCGATTTCCGTGACGCGCTTTTGCATCCGCTACGTCGTTACGTCGAACTCGTCGCTATAGGCAAGAAATCCGATGCGCCCTCGTGTAACAGCGCGCGAGACAGCGTTGCCACCGACGTCTTTTTGTAAGCTCATCGCTCGTGCTTTACACAATGTACACCCCGCGCGATCCTCAAGCTATTTTCTAAATTTTTCATTCAACATCAGCGAACATACTGTTATTACTCGTCGAAAAATACGTAATATTTCAACCTCGCAGATTTTTCAACGGATCTCGCGCAGTTTGTTTCTCTTTGACAAAAAAAATTGACGGTGGGTTAAAAAAATGTGATAAGGCAAATAGAGAACGAAAATTTCCCCTTCTCTTTTAATTTCAAATATTTTACAATTTTAATTTTGTTTCAATGTAATTTTAACAAAAGAAAAAGAGAGTGGCGTCAAAATAAATAGTCAAAAAAAAAATCAACGCAAAATTGGTCAAAGGATTCGTAGTTGCTTGTCTCGCAAAGCAACTACTCAATTCTTTTCCTTTGTTAAATTACATTTCACGCGAATGTATCTCGCAGATGTCGCGTGCGCGCAAGAAAATTCATGTTCCGAGGGACATTTTCTTTTTTTTTTTCGTAGAAGTTTAGACATTCCCTCTGCCATTGTACGGCAAAATGTACTCTTCAACGAAGAGAGTACTTCGCGAATAAAGCGCGCGCACGACCAACCGACGCGATGACGAAGTCCTCTGCGAGCTGGCAAAGTGCTTGCTAATTAGCAAATTCGATGCAAAGCACGTATTCGAAATATATATGGAGCGTTATCCTTTTACCGTGCACACGGTCACTCGATTACTATACTTATCCCTCGAGGACATCGTAAAGCGCCGTGATCAAACGGATGATCGAAACGCTTACGTGAAAATCACAGGATCTGCATCGACATCGACGAGGAATTAAATGCGGGCAAAATGCAAACTGCGAAAAAGTACAATCGATTGGGTCCAAATATATTGAATCCCTCTTCTATTATTCTACAATACCATTTTATTACGCACATTCGTGTTCGCCGTATAACAATTCCTCCTCTCAGAACGGTCGCAGTTCGCAAAATACACGTGAATCATAAAAAAAATCCCCGTATCAATAATCGTACTACATTCTGCGCGCAACGTAATAGTTACATCATCCCGCGACTTGGGTAAATTTTATAGCTCCTCTCGAAATTCGTTTTTCGTCAATAGATAAAATATTCGCGCGAAAAAGCAAAAGTTTAATCAAACAATACGTGATAATGACACTTCCGTAAGTACTTCCGACTGAGCGGTGGCAGCGCGAGAGAAACTACCATTTCTCTTACAAATTGAACGCGCATTTCACACGCAGCGGCGAAGCTACCGTCGACCCTCTGTTCTCCTCTCAAAAGGAAAGGTCTGAAAAGGAAAAAAGGGGAAGCTCCGGGATACGCTCCGGCTCTCACCTCGCCTCGCCTCGCCTCGCGCGATGACGGGGACGCGCGCGCGGTTCATATTTTCTCATTTCCCCGTCCACCCACACGCGGGGCGGGCGGACGAGCGGGCGGGCGGGCGCGCGCGGTATACGCGCCGACATCGCTCCACCGCCCGTTTTACCATGTCTAATCTAAAGCGGCAAGATGCGCTGCGTCTGTCCGCTTTACCGGCAGTGGCCTTTCCCACGCTTTCCAAGCCGCGACTGCCGCGAGACGCGACGCGACGCGCCCCCCGCGACAATCCGTCACGCCGCCGCGCCGCCGTCGGCGCACACAACGCGCTATCTCCATTTATATCAGCTCGCGAAAACGCGAGGAGCTCCCGTCGGCATTCCCGTCATTTCGGATACCACTTACCTTTCGCCGTCGCAGACACGAATCTCAACTTAGCGCCGGTTGCGAATGCGCAGTCACCTTTAACACGGCGATATCGAGCGCCGAGATTTTCCCTCCGACGCAGCCGTTACATTTACACAAAGTGTCCTCGGCGTTTCAGTCGAGGAAACTTGGCGATGCGGAGGAGGATAGAATTTAATGAGGCGTAATTAAGCAGAAAGCTTCGGAATTTGTTTCGGTGCGGAATAAAACGCAATCGGGAAGGAGGGGGATGCCTAATATTCATGTGCCAGCGCATTTTCTAACGAGTCTCGAGACAATCGGCGGGAAGAGCTACGTGTAAAAAAGAACAAGCGAGACGAAAGGGTGCAAAACGAGTTTTCTCTTCCACCAATGCAACGAGCAATTCTCACGCAATGCAAATTACACGTACACATCATTAGAGATTAAGGTTGGGAATTAGCACGTTACAGCAACAGGACGTAGCTCGTAAAATCGCCGCCTCTCCGCGCGACTGAAAAACAAACGGGCTTCGCGAACGCGAAACTTGTGCGAACGGGCAACATGAATGTGAGTGGTTGAATATGTGTGTGTGTGTGTGTGTGCGTAAACGATGCATAGCTTTATTTCTTTACTTCGCTTCGAGTTCTCCGAGCGGAAAAATACGCGCGCCCATATTTCCTCCACGACGAGGATATAACTCCGATTTTCGCGATCTTCCGCCTCACCGATCGCATCGAGACGATCCCATCTCCATGCCGGAAAGTTTCGAACGTGTTAAGTGCCAAAGAGATTCCCCCTTTCAATATCGACTGCGCACTTTTTTAATAGATTCCTTTATTACGGACTTACCGCGTGCATTTTGCATGAGAACGTGAAAAAAAACTTAATTTTATCAGAGTAGCATTTGGCGTGCTCGATTAATCACATTGTGGCGCGACAGCGGCAAGAGCATTCAGATCCAAATTTATCCCTCTGGTGTCTTCGAATTGCGATGAATAAAAATGAGATTTGAGAATATTCAAAGACGACATCGACTATATCGTGCTGAAACCCTTTCGTAAACAACTTAATTTAATCGAATCTAATTCAAGATTGAAGGGGATAAATCGGATAAAAGCTAAAAACTCGTCGCTCGAGAGGGAATACAGTGATTGGAGGCTAAAGTAACTGCGCTTCCTGGCGATCGAGAAAGTTACCGGAGCAAGGCGGAGTGTAGGAGTGAATCAACGAGCGCGAGTGTTCAATCTAAAATCCAATTCGCCCACCACTCTCACGCGCCGTTATTACATGACACATAGATAGATAAAAGATTTATTATGTCTAGCGATCTGTTCTAGATTTACGATAAATCTGCGAGTACCGTTATCCGCATACGTAGACCGCAAGATTTACTGTATCACTATGTAAGTAAAAGATCCATTGGAAATAGAATTGTCCCGTTGGGAATGACGAACGAATTTCAATTCGTAAAATTTCGTCCGGTTCGTCCTCGATTTCACCCATGCTCTTATCACGCGGACGGATATAGATTTAGGTACTTCGGATTTAAATCGAATCTTCGGGCGTGTTTGAGTTCTTATCGTCTCGTAAACAAGAATTGCTTAACTTGGCACCGAGCACGTGCGAAACCCTCCGGCTTGAAATGGCCTGGCTTTCTCGTGCCTCCTCGCAAACGGAGCCGACGACGATATATATAACGGAATGTTTGCGACCGGAAGACCGCGCGTGTGTGTCTCGCGCGTTCCGCGTCTCTCCTTCCTGAAAGAGAGAACGGAGACGGGGTATCTGTTTTCGTCGGAGAGCACGCTCGACCTGTTTCACGATTATCCTTGACGGTCGCGAGCAGTTGCTTCCTCGACTCAAAACGACGACTGCTTTCTCCCCCTCCCCCCCTCCTCTAGCTGCTTCTAACATCCGAAACAATTTAATATCAGTGAGTAAAACTGCGGGGTAAGAATAGCGCCGCGTTGATATTACATCGTCATATATGAAAGAACGTCTCTGATTAAAAAGTTCCTGCGATACTGCAATACGCGCGCTTGAATGCAATTTTTTTTTCTTCTTTTACGCGAAACAGGAAAATCGATCCGCTTATTCAGCCCTCGTCCCAATGGATCGCGTAAGCTCTCACTTATTCGAGGAAGAAAAATGAAGAATTCTTTAACCAAAAAAAAAAACTGTTTTCAAGTAGAATTCCCTTCAGCAGGCGTGCTAAAACTACTTTGGATAGCTTCAAATTTAGCGTCATCACGTGAAAGGCAGCAATCTCATCATGGTATACGAAATAAATTTTCGTCCCGCTTCCCGCGGAGATCCTAAATGCAAGCAATGTTCGCGGCTCATTGTATGGATAGACAAGCCGCCTCTTTTCCGCGATGTCGCGACGCCGCCGCGTCAGTCTTCGCGATGTGCATGCAACCGGGTCGTCCCGGTTTCAATATCGGCTTGTCGCAAGACGGCAAGCCCTCTTGTCTGGTCTCTCTCTTTCTCTCCCCTCGAGCGGCGCGCCTCGTGTGTGTCTCTCCGAACGAGTCGAATAATTCACCTTACGTGCAATTGATTTTCCAATAAACCGCCGACGACACGACACGAACACATGCGCGAACCGATGGCATACGCGAACAGTCACACAGACCGTAAAAGGACAAATGTAGAGTACCTGAGATCGTTTCATCTCTCGCGCGTGGGCAATACGTCTGACACACGCGTATCTCCGCGCACGTCCCTACGTACGTACATACGTATGAGAGGTGTCGAACGCACACAGGGTGCTCCGAAAAATGTTTATCCTTTGTCGTATCCGAACGACATGCGATCGTTTCGCATGAACGGTTTACACCATCATACGCGACGTAATAAAAAAATCTAGGTCGGCAAGCTTTAAAAAAAAAAAACTTTTACCGCGGTGTAAATAATCAATGGAATTACGTAGATTGTTCATGCCGAACATGTTTCCCCGTTGCTTGCGTTACGGTTAGCTCGTGATACATACGCAAGCGCCTTAAATTTTATCGCCACACATTACGTTTGTTTCTCAGCGTCTTAAAAATATCTCTCGCGTTCTCGATATATATACTTGCCTCGCTTGCTAATTTTCTAAATACGACGGCGAGCAAATGTTTAATCTCGTTAAGTTGCATTGCTGATTAGCAAATATATCCATAATTTTCAAAGCTCTCATTACGTCCGCAATCACGTAGCGGAATTAAATCCCGTCTGAGATAGAACCGCTTTGAGCTTAGGTTTCCGCCTGCGGGGCACTTACGGAGCACTCTGTATACTTTCGCGACCAGGTGAGACAGTGCTTTGCACGCGGGCGCGCGCGCGCGAAACGCCGTAACCCATCCAGAGCGTCGCAGTTTTCACGGTGCATTACCTCCGCTATGCATTACACCTCGAAGTAAAATTCGCCAATTACCCTTGTCCCGTCCGCGATATACCGGCGATAATAGTTCGGTTAAACAAGGGAGCTTTGTGTTAAATTGTTGGGACAACAATTACCAGCCTCGTAGCATCGCAAGCGTCGCAAGCGCGCGAAGGCAGGCACTTTCCAGCCTCGATGTAAAGGCTAACGATGATTTGCATAAAAGCTTTAGCCACGGAACTGCGCGCAAAAGACGCGCCGCTGAGGATGGAGAGCAAAAAGAAAAAAGGATGAGGGGGGGGGGGAGGGCAAAACGCGAGGATACTCAAGACGCGGGGAAACCTGAAGCCTCATTGGCTGTTTCGCGCGATCTCCGAGTAAGCGATATACCGTACTTTCGTTCGCTTGTCACGTTCAAACGATTCCATTCGAAGCCAAGAAAATGCCCTTCGCCTCTTTTTGCCACTTGATTTTTCAGGCGTGGTAGCCTGGAGTCGCGTAGTTTCAAAATTTTCACAAAACCATATCCGATATTCTGAATATAATAGAAAAAAATTTATTTCACATTTATTCCAAAGAAACGTTATTTCCTTACGTTGCATAACGGTGCATATAACGATGAATTGCCGCAAGCATATCGTAATTGGTTCTCATGGACCAATAATGATTCCTTGCATTTATTCATCTTTCGTGGAGAATGCTTCTCCAAGTATACCGGATATTCGTTTTTTCAGTAGTTCGTAAGTGACCAATAAGCTTTAAACGTTACAGATAATATGGAAATTTGCTGTCCGAGATCGAATTTTATACCTGTTTCTGTTGTATGTGCGTTCCGTTTCGATTGGATTTCCGGAGGAAAACCACCGACCCGTGGCTTCTTCGCCAGTAAACCCCGGTTTATACTCCCGTCCGGGAGGAGAACAAATTATCAACCGACGTTAAGAGAACAAATTTTCAACCGTTTAACATCCGATGCCCGGAGAACCGTACGTTGAGAAGGAACGTAGCATTCGTTGCAACTGACGTGAGAATTTGGTTTAATAGATCGGTAGATTAAGAGCGCCTTGAAAAATTTGTTGCTGATGCGAATAAGAGTTTGCTCGCCATCGAAAATTCCTCTGAAAGCGACATTCGTCATAATTATATAGAGCGAGTGCGAAATAAATGCATTAATTTTTCCGCTGTTTTTTTTTTATTAAACGATTTTTTTTTCATTGAACAAACTAAAACATAATAGCAATATATTGAATTTATAAAATTCATTAAGCGAAAATACCAAAATTTAAATACCAATCCTTCGCTCTGTTTTTTTCTCATTTTTTGCCCTCACTTCGCAAATGAAAGTTTTAGCACGTAAAAGCATGACCGATTTTGAGAGCTTACCCGATCTTATTACAACTTAAGGAGAAGGTCGACCGTACTCTCCGAGCCTTATAAAGATACTTACTCGTCACACAGCGATGTATTAATAATGAACGATGATGAGGAATAAGGATAAAGCCAGGCCGCTAACCTCCCTGACGAACGACGTTTGTTTGTTCTGCCGCAACGTCTTTAGTTTCCTTTCCTACATTTCCACGGCTGCCGCTTCGCATATTATTTTTTGATATCTTCGAATTGCGTATCTATATATATATCTATACATATATATATATATTTTAACACACATCTATATATATATATATATATATTCATATTATATTATATATCTTTCTACACATTATGTATACTCACACGTACGCTGTCTTTCCCTTCGTTCTTCCCTTCGCTTCATACCTATATATTTATACATATTAATCAGCACAATGCCAGTAACAAAGATATTACACACGTATATATACACGCACGCACGTATCATACTCGTTGACATAATGGATATTTTAATTGCTCGTTCACATACCGGGGATAAATCACGGGGGAAACATTCGCGGTTTATCACCGATCCGGTCAGAAAATTAACGAGAGTTAATTAATCTGAGTCAAAATCTCAATCGCAAGCGTAAAGCAAGTGTGTTTCGTCGATTTTTTGTTAAAGCGTAAGGTAACAAACCGGCTAGATTACACTCCAGCAGAGAGAAGTACCTTTGCACCGCGATACTTAAGAAACGATTCGCGTAAATTGCGGCATTAATTTCCGTACAAAAATCTAATTTCCCATATTCCAGCAAGATTGCACGTTAAGTACTTTTCTTTCAGCCTCCGTTCAACGATCGCGAAATCTTTTTTCGCCGCGGTGCAAAGTTGCGACTCCCGGTCGCGACCGCGATCTAATCTTACACCGACGGGGTGTTCGACGACGAGAAGGCGTATCGAGCATTCTGCACTTAAAACATTTTTGCATTTCTATGGGGAAAAATGCGCGGAACACGCTATTTCACGGTCGATCCTCCGCGGGAACTTTATGCCGTAATGCGTCATTGTCGTGTAACGAGGCGCGCTCCTGGAAACGCAACGGCTGTACATCACTGCCTCGGCAACATCGAGTTAAAAAGCACCCTCATTATTCGCCGTGAACAATGGCGGCCCTCCGTACAAATGGCGACCGTATACGTACGCACGATGACACGACGGTTTTCCGGCGTTCTAGCGACGGTCCAGCGACGAGTGACATTTTTTAGTTGCCGACGTCCAGAACAGACAATCGGCTCTCGTCTACCTATACGGAGTCGATGTAACGACGTCAATTCGGGAATGAATCTTTCTGTCAAGTACCCTTTTTTTTCTTTATTTTTATTCGAGCCTGAAATTTCGCGGGACCGCGCCGTGTCTGAAAGATCATACTGTTCGAATTTTTAACGTGTCTAAAATTTCTAAATATATTTTGATAAGTAAACGTGCAGAAAATATGTGCTAACGTCTTAATAATCGATAAATGAAGTTGCGAGGCGAGTGAGTTGTAATCATTGTCGCACACAATGAAATATCAACTGCTGGACCTTGCAAACGTTTCTTTTTCTTTGTTTTTTTTTCTTTTTTTTTTTTAGAAAAATGTTAACGAATCTTGCATAAACTGTGCATTGCGTATATTTCCTTGCTTGCGAAATACATGACGATAACACCAGAATTCTGCTGTTGATACGGATAATTATTTTCCGAAGGGGATTCTTGTATTATGTTCAACGCAAACGGCTTATTTTCCGTTAAACCCTGTACGATCGCTCTGTTCTCGCCCTTGTATTGCTATTATTAATTAACGTTACTACCACCTGTCATGCCACGAAGTTCATATCTCACGATGCGCATTTCCGTTGCAATTAATTATCTCGAATGCGGGCTGAGTATCACGGGCAGAGTACGAAGGTTCACGCTTCTCGTTTGACTCTCTCGTAATTTTGCGGAGCTGCTTTCGTTGTTTTGGTAGTTGCAACATGAAAGCTCTCCCCCTTCGTATGTAGCTAAAAAATGTCACACCACTTCCCCCCCCCCTTGTATGCCTCGATAGTATCTCGCATTCTCCTTTCTTTTTCACGGTAGTTAGCACAAGCTAAGAGATACAAATAGCCGAAGAAACATCGCCGGGAGCGATGAAACATCGGTTTCTCCTGGAAGAAACATCGCCAACGAGCGGAAATATTCCAACCTGACACCCGGATGAGGAAACGTTGCCGCGGATCAAAAAACATCGTCGGTATTGAGTCCTCCTGTGGTAATTGTCGAAATAACGATCGCAAGAGTAATAGGATTCCTGATTCAGTTGTAATTAACGACTGAACGAAACGATCGCTACTTGCAAGTTGTGTGGCAACATTTCTTCACCGAGGTCTCGCAACCGATTCGTGTAGCGATTCGCTGAGAAGTCCTTCAACTCAAGAAGATAGAACGACGATGCCCTTCAAAGTGAGAGCTCCGGTGATGCGCGATCGCGCAATGAATCGCGGACTCGCATTAATTTCACCGCCAGTTGGCGCGCCCGCGCGACAACTGAGGATACCTTACCCCCGCGCGGGGGATATCTAACTGACCGCGTTCTCTGCGCGAGACGTTAACGAACCGAACCGATTAGCGGAAGCTCACAGTCCCCCCCTCTTCCGTCTCCCGCGCCCGGTTAAAGCCGAACAATCTGTCCGACGCGAATTGGCGGCTTAGCGATACGGCTATTTCGCCGTGGCGAAGAGGGCAAGTGCAGGCGCCGTAATTTTCCCGACAAGAGAATCCGGCGGCGTTTCGTCGGTCGTAAATGTCATTTATATAGCGTGTATGTCATTTATAGCGTGTATGTCATTTATAGCATGTTTCCGCCGCGATACACTCGTCCTTTCGAAACGCGGAACACGTTGACACGGTCATCGCGATGCTCCTGATTGTAAGGTAATACGAGTCTATCGCATCGTTTCGTGTCGAATATGATAAAATTGTGTTTGATCGTTTTGATTTTATTTCCTTGCAAATCGTCCGACAACTAGCCATATCGGAGATAATATATCCAGTGTTTCAGATCTCGCGAACGTCTGTTATAGACATTCTGTTTGAACTTTTTCGCCAGTTTCCAGATTTCTAGATATCTGTTAATATCGCGTAATTAAATCTTTTTTTGAGTTTTTTTTCCAAATAAATTCGTTAGATTGCACGTGCTGTGCAACTTTGAGCAATTTTTTTTCCGCGAGCATCAAATGTTTAATTCTACGCTCCGAAAGAAATTTTTTAGATTCTTCTTTAAAGCTTACAGAGAACCTTCGGGATTACATTGGAAACATGTTTTCCGTTAAGCGCGATGATTCTTTATCCCGTAGAGAGCATAATTGAAATGCAACTCGGTACTCTTTGATTCGACGATCTCGCACGCGGCATACATACGCTTTGCTCGTTCATGGATTTAACATCGCCTGCGAAGTAACTGGAAACCTATCCAATTTATTCGAAAAGCGCCCTAGCACGTTGCCGAAGAAAAGTCAAATATATACGCGACGGAACTGCGCCCGGAAATCGAAATACTCTTTTTCTTTTATTACGCGACGCAATTAAAAATAATAACATTTTTGTCAATCGTTTTTGCACGGGCTCGACTCGACTGTGGACTCTGTGCAGAATCGCATAGAAGTCACGCCAGAGCCATTAATTTTGTATAAAAAAAAAAAGAGCGAATGTCGATTCGAGGTAAGTACTGTCACAGCCAGCTTCTCCAGCTCGACGAAATGATCTTAATATATATTCAGCGGCAAAAATTTACACGCACACACGCAGGAGAAATGGAGGAAAATGCGAAGGATAATAAAAAGATATCACATCGTTACGTTTTAACAAGGTGGTCGGAAAAGAGCTTTGTTTAAACTTCTCATCGCTACCGCGGTGGAAAAATTTCATTAAAATATTTCTCTCAGTTTTCCTCCTTCGCATTGCTCTTTCTTCTATTTTCCTTAGCCGTGCGTATACGATGTTCGATACACTGGCTTACCATAAACAGTGGTGTACTACAGACGTCAAGGACGCATTACGTCGCGGAGAAGGAGTCTCGTGCTTAATCACGAGAGAAGTCGCGCGTTACCGCGCGAGAGTTCCGCGCGAGAATCGCAAGGCAAGGGGGAGAAAAGGGCGTCGTGTGCACAGGGCGGTTGGAGCGGGGACGGCGGAAGAGGGGAAATTGAGAGGAATTAAACACATCTCGTCCTCTCTCTTTCTCCGGTGGGAGACCCCGGCGCCATTTAGAACACTCGGCTAGAATAACGCTGCGACTCCCAGAAGCGATTGAATTTGATGGAACAACCTCGTTGCACTTGCCCCCATTTCCGCGGCGTCTGATAATCACGATAAAGACGAGCCCCGTTGTTCCAGTTAGGTCGACGCGCCGCCGTCAACTTGAATTTCCGACGAGCACACGCGCGGCGAGGAGAATCGACGAGCCGTTGCGCGCGTCTCTTTCCGGGGAACTCGATTTCCGATTTCGTCAAATACTTGAGAATACCCAACACGGGAATCAGCCCCCCGCCCCTCGCATTTCCCCCGCGCGCTCACCGTCTATCCGTTCGCGCGGCGCGTATAGAGCCGTACAAAAAAAAAAAACATTTCATCTGACGAATAGCTTACACGCACACGTTAGATACGCGCGCATACACGCGAAACGCACACATGTAACACGCACAAACAAAAACGCATACACATACACACATAAGCGCACCTCTCTCATTCGCTTCTTCGTTTCTCTTTAACGCGATACAATTCGCGATCTCTGTTCACTTGCATGAGTCGATATTATCGATATCATCGAGGCGCACTCGGTTGACCATTGGACTTTCCTTTTTTTTCCGCCATCCCTTATTGTCACACCGTCACCATCACCACCACCATCACGCTGGAAAACGTTTACATCTCTTGCGACAAAGTATAACCGATGCAATCTGACCGATTTATTTGTCTCTGGCGAGCTTCTCTTCTTTTTTATCGCTCCTTTATTTCGTCACCGTTTTGCCGCTGCATAATTATCAGAGAAATTACACTTCGATTTACACTTCTGTCTATATCTGTCTATGTCTTATTCTCTTTCTCTCAATCTCTGAGTCTATCTCTCTCTGTCTCTTCTCCTCTTCTCTCTCTCCCCCTCTCTCTTCTCTTTCTCGCTCTCGCTCTCGCTCTCTCTTTCTGCCCTGGTACTTCTTCATTTCCACCTTGCAAGCTGCTGGTTCGTTGGGTTTTCTGAAAGTGCCTGTATACTCGGACATTGCCTGTAACACTATATGCTTTCCACATATCTACGTTACGTATACACGTGTAATGTCTGTTGGTTGGTGTTGATATGTTTCGTACAAACGGTATATATTTTTTATACATATGTATATATATATGTATGTATACATATATATGTATATATACATGTATTACCTACATATATATTATATACATATAATGGAGTTATTTTGACAACGATCAAGTGTAATCTTGTGCACGGATTACGGATGCGATATCACTGAGAAACGTTGCTGCGTACGAAATGTGCATTTCGGCGTGTGCGAACTCGACCTAATTAATCGCGACTCGCGTGCCACGTGCCGGCCACGTGCGGATCTTGTTGCTTCAGGCGATAAAAGAATGCAGGCGATGACGGCGCCGGGATTGCATCGCTAATGGCGCTCTTGCCCCCCCCCCTTTCTCTCTCTCTCTTCCCAGAGATTGCTTTGTTAAAATATTCTTCAGTACCTTGTACTTCTCATTTTGGAGATGACCTCGCGTACATAACGAGCGTCGCGTTGCAATTTCCGTATCACTTCTAATCCCCGTTTCTATAAAAAAAAAAACCTCCGCTTCTATTGTACGCGTGTGAGAGAAGCCCTAAAATTCATTATTCTCTTTGTAATACAAAACAGCATCTCAGTTCTACTTTGATAACATAGATTGATCGTCACAGGAAGAAAAAAGAGATAACTTTTCACTTATTTGTTAGGTCTCGCTCTCGTAAGACAATGGGTACAGACTTCGATTGTGTAGGTCAGACCGAAAGAAATTAATTCACCTCTTCGCGCGCTCGCATTATCAGCGCTTTATCAGCAGTTGGGATATTTAAGGGCGCAAAGTAATGTTGCCCTCTCTCCGGTTCGGATTTCGGCTCTCGCCGCAACTTCAGCTCTCGCGGATGCGAGAGATGCGAGAGTTTCGACTTTTACGGCAAAAATCGTGATAGCAATTGCGAGGCCCGGTCGCGCGCAATTACGCGGGTGCACTAATTCACGCTTTATTGACCGTATCTGTCTTCATTCTCATTCTGGTGGTGATGTTTAGCGCAATATGCCTCGGCACCTGCCGACATTATCCCCCAGGCAAATGGAATCAGCTTGAGCTTCCGTCCATCTCCCCATCCCAGTCCGCTCTCTTTCTCTTTCTTTTTTCCTTTCGACGCTGCGCCCTCTCTACTTTATCTCATTTTCTTTCGGTTTCCCGCGGAATTCTCCAGCGGTCTATCTTCGACCCCGACATATCCTATTACTAACTATTCATCTCTCTCTCTCTCTCTCTCTCTCTCTCTCTCTCTCTCTCTCTCTCTCTCTCTCTTTCTCTCCTGATTTTTTTCTTCTGACTTTAGTCTCACGTCTCTTCCCGCCTTTCACTTTCCGCCTGTCCCTCTGTTTCAAGACGATGCGTACCCGTGATAATGATTTATCGGGACGGAAGAGGTAAGATTCAGATCGTGCGAAGGCGAGATATCGCAGCCGTCGACGCTTCCGCTCGCGGGCTTTATCAATTCTCATTTGCTTGCGCTATATGTATCATTTTTGCTTCTCTACTCTCTAAGTTTTCTGGAGTAACTTTTCACTCCAGAAAATTTAGAGTACATTCTTGAAGTTAAAGTAAAAGTATCTAAAGGTATCTATCTCGGTAAATCAATCTCGCTCGTTTATCAGTCATTAAAGAAGGTCGGAAGCGTTGATAACACAGTCACTACGCGTTACGCGAGCATCTCGCAAAAAAAAAACCGTCGCGGAAGGGCTTCCGCATGAAGGATGAGCGTGGGCAACTCACGCGAGATAATCGTGCTGAAATATTCATCGACAATACACCCCCATTCTCGGTGACCGTGCTCACGCTGAGACCCGCGATGATCCCGCGGGTGCTCCCGCGTCACAAGGACGCGATCTAACGGACATATCTCCGTGAAAATTCGCTCAAGTAAAAACAAAGAGCGTGCAGTTGAGAATGAATTAGGCGACGAGGTTCCAGCAGGCGTATCGTGAAAGGGCGTTGCCGACCGGCGTTTCAAACCGGGAAAAAATCTCGTATCGGTCGGACGGAAGAATAGCTCCGTCGAGATTAAGGGATTAAATTGATTCCGGCGCGAAAGTAGAGAGAAGCAAGAAAGTTTACGACCATCAGTTGCGAAAGCGACCCTTAATCTCGCCGTTCCATTTACAATGAAAATAATAAGAGAAGTAATTAGCTAGAGCTACAATAATAATAATAATAATAACAATAATAGCGAAATAATTGTGCACCGAATATTAGAAGATATAGAATATTTGTAATAAAAACAGTGCATTTGTTACTGACGGAACAATGTATGAAGCCGGATCTTCACTGTCACACAGAGACAGATGACACGGATAGACGATTCCTTCCGAAATAAGATCGTGACGCGACCTCTTTATTCCGTTGGATCTGCATAATCCATAATTTTATCACGAAGTCGGCGCACGTACGGATCCAATCTTGGTGCCAGCGAGACCCCTATCACACGCTTCCACGCAACGAGCAGCTTTGAAGTTCACGCGAATTTCTTAGTTTTCCGGGGAATGCAACGATGAATCGACTCGCGGAGATCGACTAGCGCGCGCGGGCGCGCGCCCTCGAATTTATTGGGAAGATCGGTTAGTCGTGAATTTTCAATTGAACAGACAGCCGCATACCGCGTTTCTCCGGAATCCCGTGAATTTCGCGTATTCGCAAGATGCCGCAAAATCCTCGCGTCCGAAGATGAACAAAGCCGATTTAAGGGATCAGCGCGAATCGATTTGTGAGGTTTCATTTGGTGGATACCGAATCGAACGTCGTCCGGATCGACGAGTGGACGGAAGCGGTTTCGTCCTTTTCGAGCATCGGCGCGTCGCTTTGCTCGTCGGTCGATTTATCGGAGAAAGTAGCAGCAGCAAGTAGATTGGTGGCGGATAATCGGATACATGATTCTACTAGATCGGCTTTTCGAGACCACGCCGATTTATCGGTCAACCCTTTGATTTTTGGAATACTCGGCATTCACGAGGTCCAATCTGAAGCAAGCGACGCTTCGGCACCCTGCCGGTGACGATCCTTTCCATCCCGGAAGAAAAACGATCGTTCGCCGATGAGACGTTTTAAAACAAGAAGTTTGAGAAACGGAGATCGTTTTGTCGTCGAACGTAATTCATCTGGATTTTTTTGTCGCGCAGACGACGTGCACGCGTGCGAGGAGCTTCATTTCTTGCCGATGATTAAACCCTGATCGCAATTAATGGTAACGAATTAGCGAATTAAAAGTATTAGTTCGTTTCCGACGTTTAAGGATTTATTTATTTCGCATGAAAAGGAATCGTTTTGTTTATCCGAAGCGTGAAATGCAAATGCAATGAGTTTGTTTGGCATTCTGTTTTCACATAAATATTTCGTCGGTGGATTAATATCTTCCAACCGCGTGTGCCGCGCGATCATTTCCATATGAGGATTCGGAGTGATCTATTACAAAGTGCCAGAATTACGCGCTCGCTCCCGACGCCGCGCCGCGTTTTCGCTGGAAAAACAGCGGCATCAATTTGCGGAGAACTGCCGGATTTCCCGGGAGCCGTCAGGGTTGTTCATCTTCTCTCTCACCGCGATCTCTGTCTTCTACGTAGACGATTCTGCGAAAGCCACCCACGTATCCTGCCGGATTTCTCGCGATGCGCGCCGGTTCGATGGCGCCGTTCTGCGAAGTTTACCCGTAAAATCTGGTTGCGACGAAAAGAGGGAGGAAAAGAAAAGGGGGTAGAGGGGCGGGGGGAGGGAGGACAGCGTGGAAAATGTGTTTGCATCGCGCGACCGGTGGTAATGGTCGCAGTTGCAGTCAGATAGTGCGCAACGCGCGAAGTTCCGCGAAAGCATCGGCCTCTCCGGTTCTTCCTCGCGGAAATCACCCCACCCGTTTTCCTCCAGTTTTCCCTTCTCGCGCGACACCCTCTCGTAGAAGTGAGTATCCACCACCCTCCCTTTCCTCTCGAAGGAACGATTTTCGAAAAGAAGCAAATGCAAGGAAAATACATACGGCCGATTGATTGATCGGGCCGGTCGGTCGATCGATCGGCTTCACGCCACACAATGCACGTCGTCTACGCCGAGATGCAGGATACGAAACCAGGCGGGTGTGTGTGTGTGATGTTGCAGGTGTGACCATCCTGTTGTCACAGACGGTGTTTTCCCTGCTGGTGGCCCACGTGTTGACGCGAACCTCCGAGGCGGTGCCACTTATAGGTACCGATCCATCTTTCCTACCTTACCTACCCTGATGAGGCTAAAAATTCGACGCTGTGGGGAGTTTTCTTGTCCTTAACGTGTGCGATTAATGTGCTTGAGAAGAACGACGAATTTTTTTTTTCTATTTCACTTTATATTTCGATACAATTTCGCGGAACAATTTATTAGCCTGTCGTATTTTTCTCGTAGAAATATTAAAATCAGAGAAATTTTCTTATTTTTGTTATATTTTCTAATTACGCTGCTTACAAATTTATCAAAACGGAATAAAGTTCACGCGCTTAAGCTGAGGTCTTAACTTTCATTATATTATAGTATAATATCTACTTCACAAAGGCAATTGTTATTACATCTTAATCCACTTTGATCTTCCTACGATCTTGTTTTTATACGATTTTGCTATTAATTAATTTCTATCTCGCGAGGGAAAAGAAAAAGGCTTGCACGTCTGTCGGAAACGAGGGACATTCGGTTTTACAAAGTCCATTTTATTTCAAATCGCTGTGACCCTTGCGCGCAAGGATATCGGCGACTTTATCAAACAGCATTCTAGATCGGGATGGATAAGGGCCATCGTGCCCGATCGTGACGCTCTGTGACTCGATCGTCCACCGTGAATTGCTGATCTGTGCAAAATTGCCAGATCGTTACGTCAAGGCCTTATTCCCGTGTTCACGTTTCGGCCTGCTCGGTGTGTGCAGCACGTGGCTTACTTTTTTTACTAGACTCGCATAGGTACGCGGCTCGCGCTTATTCGCATATATGGACGTGCGTGGAAAATTTGAAAGGACCCAGTAACTCGATGAAGAGGAATCGACGTAGGAAGCGCAAATATCGATCTTCTTCGATGCGAGATCCCGGTTGCGACAGATTCGAAATGGAAAACTCCCCGCACGTCATACCCTCTTTCACTCGCGGCATGACCGCCTAGATCATCCTTTCCTTCTTCTTTTCCTAACGCTTGTCGTAAGAATGCCAAAAGCAGGCACAGCCGCTATCGTAAAACTAAAGAGCAATCCACAGAGTCATTTCTCGTGCGATCGAGCGAGCGGTTCAAATTATCTATTCGACTCGTCGTTCGATGGCGAATAACATTTCCAACGTCGCCCCGCCGAGGTTCTCAACAAACATAATGATGGATCGAATTAGAATGGCAGATATTAATGAAATATTACATTTCCATGACGATAATTATAATTATACATATTATAATTATATGTATTATTAAATGATAAATTATCATATATATAAAATTGTAATTACGAATTAGCGCTGACCCATTTCAATGTTTCAAGAGCTCTTGATAAAGATAATTAATTAAATGCCATTGCATTTTTCTCCCCCCTTTGAATTGGATGGCACAGATTTTATACCAAACAATGCAGAAGCGTGTAGAATTTTATGGTGCACGTAAACACAATCCATGAGAAAGAGAAGGGTCATTCGATACCGTGCATTCCAGTCATTGTTACTCGTTTCGTGATTACACACAAAACAGTTCTGGGACGTTGTTTGATGAGAACTGAAAGGTACGTGCAATTTGTGCAAATGTAATGAATTCTGCGATACGATACTCTCGATATCGTGTGTATCTGGGACGCGAAGGAAACGCGAAGTAAACGGCGCGACGTGAACGAGTAACGAATAACACGCGGGGTGCGTGTCTGAGTGCGAGAGAGACGCGAATGGATATGTATACGTTACAGGCAATGTCTGCTGAATGTAATCACTGCTTAAACACGTCTTTCGTGTGCGATGCTTGCACGTCATCAGGTAAGACCCGACGAGCGCGGCAATTCTGCAATCGCAATCTTCGCAATTTCCCCCGAAACTTCCTTGAACACCTCATTCTTACACTCAACAACAAGAATTTACAAATAAGCTAAAGTTATTGAACTTTTGTTTCACGTTGCGAAACACGGTTTTTTTTTACCTTGTTCCTTGGATTCGTAAGTTTAGCGGAAAGCAATTTCCGTTATAAACTACTCGGTTCGCTCTCTTCAATTTGTGTTTCCCCATATTTTCCATTGCTTAATCGTTCATTGTTCGAGCATCGATGCCATTCATACAACCGCAAATACACAATACACAATACATTTCTAAGTATTCAAAACAAACCTCAAGTTTTATAAATGGAACGTTATTTGTTCGAATAAACTTTCCTTAATTACAGTTTATAGCAGTAAAATAATAGCTTCATTTTAGTTCTGGAATTACAGAACGCTCGTTCTACGTACAATGTTGTACTATAAGTAAGAACTTTAAAAAGTGCACAGAGACAAGTTTTTTTTGGCATAATTTTGGAATCATAAATTATATATTTTCCATGGAGATACGAGAATATTCATCGAGAAGACAAGCAACATTATTGATGCCGGAGAAGCTAAGAACCGCTGCCATTAAAGAGCCATTTTAACATAGCGATCGATGTTACCTACCCTTTCCACTGGCCAAAAGCAACCGTTTGCGGGAGGTATCGGGTAGAAGCGCCGGGAATACGTGCGACGGTCAAGAAACCTGATAATTACGCGGCAGTAACAGGAGAAACAATTACGGAAGGATTAAACTGTTTAAGCGTGAGTTTATTTCGCAATCAGGACGTCTCGTATAGAGATACCAACTTAGATTGCGCGATAAAGGATACCCGCAAGATCGAGTCAGATTGCGCTGGCGGTAGCGGAGTAACTTTGCATCGCATAAATAAAGATTATAAGATCATTTAATATTCAAGAGAGGAAAGAGTAGCTCGTTACTTCCTGAATAATTTCCCCGGTGCTCGATGGTCCAAAACTTTTCCGTATTGTGTGGAACGAAGTTGTTGTATTTCGCCGTCTGCATTCGCTATAATTTCATTTTGCAGTATAAACGTGTACTTTTATACAAATGTTTGTGGAATAAGTTCCTCTTATTGAGACGTACGTTTTTCAATAATTATAGAGAAAATGAAAAGTATATAAATTTTCTGTAATCTCCTAAGTTAATTAAAAATCTAAAAGTTATCAGTTTAAAAGTCTATCGAGATCTCATGTGCTTCAGCTAATCTTACTCTGAACCATCCTCGCGAACGTTACGCTAACGATTTTATAATAAAGTGCATACTTTACAATGACAAATTACCGCGAGCTCACAGTCCATCACGCACACTACTGTTAATTATGTCATGAATTTTTATGGACCAACGAATCATTCAACGGAATGAATGTTCCGATAAGAAGCTCGGGGAACGAGATAATTGGCTCGCGCTCCCGCGCGGGAAATTCGCGAATAGAATGCGATACGTATTCAACGCCGTTTTTCCAGGCGTTAAAACTTTACGAGATCGTAATCCGGAAGGTGGCAAATTACGATATTATAAGTGCATAGCCCGTAAACTTTCGTCCGTCTCGCGATTACAGGGCAAAATTCGAGCGCGCGCGTGCCCTTTTATCTCCCGTTTCAATTCGGACGCCGCGCGCGCCGCGCTCGCATTTTCCTTTGTGCGTCGCATACTTCCCCGGGAGTGAAGTTAACCGGTTAGTTCATGAATGAAAAACGAAAACTGACCGGCCAATCGCTCGCATCAGTTAACTTCGAAGAACATGCAACAAAGCGTAATCAGCTTTAACTTGTGTCGCTGCCAAAAGGGATTCCAGCCGACGTATCTATGCCCCTTCAAGAGAATACTTCTACTCGCCTTTGGCGAAACTTGCATTATCAAACGACGGTCGACGTATATTTCGTGCGCTTCTAGAATATAGAGAATGTTATACTTGTTACCGATCTGAAATCGCGGAAACGAGCGCACGCCGTAACGAATTACTTTCCAAGTCCTTTGGATTGCTCCTCGTAAGAAATACGCGGCAAAGATATACAGTGACAGAAGAAGTAGAACAGCTCGTAAAAGTGCAACAGAACGTTTCATTCTTCCTTCTCGTGCATTCGAGAGAGCCAGACTTCACTCATCTTAAAAATCCGTCAAAAAGTACACTGAAATTTCTTTCTCCCGCGAGAAATTTAATCTTCCAAAACAGCTTCTGACTGCCCCAAAAATTCGCAAAATAGAGGCAAAAGCGCGCGCACTTACACCGGCCCTCTTCGTCTCTGAGGATACTTATATCGAATGCACCGCGTAGAAAACGGACGGAGCAGCCGGTGGAAATTTAAAGGCTCATGTAAATTCAAAGACACGAGCGAGCGTATATAATCCGCTTCGGCCGACATGCGCGCTCGCGAAAAAATTCCCCTTTCGGCATTCAACGTAGAATTTCGCTCAACATTTCA
Source organism: Wasmannia auropunctata (assembly GCF_000956235.1). NCBI lineage: Eukaryota > Metazoa > Arthropoda > Insecta > Hymenoptera > Formicidae > Wasmannia > Wasmannia auropunctata. The sequence goes on along the minus strand of NW_012026795.1, from coordinate 1,738,863 downwards.
TCCTCAATCTCTCGCTCCGGTGATCAGGGGAGGGAGCGACCTCTCCCCGCGTCCGCCCGGAATAGGAATATCGTCGCGCAACCGTGCTAATTCACAATTATTTCACGATCGTATCTGTCTCGCGAACGCGCGTCAAATTTTCGACGCGATCGCGCAAAAAAAGAATACGCATGATATTTAATTTAATCGCGCTGAAAATGGCGATATACAGATGGCCATTTCATTATCGGCGCGATGCGAAACATTTGTATCGTTGCCGCATCGTCGAAATTCAATTTCGCAAAAACAAGTGCGACGGATAGCGATAATACACACGAGCACAATAATCGAGTTAACACGATGCAGCGTGAGTTTAACATTGCGCTGAAAAGAAACGGGCAAGCATGCATACGTTGTAATTCTAATTTATAGATTTAATGAATGTTAAGTCTGCGTCGCTTATCATGTTGTATATCTTGCAATCATACCGGAATGTAATTTCAGTGATAATTTTCATTTTTGACAATTTTATCTTTAATAATTAATGACATATTCAAAAACGGGGAATTGGAATGTCCCAGATGTTTAATATTTAATGCTGATATTTAATATCAAATATCGTCAAAGCTAAAACCTTTGTTTTATAATTCTGAAAAAGACAAGCTCGCTCGGTTTTTAAACGGACAATGAAGCCGTTGTTGTTTAATTACTCCTCGTAAGTTCCCGCAAAGAGCATTTCAGTTTCAATTATTTATGACTCGAAAATTGTTCACGCATTTTCGTAAAAAAAATTTTTTTGCGGAAATGCGAACTGTCGGAGAAACGAAGAGAACGGAATTATAGTTTGCCAGCGGGATGAAAAAAAAACTCGCGTATAGATGACGAGTGAATATTCGAGTGAACCGAATTAGTAGTGTCAGATTGGATTTCGAGCAATGTTTCAATGTTTTCCGAGCTCCCGCTGCGCCTATCCTTTTCGTTTGCAGCAACAGTGGCAACGATAACAACAAGCATGTCGACAAGCCGCAGAGAGTGCTTTTATATCGCGACTAATGTCCAAAAACCGAATGTCCAAAAATACTACGTAATTTACGGTCATCGCGCTATTGACACTCGAAAATAGTTAAATTTGCGACTCACATATGATATTATTATTGTATAATTATTATCGCGTATTAAGTATCTCTTTCATGGCATAACGGTCGACATTCGTTGCAGATATCCGAAAGTCCGGGACGGACAAACGACAAGCGCACGGCTCGATTCACGTCGCGTCATCAACATTAATTAACGGGTCTATCAGTAAACGCTCGCGATTATTTAGCCTCGAAAGAACGTGATGTCTGTTCGACCGACAATCGCGTCGCGAATTTTCGACTCCAATCTAATTTCTACGATAATTACGTCGATTTTAACGATACGCACGACAAAATCGCATCGCCCAGGAGATTTGCATGTCGGCGTATAACAACATTCAACTAAATTGCATTTACTGTGATATCAATTTCAAATTGCGAAAAGTTCTAAAATGTAGTTTTTATTTAAATCGAAGATACACGAGTTTTAAAAATATATTGAACCTTAGTTTTATTTTTATTTTATTATATCGGAGATTCAAGACATCATTTATAATTACTTTTTTTAAGTATTACGTATTTGTGTTGCTTTTGAAATGAAGACAGCGAAATGTTATAATACTTATCGATTACGCGCGGTCGTCCTCGTTTTTATATTTCAAAATCTGCGTTCTGACAGGCTTTAGATATAAATTCTATCTCAGGCTGTTATAAATTCTAAATTGACGCGATTATTTTACTCAAATGCAATTATTGTATATACGCTAACGCTATGTAATTTTCATGATGGCTATAGCAAAGCCAACTAACCAGGATATACATGTGAACTTGCCGGATTGAATGCAAATAGGGTGATTGATATACACCGCCGAGCATTACGGCGACATAAATTCGCGTCTATAATTCAACAAATGTAACGAAGATATAATTAGATATCACGTATTTCGTTATTATGTGTTACACTCATCGTTCGGCTATCAGAGGGAATTATTAATCGATAAACAGAGCAGTAGGGTGCCGTAATTAATGTATTTTTTTTTTGCATCTTTTGAATACACAAAATGCATATTTCAACGCGTTTTGCAGAGAGCCGAAAATTATTGTGACAGCCGTGATGCGACACGACGATATACGAAAAGCTGAAAAGATTATCCTCCTTAACGGTTGTCTAACAACGAAATCATAAATTTGGCCAATGGAAACGGGCGGTACTTGGCCCGATCGCAACTCGCTCCTTACGGCTTTTTACCAACGCCGCTCTCGCACATTGCAGTTTACCGTAAATAATCACGATAAATCACAGAGACAAAGTCTCAAGATTTCAAAAGTAAAGTGGTATGTGTGTGTAGTAAAAACGCTGAGAAGCATCGGTTACGAATGCAGTGTTAATGAATCGAGGAATGAAATAGTGAGCAACGCGAAAACACACACACACACACACACACACACAAACGACAAGGCTCATTTTACAGGCAACGTACCGCGCTTTTGTGGCAAATAAATCGTACAACAGACAATTAAACAGCGATACGTCATTTCTAATTACGGTCGCGAGGTACAACGGGCATGCGTTAAGCGCTTTATACGTTCTGCGTCGCGTCGTCGTTTATTTATCGTTGCGCATGAACCGTCTGACATTCGGTCAAATACGAGCTCGTTCGATCGCACTCGCCGTTAGCAAATTATCGACGACGAAGGAAAGGAATCTACGCGGTCCCTGGAATGGAGACTTTTAAACATCCGCATCCATATCCCATATTGAACGATAAATCCGTCTCGTTCCGTATTTTATCGTCTAATATGAAGATCGTATACGGGAGGAGACTATCTCCCGCGCCCCCGGGGTTGAGTGTGTCATACAATCAGGCGATCGTAATAATAAATATGGGATATGAATACGGGCTTAGGATTATACGACTCGACGTAGCGAGGCTGTGAGTTTTCATGGAAAGCGATCCCGCGCGGCGCTATCGTAATATCGCTGAGAGACGATCTTGTACGCATTGTGTATGCAAACTCTTAATTCACTGCGTCGTCATTTTGGCACTTTTCGATCGTACACACGTAGAGATAATTATGACTCGCACCCGGGAAGCGCGGTAATAATTCGTAAAAGCGATGCAATTACGTTTATTTAATAGAGATCGATAAAGTTTTACAATAACGGCAATTCTGTGCTGCGCGAATTATTCACCGCATGAAACGCAAATTATGCAACGCAATGCGTACAGTCATGCTCGGATGGTTACGCGCATAGACACACGAAACAGTCGAGCATTATGATAATCGACTTACCAAAAGCTCGCTCACATCAGATAACAGAGACAACGGCATAAATTTATCGGTTGATTGAATTTGATTGAAATATCTCTGATTCCAAGTTCACTATTAATATAAATAGACGTTTATTTATTACTTTTTTTTACAAATACAACGCCCTAATATCTTTTTGAGCGCGCAGTGTATTTAATTAAATTAATTACACAGCTGTAAGTCTTATTTTTTTAACAAATCAATTTAGATTAATTTCTCTTAGCTTCAAAAAGAAAAGAACGAACTTAAAAATTATTATAATTTGTTATCGCATTGTTACAAAGAATAACGTTGATTTGTCTGTCGCTAAACACTGAAATTGAAATTATTTAACATTGTGTCACTCTGTCGCGACTGTCGCTACAGAACGGCAAGAATCACCTTCGCTTAACATCTGATTACATATGTAAGTGCGAGCCTTTGGAAAAAGCGTGCGTGTTCGCTCGCGGCGGAGCTAGAACTCTAAAGCGGATGTGTTTCGACGGGGAACGGAGCTTCTCCCCATTCAAGCGGCAGCACTTCGTCGCTCTCCGCAAATTCCCTGCGAGCGACGCGAACGCTTCTGAGCGTGTGAGAGACGACTCTTCAAATCTATCGCCTTTCAAGATCTCGCGTACATAGGCGAGCGATAAATGATAAGCCGTGAGCTGTGAATGACCGACTAAGTGAACTCACTTATCAAATCGAATTGAGGATCTCTTTTTTTATTTCGCGACATCTCGGGAGTCTCACGCATCGCGGACTCTTTCGCCCAAGTTTTCGAGCTTTTATTTAACGTCGCTTCACATTTTCGGAGTAAATTAGCTTCGTTATACCTTCATGTGTTCACGCTCATCGAATCCGCGTGTTTCTGTGTTCTATAAGTGGGATCACTCGTACTCGTGTGACATCGCGTAACAGCTCGTGGCTCATCATTTCGGCCGATCGATCGTCGATGTGCGCGCGTCTATTTAATACGCTTCGCTTCGGCGGTAGCTCTCTTCCGCTAGCTCCAAGACCCGCCACCGGAGAACGCGAAGAGGAGGCTTGTGCGTGCGCGTGTGAATGTGACGACTACGAATGCTATCACGCTCGATCTCAATCTGCAAATCTCTCTCCTACGCAGAGTCTCTGATCTTCGATCGGGTGCTAGCGCACCTTCGAACTTACGAGTTTAGTATTGCATTGGTAGTGGTAAAAAGTACGTACATATCACGTGAAAGTGTAAACTGCACCGAAGGCTCTGAATCAAGGAAATGATCTCTTACTTTCCAGCACCGTCTTACCGCCTCTCTTTCTCTGTCTATTCTATCCGTCTATTTCTCTCTCTCTCTCTCTCTCTCTTTGCCTCTTTCTTTTTCCTCATTCTCATCTTTCAACTCTCGTATCCACTCCGCTCTCTTACTCTCTTCGCTCTTGATTGGTAGCCCTTTTTTGTCTCAGAGCGATAAGCCAATCGTTGGAACAAATAAAGTAAATGACTGCGAAAATTAGAACGTGTAAACATGTCGAATTAAACACATTGCACGATGTGAGAAAGAGAATTTATGCTCCAAGAACATTTTCCTTTTCCTCTCGAGGAAGAAAAGGAATATGTCCAAGAATTTGCACGAGACGCATGTCGCTCGTATAAAAATTATTTGCACCAAAACGTCAGTCATAACCCCGTAATGCCACTCAAGAGTTAAAACTCTCTTCCGCCGCTCTACCCACCATCGCCACACTTCTCTTCCCACTTCTATAGGCTGCCTCCTGTCGCTCTGCAGTCGCGAAACTTCAACTTGCGTAGCCGTACGATAAGTAAAGCGTATGACAAGTCACTCTCTGAGCTGTACTAGCTACTTATATACCGCCACGCCACCCACCGCCATTGTCGTTGCTACCCCCGCAATTTCTAACTTCGCAACTCCTCGTAATCTCGTGTCGCTCACCTCCCGTGGATTTCTGCTCTGCGCTGTCGATCTGTCAGCCTCTCTATTAGCCCTCTGGAACGTCGCGATAGGCGCGGCTCGGCGTACAACGATCGTAGAACGATATCAACGTTTACTCCTCTTGTACGCTATGTCAGACTTGGTAGTCGCTTCTTTGCCTTTGTCTCGTTCTCTTTAACCCTATCTCTTTCTCTCTCTGTTTCTATCTCCGTCTCTCAGTTTTATCTCCGTACCTCTCTGTCTTTCGCTCTATGGTACATATTTCGAGAGCCACGAAGTTGCTTTTCTGTCTTTCTCTCTCTCTATCTCTCTCCCTCCCTCTGGCAAGGCTTACTAAAAAGTTCCACCGTAAGAAAAAAAAAGAACTTGGTTGGCGCATACTTCACGATCACGTAGAAACTTAGACCTTGTCTCGAATCACACGCAGAACTTACAATTAGTGCTCGTTCTCTCTGCCAGTCCGTTCCCCCAATTTTGTCTATTTTGATCGGAAGAGCTCTCTCTCTCTTTCTCGTTTCTTTGACACGCGTTCGAGCATCCGAGTCTGGTGCGATTGATGCAGTACGTAGTATATTACGTGCATGGCGCACACAGTGATTGATTCTGCTGCTGGTAACAAAGTGAAGTCTCAATACACGGAGCATATTGACAGTAGACGATATATGGAAAGTGCATCGCTCTCTTCCCCCCTTATTTCTACTCCACTTCTTCTTTTTCTTCTTCTTCTACTTCTTCTTCCTGTGCCACCTCGCTAATTTTGCTCACTGCTTCTGAAGTTTGGCATTGCTCGACCATGCCAAATAGTAGTTATAATTATTATACCATAGAAGCTTCTGAGGGTTCGAAGTACAAAGTTCAAGAGCGAGTATTTCCATCATGCGGCTACAATGCCTGCAAAAATCGATACGTATTTCATCGATGTGAAATGGTGAAATCTGGAATGTAACCCGAGACATGTTGATTTAAATGAAGGCCTGTTTAATTTGACATATATACGTAATATTATATACGAATATCATATGTATCCACGTATATGTGTGTACATATCGGCATTCAGTGCGAGTATAATTATACGTATTTCCGTACGAAATATCCGTACGATAGCGTCAACAATATAAAATTAAATTATTTCGGACATTGAATTATGTTACCACGCAAATTCGGCGTGTTTGTCCGAGTTACGTATACAAAACCGCAACTCTCTATTATATTTCATTAATTTTACCATGCGGCAACAAGAGTCGTTAGTACGAACACCGCTAGTTTTAATGCAAATCGAATTTTAATACGTTATACACAAGAATATTTCTATTGGAAATGCTCGCTCTCTGACCCCGATGAAAACAGATCAATTCAAGACATACAGACGTCCTTAGAACGAAGGTAATAATGATAATCTTGACGCCAGACGCCTTAAATGCAAAATCAATATAGACACAATGTATCTTTTGATATCGACATTCGAAACAGGAAGATAGATATAGATCGAAAAAAAGAGGGAAAATATAGTGAACGATTATTAAAAACGAAATGTAACCGAGAAAGAAATACTGAGGAACTTTCTGTTGAGTAAAGAATAATAGGGCAGAACGCGGACCCATTCGCGGAACGCCCCGCAAGTAATAATAGACGAATATGCGCGCGAAAATATTCACACGGAGGAACGGAGAGCTTCATATTTTAGGGATACCGGGAACGCAATCCATTATTCGTGATACACACGGAAAATATTTGCGAAGGCTAATCCGCAAATCGAAAACAAAAATATTGAAACGGATATTCGAGACCTTTTCTTTACATGTAGGTTCACACTCGCGAGTTTTCGAATCGCGTTGTGCCGGCGCGCACATGTTGAAATTAAAAATTAACGGGAAAAAAAAACAATATCTCTAGATACGCGCGATTTCGCGACGACGACAATGATCTGGCGCGATGCCGTACACCATGTATTGTATTTCGAAAATCTCGACGTGCAGCAAAATCACTGCGGTCGACTACCATGAGTGAACCACGCGCATGATAATTATGAGTTCACGCGTGGAAGGGACGATATACAACAATGCACGCATTATCAACGATGAAATAATGCGCGCAGACTTCGGCAGCGCGCGAGAGATGCTGAAGACAAAGAGGAAAAGAGAGAGAGAATGCATTACATACGCATTATACATACGCATGTATATGTATGTGTGCGGAGAAATACGAAGCTGATCGCACGAGCGGGAACAGCAACCCATTTCGATGAGGATGCAACAAATGTCGTGCTATATATCTCGCTGCAAAATATAATCTACGCCGGTGCGTATACAACGTGGAAAGAGAAGCTATTGAATTTATTGACGCTATTGAATCTCTATAATAACACAGCATTTCCACAGGTACAATATATTTATCTTCCATATACCTTTGGCTCCGTCAACGATATCAGGAAAAAAAACTCGCAATTCCACGCGGATGATAGTTTGTCATTCGCGGATAATTACAGAGAACGTGCCATCGTAAACTATGTGACTGCCATACATTAACGACATTGGTCTGGCTATTATTCGAGCAATTAGAATCAGTAATCGAAAGGGCTCAGCGAAACGGGAGCCCATCGCCACATTGTCGTAAATTTGTAGAAAAATGGAGGCTTTGCTCGAATGTTATTTTATTCCACGTACGAAAGTGGGAAATTTACTCTGTCTCGTTTTCTGGCTACCAACGGCGGCCCCGGTGATGCTTAAACCGTATGAGAATTGATCGTTCGTTAGGACAAGACACACAGTGAAATCTCCTCAGTGCAGAATCACACAAAATTACGAAATACGACGTATGCGATAATCTCAAGCAACATAAAACAGGTTTTATTTCCCGCATTAATCCGTACGCGTTAGTCCGTCCCGCGGAGTTAACCACTGTCGCGGCGCTTAGCAGTGATTCATTTTACAATTAAACGCAGTTAGGTTTAACTTCGCGAGCCATTAAGCTCTCGCGCAGCTCTTTCTCCGACGATATATCATTTTTACTGCTGATAAGCGTGGCGACGCGCGGACCGCGCAATTTGGACGACACTGTTCGAGAACTGTACCAGTAGCTGCCGTAGCTGTGCCACTGGAAACTCCTATCTTCCAGTATTTTCTCTTTCTCTCGATACCCCTCCGCCCCTCCTTATACTTTGCCAACAGAGAAGACTCTCTGGCGTGTATATATAACTTATTATTTGAACGTCCACTTCTATTATTGGTCACGTTATAGTCTCATGTATGAATAAATATATCTCAGGATCAAACATTCTATCTGATATAAACGTAAAATCGAAATTACACGTCTGCCTTCTCGTCCCTCCGTGAATACTATTTCTTCCTGCCCATTCCTCATTTCCTCACATATTTTAGAACCTGTCCTGAGCAGAATTTTAAATTCTTAACTTTTATATACAAGTTATATTTAGGTATCATTTGCGGAAATCGAAAATATCGATTATATTCCACGTTAGGGGCACAAACGAGAAAAGATTTGATAAGTTAAATTTCGCATTGTACATATATTTATGGAATCTATTATATTCTCCTTTCTCGTATCTTCTTTCTAACATGACTTTAATTTTACTTTCTTCATCTTTTCAAGTTTATGATTAAAAAGTCTTTACGCACATAAATCGCGAAATTTAATATCTGAAAAGAATTATCCCTTTTCCGCTTAAACGAAGAAGCGCAAAATATAGCGGTACAATAAAGAATTTTAGAACGTCATAAAAAATCATATAGAAGAATTCTTTAACTTTTTTAACGTTGTAAAAACGCAGAGCAGCGTGAGAGGAAGGGAAAATACACTCTGGACAAATTTTCAATCTCTGGAATCGAAACTTTGCAAGCGCGACTATGAAGAATTCGGGGCACGGCGACGGAAGGATGTAATGTAATAACTGCGCGCACATTACACTACTGGGATTCTGCATTCTCTGACGCGTTGGACCGCGAAAGGAGCGTGCTTTAAAAGAGTAATCCGCATACGGGACGCCATATAAACGGTCTGCCAAACTGTCGACAATAATCTCAGTCGGAACATGCGTTTCTCCGCTAAGGGGATACGATAAGTGCCGCGAAAATCCGTTCGCGATGCGGTAAGCGGTGCACCAAACGCATTGAATAAAATTCCGAGATATCGCACCCAACGTATGGACCGCGACGTGGTGCGGCGAAATTTACGACTCCTTCGCTCTCGTACGTGCAACAGTCGTATAAACGAGCCGTACCGCTGAATCTTCGTTACAAGAAATATGAACTTCGCAGAAATGCTACGTGACTCCTTATGAATTATCTCACTCTCTCTCCCTCTCTCTCTCTCTCTCTCTCTCAACAAAATTTAAACCATCACACGAGTCACTTAAAATAACTCAATCTCTCAAGCAGGATATTTGAATATACAAATGTGTGCAGTAACTTGGCACTATTTTTATTCCCATAATTTTTCATTTTCTCTTTCTCAAAAGACAGAGAATCCTTCCCTCCTATATGCAATCTTTAAGAACTAGTGTTTACTTTTTTATAATTATTTTAAATATCTGATACAAAGCCGCAAAATATATACGATACGCCGTCTTTTTCGGAATGCTGCCTGCAAATATCCACTGGATTACTTGGTTTAAATAATGCGCTGAAAGAATTGCTATTGGTAACGATAGTCGCATCGCAGACGCGAGGCACAATGGAGCAACAATGCCGCGGAAACTCGTATAGCGTTCAACGTGATTTATTTATTTACACCTCCGCACGTAGCCATCGACCACGTACGCTCACAAAAGCGCAAGCTACCGACAGGTGGACGATACTGATAAAAATCGTAAGAGAACTCGCGTGTGACTTATTTAAATGCCGCTGTATAGGTAGTGTGTGTATCGCTAACATCCGCCCACGCGACAAAACGAAACGAGGCTACGTCGTCGCCGGCTACAATGGCCATCGTGTAAAGCGGAGACTCTCAACAGTTTGTATACCGAAGTCCGTAACGTTTAACGATTTAATTGCCATAATGTCAGATTAAATAATAATTTACATGCTTGGATATTATTCCAGTTAGTAGAAGAGTGTGTACGAGATAACGTAAAAAATTATTAATTGTCAGCAACTCTATGTCTTTTTAAACTTTTTTTTTCATTTAATTTTTTTCTCTCTCAATTACAATGTAAAGCATTTAGTAGAAAAGCATCTATTTGTATCAATTATAATAATTATAAATCGTTTGTCGTAAAGTAAAAAAACTAAATCTACTTTTGTCCGTAAAACGATATCTATGCAAATACTAAAAGAATAGAAGATAACACGTCGATACGCTTATCATCGTAACCTCGTATCTCTTCCAGTCGATCGAAGAATTCAATCGAGCAGGTGGACGGTCTCGAAGAGCCACTCGACCATGCCATGCGGGTTTCTACGACTCCTTCTTCCGTGTTCCTTCTTTTTTCCGTGCTTCCTCCTTCCGTATTCTCGCAGCCAGCTACGAAACGACCCGCTGCAGTCTCCGAGTATCATGCAACTTTGACGAACGCCCGTACTCGAGAACGTTCGCTACTTTATTCCCCGTTCTTCGTGGCTGCACAATGAGTCGACGATTTCTCTTTTCTCCTCCCTCATCATGACTTACTTCTTCTCTCTCTCCCACTCTCTCGCTGGGATAAAATTGCAACCGTTTCCACAAAGATCGAACGATGCGAGTCGACTTCTCTCGTTGAGAGAGTTATTTTAAGAAGAGAAGTTTTCGCAAGAGAGAGAGAGAGAGAGAGAGAGAGAGAGAGAGAGAGAGAGAGAGAGAGAGAGAAAAGCTTGCGATGCTCGGGACCGAGAAAGCGAGAACTTACGAGGAAGTCAGAATCGGGAGTAATATTGTGGCGGAACTTCGACGCGAAATCGCAAGAGAGCAATCTTTGTAATAGTCCTCTTTCGACACATCGCGGCGCACTTTTCAGATGGTTCCTCCCTCCAAACTTTTCATTCGCCCCGCGGAGTTTGCACTGAGTCCGACTGAGAAAATACTGGCAAACTACATAAATAATCCGATCCCGTTGACGGAGATATGGCGACCGAAGTACGAAATACGAGGTTGTAAATGGTGCGACTTTACAGAGAAGAGGGAACATTTCAGAATATTTTCCTCAGAAAACAGCGTTTCCGCCGGACGCGGAGAGTCCACGTAACTGTATAAAAGTCGGAAGACGTAAAAAGCGTTCGCACGTGGCCGGGTCATAAACGCACGCGTGCAGTAATCAAAGGCGGCCACAAAACGTACGACGATACGTATAAAACGGTGGAAACGAGGCAGGAAAACGAGGCGCGGCAGTGCCGGACAAGAAGAGAAAGGGACCGGGAATGAGAAACGACATTTATGAAAAGCAAAAGGAGGAGCCTGCGCTTCCTAGGAATGTGTGCACATGACCGCTCGGGATAATTGAAAAGTAATGGAAAAACGAGTAAAAATATTATGGCGAGAGAGATTCTTATATATAAATGCAATCGGGTATTTCTCTTCATTTTGCAGACTCGAAGAAGCATCGTTGACGGGAAAAACAGCGGAGAGCGTCCCTACGTGACATCTCTAGCAAAAATCGAGCAAATAACGAGGTGTAATGTAAGACGAGCGCGGGGGAGGGGCGAGATGAGAGGGAAAATAATGGAAAAGCCGAGTGTTCCTATGACAAGATTGGTGATCAGAAAACGAACAGAGAAAACCCGCCAGTCGGCGACGTAATGAGAACAATCGTTCTCCGGGAGCGTCAAAGAACATTGCAAGAGTATATTAAAATTCGTAGTAGTCATCTGCAGGAATGAGATCTCTCCGCGACTCTCGACTGTAAACGACATTACGCCAGAACTGTAAAAATGCCTACCTTAAAAGCGGAAAAAAGTCGGGATCGAGCGATTAAGGGGTAATGCAAGTGCCAGGTCAGCCGGATGCCGGGTGGCTTGATATCAGAATGGAGGAAAACTTTGCAAAATGATACTGTAGACAAGCAAGATGATTTTGTAGAGGAGCAACAGCAACGCAATTAACGTAACGTGGCTGTCATAAAGAAAGTTTGAAGTGCTGCTCAGGCAATCAGGAAACGCAATGATGTCGTCGCCGATAATTCTCGGCGGTATTTTATCTCCTTGAAAAGTGTAACTTTCGATAACGACAGCAATGCGTTTATTAAGTGTTCAAAGTGAAGACGCCAGCGGAATATCCTGTTCGTCTATCGCGTCTCTCCGGCAAGATCCGCGACATTGTTGAAATTGGAATCATTGAAATTGCTGTATAAGCACTCGAACTAATTTCACTAACTCAACGTTGAAATAAATACGATTTATAAGTTACATTTGATAGGATATGGAAATGGTCGAAGGACACTGTCTATACGCGATCATCAAAGTAGTCAAGCACTTTTATTGTTAATTCATGTCTAACAAGATGAGCTCGGAAACGCTTGCGCGATAGCCGAGGCAAGGTAAGAGGAGAAGAGAATAGAAGAGAGAAATAAAATGCGGATAAGCGTTCGTAGTATCGATAAAACCGGTCGTTCTGAGTAACCAAGGGTCAGTTTCGCAAGTCGTACGTAAATGCGGAAATTGAGTAAAGTAGTAAAGCCGGACGCGCTGAACGGGGACGTAAAGCTCATAATAAAAAAGTGATGGATGCAATTTGCTAAGACATACGCACGAAAGAGAGAGAAAGAGAGAGAGAGAGACATGTTATATAACCGTGTAACGGACGAATTACTCCATCGACAAGTCGCTCGAAGTAATTAAGGGAAAGGAAAAAAGCGCTTTCGACGAAAGGAAATGCATCCGGAAAACGAGATGAACGACGAGAGCCTTGGACTAGTTAATGGAATCGAAAAAAGGGCAAAACGAGCGTCGATAATGAAATTAATTAGTTCGCGTAAGTAGAGCTACATTCGGAGTACTAACGGAAGCTCTACAAAACGCGGGAATGCGGAAAGTGCTACGAGCAACACATCTTATCAAAAATTATCCACGATCGATCGTTTACGCAGGTATGATACTGACTAGGACGATAATTAATTCTTCGGCGAGTCGACAATCTTTATTATCTTGCACAAGAGCCGTAATATCTGATATTAACATAAATCCAATATTAATCTGATACTTACATTATTCCGCAAATTATATATATATATATATATATATATATATATATATATACACATACACACATATACACGTGTATATAATAATCTCCGTTTTGTATACTTTAATATGTGTTACATATGCTAGGTACGTTAAAACGTTAAATAGAAATTGGAACATAAAATGTTCGCGAATACATTAAAACTGGGACGAATCAAATAAGAATTTAATTATGTTCAGAAAAGATCTATTTAAAACTTTAACTCTGTTATTATGAAACCGTAGACTCCTTATGAAACAGGTACAGGATAATTCTTTAAAAGTACGGTGTCGATGATGATGTGAATAGCATCATAGTTACATGAATGGTAACGTGAATGAAATCCTCCTCCGTTTATATATATATATATATATACATATATATACTCAAGGAAATTAACTTAAAAGCCGTAAAAATGAGAAGAATTTAAATTGCCACTCTAGCGTCTCTTCAATGGAAGTTATTCCGCTTGTAAAACTTTTAACGCTTCGCAATTATAAACCGCAATTAAAGACCGTGTCAGGCCGGCGTTGAAACGAAATATATATCTTTAAAAGTCTATTTTCCGTCGCGTTTCTTTAGTTCCTTCAATGACATATTATTTTGTAATTCGAACCGATAATAATTCTTGAAAAATAATTGCTTTGTATACAACTGCGAAAAGAATTGACATATAAAATAAAATCCGTGCCGGATTTTTAGTTTTCTATTGTAACTTGCTATAACATGAAAACGCGATTCTTCGATTCATCAATCACGCGTTATTATTGTTTGTTTTCTCACCAAATTATTTCGTAAAGCGGCGAAACATCGACGTTCATTACAATGATTCGTAAATTCTCCATTAACCATCACATTAACCGGTCCGGCGTTGCAACGCATGTAATAACTAATTAATTCGCTGGAATAATTTAAATTACGACCTATCTGTCAGTTGGAAATTTGACGACGTCAGCTATTTCATCGGATATAATTAAATTGGAGCATATGACGGCTGAAATAAAGCGTACACGCAGCCGAAGTTGGAATATGTATTTTCCAAAGTTTTTTCGGCCCTGCCACAACCGGATCAAACAATCGGACGAGCCTGTTAATAAAGCTAGAAAACGAAATGCTCTTTACGCTTCGTATTGGACGTAATTTTTGTCCGCTATCTCAGTTCATATTTGCCTACGTGCACACGAAACAAATATTTGAAGTAAATATCGCTAGTTATGATGTCGCACGTACCGGCAGTTTCGCCGAAATGTATAATGTTCTCTTCATGCTGCATTAATGCAAAAACCGCCGCATCATGTTTAATTCGGGAGAATACGTCGTTCGATCTAATACCCATGAAAAACAAATTTATTTATGAAAACGACGAATGTTTCCATCAATAAATATACATAAACAATTATCCCTCTCTCAAGGGGAGAGGGAAAGAGAGAGAGAGATCCCAATTGTAGATCAAACGATTTAACGAAACCAGAGTTAGAGTGCATCAAACAAAAAATATCCTGAATCTCTTCGTACTGAATTTTAGACGATAATTTATCTTGGCTTTAACTTAATGAAGATAACATATCACTGTTAAATAAAGATACTCGATATCTTTGCTTTTAAGGTTTTAATTCCCTACATCTCGGTCCAGCTTCCGTTCCTGCGAAATCAATCAAGCGATTTTGCTTTCATGATAGATCGAAATTTCCAGCGAACGATCAATGGAAGGATTAAGTAACTCGAAACGTCATAAATATACAGCTGGCACGTAATGGCAAGCGAGTCTTAAGGATCCATTAATAAAGGCACGAGAGGAGATAGCCGCGCTTTCGTACACGGCGATTAATCACAGCCTGAAGACGCTCGTGCCCGGAGCTTTATGGAGCCGTTAAACATAGCCGCCGAGATAACACGAGAAGTTAAAAAGGCAACCCTTTTAGCATTTTATTCGCCGCCACTTGAAGCTCTCCCGTTCCTTCTTTTTATTTTCGCGCGCGTGCGCGTCCCAGCTCGGAGTTGCTCATTTGCGAGTCTCTGCGCTTTGATGTAGTATATTTCGGATGCACGCGCCATGGCCCGAGCCATGACGATCTAATAATTTAAGGGGAAAGTTCGGGGGCCCGTAATTAGAATTATGCGAGCAAATCCTCGCAGATGCAGAAAGGGGGATAAATATTCGACTGTGCGTCCGCGCGAAGGACGAGGCAAATGAAAATGTACCGTTCGAAAATCTTTTCAATTTGCGAGAAACCTTTTGCGTCCGCGCGACACACCATTGCACGGATTGCACCGCTATAATAAGCTTAGTTATTTACTTGTGAAAAAAAGTAATCCGAGGGAAGAGTGGAATATTAGAATATTTCACAGCATGGCGCCGGAATATTTTATAACGAAACGTTAAAGAGATTTTAAGATCGATTTAATGTTTTACACAGTAATTTAAATGTGCGCCGATAGGGCTGATTATTTTCGTCATGAGAGGGAGAAGATAAACTTCTCTAAACCGCTACAATATGTAACATAAGACTAATAGAAAAATAAAAAGAAGTGTTTACTAACTGTCGTTGATGCGTACCACTTGCGATCGAAACAAACTTCGATTACAGTAGATCCCCCGACGCTTCAAGACGACTTTCTTGAGGAATTCTGTGTTAATCGTGATTGACGCAAGATAGTCGCCGCATCGATGATAAAAATCGAGAGATGAACTGCATCCCAATCCGATCGTAGTTGGCGTAGTCTTAACCGCAGCTTAAACGTTCTCACGATATGCATCCCTGTGTACTCTTGCGTATTTCTTGAGTATTATTAGATACCGCGGGTCGTTGACAAACCTGTAGAGGGTTACCCGAAGGCTTTTGTGTGTATACTTTTCGATAAAATTGCATTTTTCGATAGCTGCATGATAGCGTAAGCGTTTTCTCTCCGTCGCAAATTTCTCTGCGCAACACACCATTGCCTCCTCCCTTTCGTAACACGTCTACACGTACTCCGCGCGCAAGTAAGTACATTCTACTCTCAATTTTCTTATTTTCGCTTATCTAACACCAAGAAAACTGACGTACGTAAGTTACCCCCCCTCACCGTTCCGGCGAAATGAGAAACGCTGACTTCAGCGTAACTTCAGCAGGTGAACTGGGTTACGCGTATCGATGTATATCCACTGTAGAAATTCTAGAGATGTTAGAGAATCCCGTTAGATGAGTGAATCCGCTTGAATATAAGTCTCACGAAAGTCCGAGAGAAAAAAACTGAGGGATATCCAAAGAACGTTTTCAACAGAAATTAGAACGTCCTTCGGCTATCTTTGCGACACATTCCTTAGACATTTTTTTTTTATTGCCTGCTCAAATAACGTAGAAGTGCGAAAAGCGCGTAAAGGAACACCTGGAGGAATATCTCGTAGACGCCTCTCCGGCGTGTCCTGTAGATATTTTTGTTGCTGAATGTAATGCGTATGCTATATTCTTACTCATGTATATGCGTGCTTTTATCTTTAGCTTTCTATCTCTGTCTATATGTGTTAATCTGTCCCGATTATTATATTACCGAGCAATAATACCGCTTATTACGCTTGTCTCTTTGTTTCTCTCACAACTTTCGCCTCGAGTGTGAGTCGCAAGAGTCGATTCCCGTGACAGGTCCATTCGGATGGCACTGAACCGTCGGTGTGTTGTGACTGCGAGTGTGTCATCGTGGCGTGTGTGTCTTCACTCGCACGGAGGGGCTCGAATTCTCGCCGCGTCTGGAGAATGTTCCGTGTGTAATACTCGCTGTGCTGTTCACTATACTACTAGAGCATAGAGAAATCGGCGAGGGCGTTCTAAGAAAAGCCCTCCCCGGCAGGAAGAGAAAAAGGGCTTGAAGATAAAAAGGGCTAATGTACGATACGGGAATTGCACAGAGAATAGAAAAGAAGGCATAACTGCCCAAGTGGCCCGAGCGAATTGAAAGCGCACTCCTGTTCGATAAATATAATATCAGGAAATCCGTGAAGATATCGCATTAAAAAGAGCGGCGTTGTTCTCTTTGAAAAAGCGCGATTCGCGTAAAAAACATTTCACAGACGCGGACATTCTCCCGCGATGTCTGAATTTCTGAGCCTCTCCGCGCGCACCGGAAAACGCGCGAGCACTCGTACGTCTCGTACTAAGCGAATGAAAGATTATCGAATATGTATGTCGAGCACAAAAATGGAACGGATGGTATCAAGTAAAAAGATTCGCGAGCGGGAAGACGATTACGATCTGAGCCGAACTAAAGAGAATCCAGGAGAATAATCTTTCATTCTCAACGAGGCTGCTAAGCATCGTCGATCCAAATATTTCCGTGACTAATCGCCTTCTTTTTGTATTTTTTCTTCGGGGGATTTTCGGGAATCGCCTCGATTCAGGATCATACTTCAATTGCATCATGTTCATGGTGGCGAGCAGCGTCGTGCTGACCGTTCTGGTGCTCAACTATCATCACAGATCGCCCGACAGATACGTGATGCCAAATTGGGTAAGAAAATATGTACAATTGAATTGACTATATCGCAAATAGTTGACTCTAATTAACGATAAATAACAGTATATAATATAAATGTGATAAATGTAGCGTGTATTATTAATGACGCAATGTTGAAATAAACAAACGGTAATTTCGAATTTTGAAACAAATGACTCTAATAACTAAATAAACGCTAATAAATAAATAAATAAACGCTAATAAACGTTGATAAATGTAATCATTATAATCGCGCAGCTATTTATCCTTCTCTTTGTAACTTTGTGCGTTTTCTATCCAGTTGAAATTGTCTATCGTTCGCGCAGTCTTTGTAGAACGGATTGTAACGCGTATCGTTACACCAGCTTAAAAGAAAATTAATTAAACCATCACACAGTGCAGTCGGATCTTTTTTTAATTTGCTCTGAAAGAACGATTTGGCCGATCGTGCGGTAAAATATTTTATTTGAATAAAGGTTAATCATTTTAGATACATAGCGGAGTAAGCTGCTTAACTAAACGGATTAAACAAGATTCCACTTGCTTTCGTCATTGTTGTAGTGGCATTATATCGAAATTGTTACAAATTTAATTGCCTTCTATTACGCTCTATAATTGAATAAGCAACAATTTCGAAATTGTACAATATAATTTACAATCGCGATGATAAAATACGATCATGCACGGAAAGAACGATTTTATTGAAAGGTCTGAAAATTTTGCTAAATACAGATCTGAAAATAATTGTTTGTTGAATCATCAAAATAATTTGTTGAAATGTTAAAATAACATGAATGTTAAAATGCTGATAAGCATTGCTATAAAATGTTTTGATATTCTAGCAATCATTTTGACTTTCCCACAAAATTATTTTGATTATTGAACAAAAATTATTTTCAGATCTGGTTCAGCAAAATTGTGCTTTCCGTGTATATAAGCGTTTATCAGATCCATTTTTTTTAATTTATCATTATTTTCAACGGAATATTCAAATTTTAATAAAATTAACAAATTATATCTTAATATTTCTATTGCCTTATTTAAAGCAAGTGGAAATTGTTACGAAAAAAAAAATCAGAGGCAGCTTTCACGAATTCGGAACAATGCGAAATAATTCAAACCGTTGCACGCAAAGGATACTTCGCGTAATGGTTAGCAATATGTTTTGTACGGTAAGCTTCGCGGTGTGGCTTGTTACTACTATTTGGAAACGGTGCTTTCTTGGAAGTTTAAAATGCCTTCGAGGTGTTATTACTCACTCTCGGCCAGCGGCAGTCGGTTAGTGCAAGTTTCTTCATGCAAGTCAACACAGTACATGTGAATTGTTTGGATATTTCAGATTCAAACAAGTACGCCGCGTTTACAAAACACCGTAGTGTGTATTTGCACAATACGTCAATATAATATGATATTGCATAGAATTTTTAATTTGATTATTCCGCTAAAAAAACATACAATTCGGCTATCATGTTTAGATATAAAAGAAGCCAAAATTTAAAATTTACCGAGTAAATATTTTACTCTCTAAATCTGAATCAGTGGAAAAGTCACTGATTGACTCAGTAACGCCTTGCATCGTTAATGAATAAGTGAAACAGAGGGAATCCGCTGTGCAATTAGCGAGAACAGCGAAGTCCACTGATTTGTCAACGATTATAGCGATTATTCACTTATTTATTAGTGATTTCCGAGAGACAATGAAGTTGAATTTCACTGATTACCAGTGACATACTTGAAACTGATGCATTCAATGACCATTGATAATCTGCGACTATCCACTGATTCAGATTTAGAGAGTATAGTTACGATTTTTTTTTTTTTAATGTTGTATCATTAAAGGAGTAAAAATATACAGATATTTGAAATATTTCACGGTATTGATCATTGAAAGAAGCCGCTGTGTCACGGCAAGACAAATTATTCTGAACGGTAATGTAGAATATAAAAGATATCGTAACTTGGGAATTTCTCGTATCTTTCATTTTAGAATATATTCAAAATAAGAAACGCTCGGCTATCCCTTAGAGTGACGCTTATCGCAAAGTGTTCGTGGCTTAAACTACATATTGTAAATCCCTGGAAAGTATCAAACTTTGAATATGATGAGCGCGCGCGGACGCCACTTTAAAATTCTATACTCTCCAATTTCTGAACGGTTTTTCGTTCTCGTTATAAGAGAGAGAGAGAGAGATTCAGGGGAATGAAGTTGCGAGGAATTTTTGTTGGAGAGCGGCGATACACGATGCGCGATACAGTTACGAAGTTTAACGAGTCAATAATTCCATGTGTTCTCATGCAGATTAAATTACTGTTTCTACAATGGCTGCCGTGTGTGTTGCGCATGAGTCGGCCGGGCAAGAAGATCACGAAGAAGACCATCCTCATGAGTAATCGGATGAAGGAGCTGGAGCTGCAGGAGAGGAGCAGTAAGAGTTTACTGGCGAACGTTTTAGATATCGACGATGATTTTCGCCATGGGAACAGCGCCGCGAATCCTGCCTCGGGCTATATAAGGTACCACGAGTTTCTCCATCCATTCGATCTTTTCAGCTCGTTGCGTTCGGCGAAAATTCCGCGACGGCTTTGACACATCCATTTTCTCGGTCAGCTGCGCTCTTCTTTTTTTTCCCCCCACTGACAATACGGGGCGGCTGTTGTTTGGCGGGCAAATGTTGTTCGCGGTGGAAAACAGAAACCCGCGCGCGTGCGTGTCACATTTTAATCCCATCGCGCGAAAAAGCAATGAAAGAGAAAATGCGTCCCGGATGCGTGCGAAACGCATATAATAATCCATTGTGAGCGATCGGACGGGCGGCAACGGGCGCGGCATCGTGAATGAACGAGATGCGCGGACACGTGTATCTGAATAAATATACGCGTTGCCGCGCGTAACTCAGCTCGCGCGCGTTCGCCCAACGCTATTTTACAGTTCTATCGTACGGGGGGGGGG